>NC_135348.1:30353803-30701039 GCF_023851605.1 Tamandua tetradactyla | reverse complement strand
AGAAAATCAAAACTCAGAAATGCAAGAACTCCAATCTCAAACCTAACAACATCCCCTCTGCCTCACTGTTAGTCACAAACAGCTCCAGTGATTTACTGCCAAACAAGGCAAGCATTCGGAATGCATGTGTTAGAGGTTTACTCTACAACACAGCTTATGAAAATAGTGAATCCATTTGCCACTATTAAAACGATGTCCACCACCCAGCAATTACTTGCAATAGTATTGCCGGACATGGTAATAACTTTTTGAGTAAGACTGGAAAGCAGAGGGTTCTATGGAACTTAACAGTCAGGACAGAATCAGAGAATCAGAAGAAATGCATTTTATCTTCAGCCATTTGCATAACTGCTGTTTTATTTTAAAAGATTTCCTGCTGAAACTGTAAATGCTCTCAGAAGAGAAACACTGAGAATTCCCATTTTGAAAGGAGCTTAGTAAGAGTGCAAATATTGCCAAGTGGGCTGGCTGCATCTCAGAATCATTGTAAAAATAAGCTATGGCAAACTGGGCCTAAGTCAAAGGCTATAGCCACAAAATACAGGATAATGGCCGAGTGCTGAGGGAGACATTCCATTCTCATCCCTATGAAAATAGAAAGCAAACATGCAGAATGAGGCTTTCCGGTGTGCAGAGAACGGCAGCCAGTGAAGAAAATGGAAAATTTAAGCTTTCTCCAGGAATAAACCATATATCAAGTTGTATCTTTCTAAAAATTAATGAAACATCAAAATGTGTATACTACGACTGATATCATAACCATTTGTAAACAAACAGAGTGAATTATTTCATACAACTATTAAAACTGCACTTTCTTTTAATATGCATTTCATAATGCAGGGGTTCCTTTATTCTTGAATGGCCAAATTTTGAAAATAACTTTTAATTTGGGGTCCCATCATAACCTGACTTCCATATAACAATCTTTAGTACTTAATACAGCTTTTCAAATCCTCGAATCTCACATAGCACATGCTTTGCATATATAGCTCATAATCAGTTGACTATCTTTAAATAATAATGTGCATTTAATACTGATGTAATGTAAAATCTCACACTTTGCTGTTTATCACTCCATTTCCTTTTTATTGGTCTTTGAGGTTAACGTTCATTGTTTTAAAAAGGCAATTTAGCTGTGAATCTAAGTAAAAGAAAACATATCTAGCTTTCAGTACTTGAACATATAACATCAATTAACTGATTTCTTACTTAGTACCAAATCATTATAAATGATGTGCCCATTCCTAACCACTGGATCATAATTTCTTATACACAGAGCCTTAAAAATGATAATATTTTAGGTCCATAAAAATGCTGAAATATTATCTAGTGTAATCCCCATTGCACATGTGAGGAAATTGAGCTTCAAATTATT
This sequence comes from Tamandua tetradactyla, assembly GCF_023851605.1. Classification (NCBI taxonomy): domain Eukaryota; kingdom Metazoa; phylum Chordata; class Mammalia; order Pilosa; family Myrmecophagidae; genus Tamandua; species Tamandua tetradactyla. The sequence goes on along the minus strand of NC_135348.1, from coordinate 30,699,664 downwards.
GTAATTTGCCCAGTATCCATAGAGGAAGAATTAAGAACTGAATGAATTTCTACCAGTTTGAAAACTCCATGAGAGAAAGCTTTACCTATTAAAATAAAAACCTTTTCAAGGTATACTGAGCACATAGTACAGTGCCTTGCACATAATAGATTACTTATAATTAATTACTGATATCTACTTTAGAGAGTTTTTTCAAGTAGAAAACTGAGATTTGTATATTTATATTTACATGTACAAGGTCAAGATCTATGTTTCATCTTGCCAAAATGTAAATTTCTCAAGGATTAGGGGTAATATATTTGCTTTTGTGTCCAGAATACAGCATAGCATCTAGCATATAACAAATATTTCTTAAACAGTTGTTGAGTTAATTAATTCATAAATTAACATTTTATATATTTCATTTTAAAATAAAGCAAAGAAACGAGATTTAGAAAATCAACTTGGGAAACATCTGGAACCTGTTCCTAGTGCTTTTGGAATAACACTTATTCTTAACATTAGAGACACCAAAATTATTTTGCAACACATGATCAGAAAATAGAAAATTATGTAATATTTTGTTGATTCATAGGCCAAAACTGCATGTAATTTTATCTCTTTGTTTTTTTCTCTTCTGCAAAAGCAATCAGACTCTTGGCTGAACTTTCTATTAGGTGATGGTTTTCTATCAGATATTAGGCTCCTTCTAAAGCAAACACTTTGTTATATACATACTTTATGATCGACTTTGTATATTCAGTCCTTTGAATGCAATCACTTATTTCTCTACTGTACCATAGGTAAAGCTTGCCAAGGGTGAGAAAATGATGTTTTAGAATATACCACATGCAAACATTGAAACATTTTAAAGTCATCTGCCTTATGTTAAAAAGACGTATTTGTAAAAAATACAAAGACAGATTTGTAAAAATCAAAGACCTTTGAACTAGTTTGTTTACCCTTAGTGAGTATGAGTTTTGAGAAAAATTTAATTGAAACCATCTGTTCATGACTCATTGCCCCTGAATCATCTAAAATGTTTTCTCTCCAACTTGAGCTAATGCTCAACAAAACACCTTTCACAATTTCTGAATCATTTTTTTTCATAAAAAAGAAAGCAATTGAAGGAATAGGCTAGAAAAAAATAGTTTCAGATGCAATTCAAAGTTCCAAATACTAATTTTCACTTTTGTTCAAGTGGTATTTATATTAATTTATTATTGCCTGAAAGTTGGGGCTCCCATCTTCTCTCATTGTGTTGAAAATCTGGCTGAGACAGTAGATCAAACATGGCTAAGAATGTCTCACTTAGATTCTAAGATCTCTTACCTTCTCTTATATCCAGATAATGCCACAATGAAAGCGAACAATGAGTTAGATTTGCAAAACTAAGCCCGCTGTATTCATTTTCTATTGCTTCAGAACAAATTACCACCAACTTAACAACAAACATTTATTAGGGCACAGTATCTGTAGTCAGGAACATGGCTCAATGGGATACTTGGCTCCGGTCTTATAAGGGCTGCTATGGAAGTGTTGGCTGGGCTGCATTTTCATTTGGAAACTCAACTGATGAAGATCTACTTTCAAGCTACTTCAGGTAGCTTCAATTCCTAGTGATGGTTGACTAAGAGCTACAGCTTTTTTTGCTGGTTATTGTCTGAAGGTTGCACTGAGGTTCTAGAGGCCGCTCCTTCTTCCAGAGGTCACCTACAATTCCTTGCTACCTGGTCTTCCTCAACATGGTTGCAACTTCATGAAGCCATTCAGAAGAGTCTTAACCTCCACTCTGCTAAAATGAAGTCTTATCATGAGAAAGACATGGCATCAGTGTTGCCATATTCCATTGGTTAGAAACAAGTCATAAATTCAACACACACTCAAGGGGAAAGAATCTCACAAAGGCATGAATGCAAAGAGGTGGAAACCAATGGGTGTCAACATGAGGACTGTTCACCACACCCACCTTCTGGAAGTATTATCCTAGAGATTCTTAACCTTAGAGGTTTCAAGGGTGTGCTTTGTAATGTATATGTATAGTTTACTTTCAAAAAGGGCACAGCAAAAGACATGGAGAGAACATCAGCTGGTAAAATATTTGTTTAATGTAAAGATCACGATTACTAATTCTCCAAGTTCCCTCTCATTTTTGGGTCTTCTTCTAGTATTCTTAATTATGATGGAATTATTTTTCCTACAACAAAATCATATTTCACCGTACTATTTGACTCAAATTAACTATAATTTTATAATTTGTTATTAATTTAAAAATGCATTAAATACATATTATTGTCCGTGAATACTAATAGTATCTACCATTTCATGGGGAAAGGAATTTGATGAAAGATTTGATTTTAATATGTACAAATAAAAACAAGTTACTCTTACCTTATCTTCTACATGCAATATGACTTCCAGTAATGTAAATTTCCTTAGCAATGTGGGACCTGATTCCCAGGGATGAGATTCCCATGGCATCATAGGAATTGAGAAAGCCTTCTTGACCAAAAGGGGGAAAAGCATTGAAACAAAATAAAGTTTCAGTGGCTAAGAGATTTCAAATAGAATTGAGATTTAATTTTGGAGCTTATGCTTATTCATTAATAGATATTCCTTTTTAGTCTCTTGTATATTAGAAAATCTATTCTAGTTTGTTAGCTGGCAGAATGCAATATACCAGAAACAGAATGGTTTTTAAAAGGGGGAATTTAATAAGTTGCTAGTTTACAACTCTAAGGCTGTGAAATTGTCCAAATTAAAACAAGTCTATAAAAATGTCCAATCTAGGGCATCCAAGGAAAAATACCTTGGTTCAAGACAGCCAATGATGTTCAGCATTTCTTTCTCAGCTGGAAGGTACATATGAACATGACAGCATCTGCTGGCTTTCTCTCCAGGTCTCTTGTTTCATGACGCTCCCCACGAGGTGTTTTCCTTCTTCATCTCCAAATGTTGCTGGCTGGTGGACCCTTTGCTTTGTGGTTCTGCAGCACTCTGAAGCTTTCTCCAAAACAATTCTTTTATAGGATTTCGGTAACTAATCAAGACCCATGTAGAATGGTTGGAGACACAACTTCATCTAATCAAGTTTAATACCCACAATTGATTGAGTCACATCTCCGTGGAGATAACTAATCAAGTCTCCAGCCTATGGTACTGAATAGGGATTCGAAGAAATGTTTGCTCCCACAAGATTGATTAGGATTAAAACATGGCTTTTCTAGGATACATAAATCCTTTCAAACTGGCACAATAGATATTAAAGGAAATACCTGAAACCATTGAACTGTAATCCAATATCCTTGATTCTTGATGATGACTGTATAACTACATAGCTTTTGTGGTGGGACCATGCGATTGTGAAAACTTTGTGACTGATACTCCCTTTATGAAGTGTAGGGGCCCATGAATAATAAAATAAAGGTAAAAATAAATTTAAAATAGGGGAGAAAGGAACATGAGATATTCTGGGTGTTCTTTTTCATTTTTTTACTTTTTGGAGTAATGAAAATGTTCCAAAATTGATTGTGGTGATGAATGCACATCTGTCTGATGATACTGTGAGCCACTGATTATATACTTTGGGTGGACTAAATAGTGTGTAAATTTATCTCAATCAAATGACATTAAAATAACAAGTTACTCTTGAAAGAATATTCTGTTTAACAAATGATACTGCAGAAGCAGATACCCATATGCAAAAGAATTAAGGGGAATCCTATCTAATACCATATACAAAAGTTAACTCAAAAATAATCAAAGACTTAAATATAAAACTCGGTACTATAAAACTCTTAGAAGCAAATGTAAGGAAGCATCTTCAAGATTTTATTTTAGGCAACGAATTCTTAAACTTTACATCCAATGACAAGCAAAAACAACAACAAAAATAGATAAATGGGACTTCACAAAAATTAAAAGCTTTTGATCACTAAAGTACTTTATCATGAAAGTAAAAAGACAACATATTCCATGAGAAAAAAATATTTGGAAACCACACACCAGAAAAGGGTTTCATATCCAGAATATAAAAAAAAAAATCCTACAACTCAACAATAAAAAGATGTAAGTAGGGATAGGAATAGACATTTCTCCAAAGAGGAGACACTTATATAAAAAATAATGTTTATTTGGGAAATTCAACTCAAAATCACGAGATACCATTTCACACCCACAAGAATGGCTACTATTTAAAAAAATGAAAAGTTACAATTGCTGAAAAGGATGTAGAGAAATAGGAGCACATTCACTGTTGGTGCTAATGGAAAATGTTACAGCTGATGTAGAAGAAAATTGGGAACTACCTCAGAAAGTACAGAATTATTATTATATGATCTGGCAAACCCACTACTAAGTATATACCCTAAATATTTGAAAGCAGGGGCTGGGACAGATAATTGCATGCCAATATCCATGGCGGCATTATTCATAATTGCCAAAAGATGGAAGTAACCATGTGTGCATCAACCTATGAATGGATAAATAATGTGGCATATGCATACAATGGAATATTATTCAGCCATAAAATGGAACAAAGTTCTGATATAGGTGACATTATGAGGACTTATGTTGAATTAAATTAGCCAGACAAAAAAGGATAAATATTGCAAGATCTCACTTATAGGAAATTATTAAGATAAGCAAAGTAACAGGGTCAGAATCTAGAGTACAGTTTACCAGGGAATAAGGTAGAAGTAGGGAATGGGAAATTAATGCTTCAATGGTACAGAGCTTTTATTTTAGTTGATTGTAAAGACTGGGGAATGGATGGTGGTGATGGTGGCACAATATTGTGAACATGATTGACAGCCATGAATTGCATGTTTGAATTTGGTTAAAAGGGGAAATTTCAGGCTATACATATATGTTACTAGAATAACACTTAAAAGGTAAACAACATAGGGCTGACAAGATAAGCAGTGAGTCCTATAATAAATGATGGACCATAGGTAATGGTGCAATTATAAAAATGTTATTTTATGAATTGTAACGAATGTACCACACTAATGCAAGGTGTTTATAATACAATGGTATATAAGAAGTCTGTGTTTTATGCATGATTTTTCTGTAAACCTGCAACTCCTCTGATAAAAGCAAAACAAAGCAAAACAAAACAACAGAAAACACAAGTTATACTAGGTTCACTGGAAATGTAATTGTTGGGATTTAAAGACCCTCAATTAAGTGCAATTTGCAAGATCCTTAGACACATGCAAATTTCATAAGAGCATGTCATGTTTTTCAATTTAGAAAATTATTAGTAATATACTTTTATAAAGTGATCAGTAGATAACCAAATTTATGTATAAATCAGGTCTCTCTCTTTCTCTCTCTCTCTCACACACACACACTCACACATGCACAGACATACTCTTTTTCTATACCTCACTTCAAATCTGTGTATCTATATATCTCTATATATAGATAGATAGATAGGTAGGTAGATAGATAGATAGATAGATAGATAGATAGATAGATACATAGATACATAGATACATAGATAGATAGCCAGCCTAATGTTGGGGAAGTGACAGACATGTTCAGTGTTCACCACCCATCTTTTCTTCTTCTTGGCTGTTTTGATAGGTTTCCATGTCTTGGCCTTTGAAAGATGTGAGGGCTAATGGAACGGTTTGACCATACCTTGAAACCAAAACTGGGATCAAGAAGCCTCAGTGACTTGCCAGAATGGTTGCCAAGCTTCCTTGATACCAGAGCTCCCTCCCCCAAGGAGTATACTTACCTCGGCGTGAAGCAAGGTATGTAGAGCTGCCATCCACTGACCATGACCCAAGCAGTTGGCCTCCATGGGGGACCAGCCATGCAGAATCTCTTCCCATGCTCTTTTGGATTCTTTGAGCTGTGTTAATTATAAAGGAGGCATCTGTTTAGAATCTCTGTTATGCTTGGGCCAGGGTTCTCACAATGCACCATATAGCAACATGCTCCACACCACATTGCTATATGTGCCAGAAATCAATATATATAAATATATGTAAGCACACACACCCGCATACACACACACACGTATATATGTTGATGTATATAGAGAGAGAGAGTGGGCACATTGAGTTTCTCAACCTCAACCCATCACAATTGATGTTTTGGGTTGCCTAATTCTTTGATGTGGGGACTGTCCATTGTTGGGTGTTTATCACCATCCCTGGCCTCTACTCCCCAGATTCCATTTCCATCCCCTCTCCGTTGTAATAATCGAAAATGTGTCCAAATATTGACGAATATCCCTGGGATTGGGTGGGAGGCAAAATTGGCCCAGTTGAGAAATAGTTTTATAGAAAACATAAATAATATTCATAATTATATGGGTAATATTGGCTGGGATGGTGTTTACTTATACAGGACCATGGGTCATAAATAAACTCAATTTATTCAATGCCCTCAAATAGGCTAACACTCCACTCAGTCAAGATGATCAATGTATTATAAACCATTGATAATTGTATTTGCACAAAAATAATGTTGTCCTGAACTCTCTGTAACCAAAACACTCTTTGTTCAAGGACTATTTCTTGCTAAAGATGTTGAATATCTTTGACCACCAGAAAAATGCAAATTAAAACCGCAATGAGTTACAACTACACACTTTCATAATGACAAATTTAAAAACAGTAATGATAACACCAAATATGGTGACATTGTGGAAAATCTTAATCACATTGCTAATGTGGACGTAAAATGGTTCATACACTATTAAAATAGTTTAACAGTTTGAAACTGTTGTGTACCCCAGAAAAGCCATGTTTTTTAATCCTTATTCAATATTGCTGGGTGGGATCTTTCTACTTTCCATGTAAATATTTGTTTCCAGTCTGTAACTTATCATTTCATCCTCTTCACACGAGCTTTTGTAGAGCAAAAATTTTAATTTTTAATTTTAATTTCCATGAGGCCAAATTTTACTCTTGCAGGCTCTGCTTTTAATGTGTCTAAGAATATTTTGAATGGCACCAGACTGCAAATATTTTATCCTACAATTTTGTCCTATATTTTTACAGTTTCAAATTTCACATTTAATTACATGATCCATTTTGAGCGAATTTTTCCCATTAAGTATGAGGTTTAGATTGCAATTCATTATTTTGTCTATCGATACCCAATTGTTCTATCACCATTTGTTGAAATGGTAACCCTTTACCCATTGAATTGCTTTTGCACCTTTGTCGAAAATCAATTGAGTATATTTGTGTCAGCCTGTTTCTGTTACTCTATTCTCTTCCATTGATCTATATTGCACTCTCTTGATCACTGTACTTATACAGCCAGCCTTAATATCAGGTAGAATGATGTCTTATTATGTTCTTTTTCTCAAGAAGATTTTACCACTTCTAAGGCCTATGGCTTTCCATGGGCATTTTAGAATAACCTTGGTAATAATTGCGAATACCTTGCTGGGGTTTTGATAGAAATTACATTAAACTTCTAGATCAATTTAGGAAGAATTGATATCTTTATTATATTGAGTCTTGCAATATACGAACGTGGTATGCTGTCCAATTGCTTAGGTCATCCCTGATTTATTTCATCATCATTTTATGTTTTTAAGTATGGAAACATCATATAAATTTGGTTGAGTGTGTAATTATTCCACTTTCTTTGAACAATTATAATTATCATCTTATTTTATGCATTTGGCTTCAAAAGCTAACTGGTTCCAAGCAGTTAGTACATTGTTATGTGATTGAATATTTGCATTGATATATGTCCTGCCATGTTGTTGAACTCACTTGTTAATTCTAAGATTGTACTATAGATTCCTTGAGATCTGTGATATGGATAATCTATTACCTGCAAATTTTTATTCTCTTATGTTTCATTTCTTTCTTTGAAAATTGTATACCTTTTATTTCTTGCTTTATTACATAGCTAGAACTTCCAATATTATATTTAACAAAAGTCATAGGAACATTAACATCTGGTCTCTTTTGCCAATTTTAGGGAAAATTATGGAGTTAGTTGTAGGTTTTATACATACGCTCTTTATAATGTTAAGCTAATTCTCCTCTATTCCTAATTTTCTGAGAATTTTTATCATAAGTGAATGAATTTTCAAAAAACGTATTTTGTGCAGCAATTTATATGATCATGAGGTTCTCCATTAGCCTGTTAATATGGAGACAATATTGATTTTTGGATGTTGGATCAGTCTTGCATAACTGGAATAGATGCTACTTGATCATGGTGTGTGTTTTTATGCTTTGTTGCATTCAGTTTGCTAATGATTTGTTGAGGATTTTTTTTTTTTTTTTTTTTATTAACGGAAAGAAAAAAAAGAAATTAACACAACATTTAGAAATCATACCATTCTACATATGCACTCAGTAATTCTTAACATCATCACATAGATGCATTATCATTGTTTCTTAGTACATTTGCATCAGTTTAGAGGAACTAGCAACACAACAGAAAAAGCTATAAAATGTTAATATAAAGAAAATAAAAGTAGTAGTAATAGTAAAAAACAACAACAACAAACAAACCAACAAGCAAACAAAAACAAAAAAAAACCCTATAGCTCAGATGCAGCTTCATTCAGTATTTTAACATGATTACTTTACAATTAGGTATTATTGTGCTGTCCATTTTTGAGTTTTTGTATCTAGTCCTGTTGCACAATCTGTATCCCTTCAGCTTCAATTACCCATTGTCTTACCCTGTTTCTAACTCCTGCTGAACTCTGTTACCAATGACATATTTCAAGTTTATTCTCGAATGTCCGTTCACAACAGTGGGACCATACAGTATTTGTCCTTTAGTTTTTGGCTGGATTCACTCAGCATAATATTCTCTAGGTCCATCCATGTTATTACATGGTTCACAAGTTTATCTTGTCTTAAAGCTGCATAATATTCCATCGTATGTATATACCACAGTTTGTTTAGCCACTCTTCTGTTGATGGAGATTTTGGCTGTTTCCATCTCTTTGCAATTGTAAATAACGCTGCTATAAACATTGGTGTGCAAATGTCCGTTTGTGTCTTTGCCCTTAAGTCCTTTGAGTAGATACTTAGCAATGGTATTGCTGGGTCGTATGGCAATTCTATATTCAGCTTTTTGAGGAACCGCCAAACTGCCTTCCACAGTGGTTGCACCCTTTGACATTCCCACCAACAGTGGATAAGTGTGCCTCTTTCTCCGCATCCTCTCCAGCACTTGTCATTTTCTGTTTTGTTGATAATGGCCATTCTGGTGGGTGTGAGATGATATCTCATTGTGGTTTTGATTTGCATTTCTCTAATGGCCAGGGACATTGAGCATCTCTTCATGTGCCTCTTGGCCATCCGTATTTCTTCTTCTGGTAGGTGTCTGTTTAAGTCTTTTTCCCATTTTGTAATTGGGTTGGCTGTCTTTTTGTTGTTGAGTTGAATAATCTGTTTATAAATTCTGGATACTAGACCCTTATCTGATATGTCATTTCCAAATATTGTCTCCCATTGTGTAGGCTGTCTTTCTACTTTCTTGATGAAGTTCTTGTTGAGGATTTTTTTACATCTAAGATCATAAGCGATATTGGTCTAAAATTTTCATTTTTTAAAACGCCTTTGGCTAGTTTTATATCAAAGTAACACTGTCCTCATAAAATCACTTGGGAAATATTTCTTTCTCCTATATTCTCTGAAAGACATTGTGTGAAGTTGATGTTAATTGTTCTTTAATTTGGGAGAAATTTTTAGTGAAATCATCTCCGCCTGGATATGTATTTTGAGATGTCTCTCTAATCAACAAATTCTGTAACTTAATAATTATAGAACTGAATGATCTAGGTCGAGTTTGAGTTTGTATAGTTTGCAGTTATCAATGAATTTATATATTTTGTCTAAGTAGCCAAATTTATGAGCATATATTTGTTTTCAGTATTCCATCTTATCCTTCAAAAGACATCAGGATCTATTTGAGGATTGCCTATCATTCCTAATTTTGGTGATTTTTATTTCTAACTTTATATTTTTTAAATCTTTCTAAAGATGCATCAATTTTGTTGATTTTTTAAATTAAGCAGCTTTTGCTTCATTGATTTTCTCTATTTTTCTGTTAACAATTTTATAGACTTCTACTTTTATCTTTATTATTTCCTTCCTTCTTGCTTTTGGTTTATTTTTTTTTTCTGGTTGCTTGACTCAGGAACTTGGATTATTTATTTGAAAACTCCCCTTGTTTCTAATATGAGAATTTAGTGTTTTAAATTTCACTCCCAACACTATTTAATAGCATACTATATATTTTGATATATTGCATTTTCATTTTCATTCAGTTCTATGTAGCTTTTAAAAATTTCCTTTAAACTCTGTCTTTACCCAGGGATAATTTAAAAATGTATTGCTCAATTTACATATGTTTAGAGAATTTCCTGTTTTCTTTCTCTTACTGATTTCTAGTTTGATTTCCTTATGAAAATAGAATTAAGTTTGGTTAATTTACATCCTTCAACATTTTTAAGTTTGTTTAATGAGCCAGAATTTTGATTATTTTGGTGAATATACCACAGGCCTTTGACAAAAATGTTTACTCAGCTCTTTTTGGGTGGAGATTGTTACATAGAGAGATCTTCTTGTTTGATTGTGCTGTTCAAATCATCTGCATATTTGCTGATTTTCTGTCTAGTAGTTTTCCTAGCTGTTGAGTGGGAGCTATTGAAGTCTCTTACAGTAATTTTGTCTATGACAACTTCTCTTTTCAGATCTACTAGTTGTTTTTTTTTTTCCTATCAGTTTTTGCTTCATGTCATTTGAGGCTCTGTTTTTGGGTTATACACATTTAAGATCACAGTATACACCTGAGGAATTGACACTTTCATCTCTATGCAATATTCTTTGTCTCTAACAGCTTTCTCTGCTCTGAAGTCTATTTTGTCAGATATTAATATATGCATTCCTGCTTTTTATTAACATTTGTATGGTATATCATTTTCTGTCCTTTTACCTTGAACATATCAACGTTGTTCAACAGGACCTGTCAGTTAAAGCAGGTGCTTAAAATGAAAGATTTTAATGTGACTCAGAGTCTCCTAACATAATAATGCTTCTTGCATTATTCCCAGAGATGTCAGTTGTACTTAGCAGGGAAAAGCAGGGACAAATGAGTATATATCATCTTGTCCAGGCCAGAAATCTTAGAAACAACGTTATAATGGTGTTTATAATAGATATGTGGATATGAATTTAATTTTTGTACAAATAATAGTTTAAACCCCAAAGACTCATTTTGTCAAAGAAGAGGCGGTTGAGAAAGAAGGGAATTCAGATACAAAACATTAGGGGGTGAAATAGAGCAATCTCATGCCATCTTTCCTCTCCCAATAAACCTAAGTATAAAACCTGAAAAAAACACAAGAACCATTGTTTGAGGACTGAAAAGCAAAAGGTAGATCAAGAGAGATACAAGAATTAGAAGTACCACCTCATTATTGCTGATTTTACCATTTTTTGCCCTCCAGAATTCCTGGCCTGAAGTGTTCTCATCCAGAACCCAGAAATGAGCATTGTGGTAAAGACAGAGAGAGTTCTGGCTTAAGGACCAGAAGAAAGAACTTCTAATGGCTAGAGACAATAAGAGAAACTCCCATCTTTTGCTACAGTATATCTATCCTTTGGGGTCATCAAGTAACCATGCAAAAGTGCAATTAGAATCTGTTGGTGGTAAAACTGGAGTTAAAAAAAGCTTCTTCCATGATCAATGGCACCTGGCTCCAAGAGGATGGAGATCATTTTTGGGAGAATTTACAAGCAGAACATGGTGGTCAGTCATGACAATATTGTCAAGATTAAATGGGAGATGAATTAGAAGACTGGGATTAAGTGTGACAATTAAGGGATTATTCATGACCTTTGATATAATGATAAACTCAAGATGATGCAGAAGCCATATTTCAATTATTTGCACAGTGAGTAAGAAACCAATGGGTAGAAAGAGGTTTGCAGATACTTGAGGAGAGAGTGGGAGATTGATTAGGCAGCAGGGTTAAAGGAAATTGTTTCAGTGTATTTTACATCTGACCTTAGGCAAGAGCCATTGAAAAGGAATAAATCGAAAATGAATAATTAGAAGTTCAGAGAATAGATGAATAAATGATCAATAGAGCAAGTCTCAGGGAATGGTTGAGAAAGATGAAGCAGGATCTTAGGCTGGAGATGTCACACTTGGGAAGGGCAGGAGGGTGCTAATTTAGGAAAGGAGGAAAGTCAATTTATTTTGAAAAGAGAAATAATGAGGAAGTGATGGAAAATGTACAGAAAATTTTGACAGGGAGAAACATTAAAGAAATCCAAATCAGAGTGTCTTGTTTGTTAAAAGGCAAGATTAACTCATTCTAATATAAGGGAGTCAGAATGGCCTTGGGACTTTCAAGAAATTAAAATGCTTGTGATACTGTAATTAAGACATACATAGTAATTTACCTATATGTGACTAAAAAGAGCACATTAGCACAGGACAGCCAACTGAACTCATAGATTTAGATTTTAATGAAACAAGGAAGCATGACTAAACAATCTCTCCAACATCTGGTGACAAAATATCTCCACCAATTTCAAGAGGCAGGATGACTGGGATCATGGCAAAGGGATGGACTTTGGATATTAAGTAGTAGGCACATTATATTAAAAAGCAATTTCTATGATAGTAGTTGTGCCAGTTTGAAAGGATGTATGTACCCTAGAAAAGCCATTTTTGAATCCTAATCCCATTTTGTAAAGGCAACTGTTTCTTTAATTCCTATTCAGTACTGTTGTTTGAAACTGTAATTAGATCACCTCTCTGGAGATGTGACTCAAACAAGAATGGTTGTTAAACAGGATTAGATGGAGACATGTCTCCACCCATTTGGGTGGGTCTTGGTTACTTTACTGGAATCCTATAAAAGAGGAAACATTTTGGAGAAAGAGGAGATTCTGAGAGAGCAGAAAATGACACAGCCACAAGAAGCAGAGAGTCCACCAGCCAGCAACCTTTGGAGATAAAGAAAGAAAATACCTCCCGGGGAGTTTCATGAAACGTGGGAAGCCATGAGAGAAAGCCAGCAGATGACGCCGTGTTTGCCATGTACCTTTCACTTGAGAGAGAAACCCTGAACTTCTTCAGCTGTCTTGAATCAAGGTATCTTTCCATGGATGCCTTAGATTGGACATTTCAATCGACTTGCTTTATTTGGGATATTTCCATGGCCTAAAAACTGTAGACTTGCAACTTACTAAACTCCCTTTTTAAAAAGTCATTCTGTTTCTGGTATATTGCATTCTGGCAGCTGCAAACTAAAACAGTAATTAACTTTTGAAAGTAATAAGAGACATTTACATATTCCTGGAAACCCAATATATTAAAAAAGACATATCTTAATACTACTTCCACATATATTTTAATCTCCTTCTTAACTCAGCTATTTTTTTCTCTCTCCCATATTGTTTAGCTATCCGTATCCCTGTTTCTGTTCCATTCTTTTTACCTTGGTCTCTTTACCCCACCATGCCCCGTAATTTTTATTAAAGCATGTGTTCTCTTTGTCATCTTCCTCCATTTTTATCTCTCCAGGAAATCTATATTTTGGCACTTATCAAACAAATCACTATGCATTTTATCTGTAATTTTAAAATGTGAATTATTTAAGGAAAAAATATAATCCAAATATGAAATCATGATTTAAAAATGAAGCAATATAATTTAATGTTATAGCATTCAAATGATAAAATATTAATTTTGAATCCATGAAGATTTTCAGTTTCATGACAAAAAACTAAAAGCATGTGAGCAGGCTAACACTATTAGAAAATAATTACTAGTGATAAATACCCTTTTCTTTGCATTTATTTGTTGGTTGATTAATCATTTTCATGTTATAATTTTTATCCAGAACGATTAAATTTTAATGGTTTAAATGGAATTTTCAAAGAAAAAGAAAGTACTTTTCAGAAAGTTTTAAACTGTTTTCATTAAAGTTCCTACTAATGCAGGTAACAAAAGAAGACAATGAAATTCAGCTTTGCATGTAAAACTGAGAATTTCTTGTGCCACAAATTTCTACTAGAGTTTCTTAAATTTACCTTTCTCAGAGGGCTGATGTATCTGAGGGCAAGAACTATTAGTACCAGAACGATGTTAATTCTTTGATTCACACTTTCAATTTAATTAAAATTCTTCCCTAACCTTAGATTGCTTTCACTGTGTCTGAAGTTAAGTCCTGGACCTTGGACCTTGGACCTCGTAGGCCCAAACTGATTGATGTGACTGCAGTGGTAGTTCAAAACCATGCTTAGAACAGTTTACTCCATTTGGGCTCTTTTGATTTAAATAAATGCTTCAAACATCAAAGGCAATCACTTCCTGAGCCTATAGGAAAATTGTACAAGGTTTCTTTCTGGTTTCCTCAGTAATTTGGACAGAACTGGGCCCACTAAATTGGTAAGTACGAGAACTACATTTAAAGACACATTTAACTCCTTACAGAATAATTATAGCTAGACATCAAGCAAAACTGAAAAGAAACACCTATGAGAAGTATTTCTTTGTAGATCTGAAAGCTCAGGATTCTAAAAACTTGCTAAAAGCCTTGGGTATGAAGTTAAGTTTAGTTGAAATGAAGGTACGCAGATGATATATTTTATTTTATAAATGTGCAAAGCCAAGGAAATATTTAAGGTATTCCCTTATGATTTAACCTCATATTATTTTGTGTATCTATATATGCTGATTTACTTATAATCCATTAACCTTATAGTACTTCATAACACATTTTCTGTTATATAATCAGATTAAATATAAAACAACCACTTCTAAATGATCTTAGTTAAAGAAATGTGCATTTGGGATGAACATTAACTGAACAATAACTATTTGAAAACATTCTGTTGCTAGTAGAGAAGATTACAAGAATTTTACTCCCAAATATAAGGCAAAGAATCTGAAGGGCAAGCAGAACAAATAATATTAAATAAATAACATCCACCCTCATAATTCTATGTATAAAGGAGAAACCATTTATTATTCAAACTAAATATATAATAATCTTATAGCCAAATATTTCTTCATATTCAAAAAATGTAAATTTAAAATAGAGATTACATTGCTAATGTGGAATATTTTAGGTGCTAATTATGCCTCCAATCTATTATAGAAATTTTAGATAAAAAATATATTATTCTCAGTGGCCAATAATATTGCAGTTAATTTCAGGTCCTTATACAAATGAACAACCAAAGCAAATGAGTAGTTTTTGTAAAAATGCCCTAAAAATTATCTAGTGAATTCCCCAACATCGATTCCTATATTTATTTTTTAGATATATAAATTTGAGCTTCCTACAAGCCAGGCAGTCTTCTAAGCGTGTTAAAAATACAAACACATTTAATGCTTTTAAAAATCTATCGGTTAACTATTAGTCTTATAATTTTATGCTGAAGAAATTGAGGCATGAAGAAAATGAACAACTTGTCCAGGGTAATGTCAGAGCCAGCTTTTAAAAAGGTTCAGAAATGGAATTAAAATTCAAGCACTGTGATTTTACTTCTCCACACTGAAACTGTTAGCAGCACCTATGTCAGCTCCTACTGAACGAAAGCAAATTTGGGGTTGTATTTCTGTACATATTAATCACACGTAAGCATTTTGGATGATTAGCCATTCTCATCAAAGTACCTACTATCATCCACCTCCTTCATTAAAACATTCTGATGGGCCCAGCTTATCCTTGAAGCTGGGAAAATAGTCTGTCCCAGTGAAGCACAAAGGCTGAGAAAGGGGGAAAATTGGCTTCTGAAGGAAAGAGCTCTCTAAAGAAATTAAATCATAAGACAAAAAGAAGAGTTGCTGCATGTTAAGTACAACCAAAGTCCGCACTAAAACTCTAACCATGTTTCCCTAAATGTCTTTCCAATCCCTAAACCCGATTTCCTCAGTTCTGCAATATAGAAGGTCAGGGGGAAAAAACAAAAACAAAACCATGGGAGTTTGAGCCAGGCATTCTTGGCAATGGTTAACTTGTCAAGTAGTCCTCTTTCGGGCTGGTCTCGTTTAAGAGCTGGTGGACGCCTTTAAACCCCATGGAAATCTGGCATGACCCGGTGCGTGAGTCAGCCTTCCTACTCCTCACCCCAAGATCGTCCCAGGGGACGGTGGCCTCTCCCAACACATCAGCCGATAGAGGCATCTTGCTCTTATCTTGTCACATCTTAAAGTCGCACTACAAGGCTTGGAATAAACTCCCCAGGGATGGGCTGGTTCTTCCTTCCATCCCCCAAAACCACGGGCACTGAATTGGCAAGAGAGCACCGCAGCAATGGTTCTGGCACAGCCTGTCATCACAGTCTCCAGCTGGCCACCACGCCAGAGGAGGGGTCAGTGTTTCCTTCACCACGCAGTCCACAAGCCTCAGAGCCCAAGGTCATCTTTCTTCTCTCCGAGGTTGACTCCTGACCCTACCAGATCTCTGTGCACAGACTGGGATGGACAATAGGCAGTGAGGTACCCACACCCCTGTGGCTAAACCCTGCATCTAAGCATTCTCCACTGAACCCTGCTCTGGGGCGGGTCGAGGGTGGGTCCAGCATTTGCCTTTGTTGTATGACAGAATCTCAATCCCAGTATGCATTCATTTGTTGTTTTGTTCTTTAGCAATTTACTTAACCACAGTGCCTCAGCTCTCAAATGCATCTTTGATTACTGAGCAAAAGATCATTTTATGAGTTTCATCATGCATTTTCTTGTGTATGTTAAAATTTTCCTGGCTTCACTCATGTTCACATAATTTTCTGAGACCTTAGGAGAAAAAATATTTTACTCTCCATGATTAAATCTCATAACTATGCCCTTGATCACACACCTGCTACAGCAACATAAACATATATTTTCTAATTAGCTCTTCTACTTTATTTTTATAACATTTATTATTATTATTAAGACACTCAGAAAAAGCTACAAAATATAGGTCACACTATGACTTATGAAAAGAAAACCCATGTAACCAAATCAAGATCAAGAAGCATAACATTTCCATAACCGAAAGAGCTCCCAATTCCTTTTCCCAATTGCTAAACTCTCCCACCCTCCCCACAAAGGAAAACTTCTATCCTGACTTTTACAGTAATCTTTTCCTTCTTTGTTTGGTTTTTAATAGTTTTGTCACCAAACCATGCATGCCTAACCACTATATTTCAGTTTTGTCTATTATCTGAGGTGTTACTGATGCTATTATGTCCTTTTTTTTTTTTTGGCATGGCAGGGTCACATTTCATCATTTTTCCATGTGCGTACTCCATTATTGCAGCACCATTTGTTGAATTTTTTTTGTTTGGTTTTTGTTTGGTGTTTTGTTTGTTTGTTCTTTGGTGGTGCATGGACCAGGAATCAAACCTAGATCTCCCGCATGGCAGGCGAGAACTCCTCGTACCCCTACTGTTATTCTTTATAGTAGCAGAATGACACATTATCACTCTTTTGTGACTGGCTTCTTTCTCTCGACATTTTGTTGGATTCATTGAGATGGTTGCAAGTAGCTGTAGTTAATTTACTCTCATTTCTGTGTAGTAGCGCAAGGGTGATGCCACAGACCAACATAAAACGAATGTTCTTCCACCTACGTGTTAGTGCTCATATGAGTGTGTTTCTAGTGGATATAAATCTAGGACTGATACGGCCATGTCTACCTTCAACTTTAGCAAGTAATGCAAAATAATTTTCCAATGTGGCTGTAACACCACTTCCACCATAGGGTATTAGAGTTCCTGCTGCCCCATATACTCTCACTGGCATTGTCAATCTTTTTAAAATACAGCCATTTCAGTGGTCATCTAGTGGCATCACAGTGTGGCATCAATTTACAATACCTGGATTTTTTTACTGAAGTTGAAAGACTTTTATGTTTATTGGGCATTTGGAGAACCTGTTCAAGTCTCTTACCCAGTTTTCTATGGGCTTGTCTGATTTTGCTTATATATTCTGGATTGAGCCTTTTGTTTGTCAATGTCTCCACCCATCTGCAGCTTCTTTTTCCATTCTCTTAACAATAATCTTATATTTTACTGACAACGTTAATAAAGATGTATGGTTATATTGAGTAGAATATAACCAAGGGAGACATAAAACATTTTAAGTACCCGCTAACTTGTCTGTGAAATTGTGGAAGTTAGTCACCCTCCAGGAGACAAAACAAACATAATTTTTTAAAAATATAAAAATCTTTGAAGTAAACATACATACAGAAAAGTACACAAGTCATCAGAGTTCATCAATTAAGTACCTCGAAGTTTCAGAAATAAACATTATTAGCAATCCAGAATCCCCTCTCAAGCTCCTTCTTAATTACAACCCTTTCTTTCTTCTCAGAGCTAATTACTCTCCTGACTTCAAAAACCACAGTTTTAGTTTTGCATGTTTTCACACATTGTTTACATAGAACTAGACTTATATATTCTTTCAAATGTGACTTTCTCTCACTCACTATTATATCTATGAGATTCATCCATGTTATTGCACGTAGCAATTGTTCATTATTTTTGTTACTTTACGGTGTTCCATTGTACAAATGTGTGCCAGGACTTATTTATTCTTTTACTATTTTTTACTATTGTTATTACTTTTCTTTCAACTCTCTCTGAACATTTACGTTGTTTTCAGTATGGGGCTATTATTAGAATTGCTGCTATGAATTGTTATTCATGTACATGGCATATACATATGAAATTCTGTTGAATATATACATATATACACAAAATGTAATTTCTAAGTCCCAGGAAATACATATTTTTTCTTTAGCTGAAAATGCCAAGCAGATTTATAAAATGGTTGTACCAATTTGAACATTCATCAACACAGTATAAGGGTTTCATATGCTCCACGGGCCCATGCACCCTGGGCATGATCAAGCTTTTTAAATTATAGCTAGTCTTTTACTCTTACTGGTATGTAGTGTTTCTATTTGTGGTCTTAATTTCCAATAACAAGATGACGTTAAACATGTTTTGTTTTATAAACTTATTGACCACTTGCATATTCATTCTATTTTTTTAATGAATATCCAATTAACGTGTGCATTGTTTTTCTACTGGATAGTCTCTTTTTTTATTGGTTTGTAGGACTTATTTACATACACCTCAGATAGGTTACCTTTTTATGTAAGTGTGTTACACATATCCTTTCCAACTCTTAATTTTCTTCATTTTCACTCTCTTAATAGTGCCTTCTGTTGAAAAGAAGCTTTCAAATTCTATAAGGCCCAATAAATCAATCATCTCTATTTGTGCTTTATGTTTTTTTCCTGAAATATTTCTTTACCATCATTGCATTATGATAGTGTCCTGTGTTAACTTCCAGAAACATTTCGTCTTGCACCTTGTACTTAGATATATAGCACACCTGGAATTGATTTGTGTATATGGTGTGCAGAGGGGATCAAGTTTTATTTCTTTTCCAAGTATATCCTGCATGGACCCCGAACCATTTAATACCATGATTGTCTTTCCTTAGCGTTTTTGCATTGTTCTTTCTTGGTATAAGTAAATCATCCTATTGATTTCTGATATCCACTGTTTCTGAATTACCTCCTGCCAGAAACAGAAGGAGTTCCTTAAGTACCATTAACCTGCAATCATTTCATTCACAGTTTTATACAGATTTGAAATTTCCAATCCTGATTGAGTTTTAGAACAGGATTTTTTTTTTTTTATTGCAGAACTCCAGGGGAAATAAATGCTTACTGAATTCAGAATTTCTGAGGAAAGAACCTCCCAGTCCTTTGTAGCTTTGTTTTGACTGGCGTTTAATCTTCCTTGGTAACGACAATAATCAGTCAAGATTGGAATCTGCTGGAGCACATTGCTTACATCTTTCAGATCAAATCTTTCCAGTAAAAAAAGAGAAAATACTGACATATTCATTTATCACTGCTCGCATCCTCATCTATTTCTGCTTTAATTATTTCAAAATTTCTAGCCTACTAAGCTTGTTAATGCCAAAACTCTCATTAGTTTATGTTTCTCCAGTCTTTAGCTCCCCAATTTCCATCTGGTCTCTCTTCTATTTCTCATAAAATTTCTTCTGTTTTATATTCCTTGTGTAATTATTCTAATTCAACTCCTATTTCTCTTACTAAGATTTTTTAAAGAGCCTATTTTTCCTATTTCCAAGATCAACTCCACATGCTCCATCGTATATCCTAATCTTCAGAAAAAAAAAAAAAAAACAAAGCTTGATTCTAGGGTACAACTTCATACATTTATATAGCTCTTTATTTTCTACATTGTAAAGTGAATATTCATAGGCTGGCAGTTAGAATCTGCTATTATCTGGGCACAGTATTCCCTTCTAACTTTGTCTCTTTTTTTCTCTTCATGTATCTACTTATTAGTGTAACCAACTAGTCCCTCAAATATGCTCTGTACTTTTCACTAGTTGTGTGTTTGTTTATGACATCCCTCTCATCTGACCTGTTTTTCTTCTTTCTCTATCTGTTCAAATATTCATCTCCTTTTTTTAGTTGTGCAAAGCTCAGATTTATTTTTCAGTTTCAATTATGCCACAAATGCAAAATCAGTTTAAAAAATCGCCATAAGGCAATACAATACTTACTTTCTTCTACAAATGAGAAGTTATTTTCAATAACAACACCCCCCCCAAAAAAAATGGAGCATATGAGCAGGAAAGTGATGGCTTGCTGCCTGTTGACACATTTGGCTCTTATCCATTCCATGATCTACAGAGTCTCAGGAAGGTTTTCCCCTTCTCCCTCCACTCTTCCCTCAGCCTTCTTCCCAAATGCTTATTTCCACCATATTAAGGGTATCTTTAGTTCAACATTGCTGTCATTTAATTATATTATCAGTGATTCCTTTGGGAAACTTCAAATTGGGAGGAAGGGCAGAAGACGACACAAAGCAGGGCTGAGGCAGCAAAGGTGTTTAATCTGCTGGAACCCTACAAGATGCCCCTTCAGTGCTCATTCAGCTCCTAGTGAACTGGAACATATGAACTGTCAAGACACTTTCCACTGTTTGTGACTGGCCAGTTTGCTCTATAACTAACCATTTTGCAAGTAATCAAAGTAATAAAAACAGAAACTGATATTTTAAAGCTTTAAAGCAAAGTTCAGGATTCTTCAAATCTTACTTGATTGCACAGGATTGCAGTGATCCATTTGCCTTCTCGATTTTATTATTTTATGTTCTAGATATTTTGCATGGAGCTTTTCTGCCTGCATTGTTTATAAGCTCTCTAAACATTGAAACTGTAAATTATTCAGCATTCTCTGCTCCAGAATGCCTGGCAGAATGTTTTACACATATTGAGGACTGAGTAATTTATGGAATAAATTGGTGGGTACATGAATAATTGGCTAGGCTGAATCTCAAGACCTAACAGGAAAATGACTATCCAGGCATCACTGAAATTTAATTTACTTAAAATATTCCAGCAGGAGAAATCGGAATTATTTCATGTTAAGGAAATTAATAAATGCCTATGTTTGCTTTCATTCTACCTTGGTTGTCACAAGGACATAATCTCATATTGAATATACAATGACGGAATAGGACATACAAAGATCATATAGAATGAACTACTTAGTAACTATTTAAAATGAATTTATTTCCATTGTTACATTCAGGTGAATAAATTTTAAATGTTAAATACACACAGGGCTGGGCGAGAGGTTTTCATTTTAATTTTTATCTGGAAAGAGTAACTATTTCTAAGATTAGAAGACTAACAATTATATTTGGGGGGACCATTTCTGAAAGCAAAGCACCCAACATGTTTGTGGCAACCTCATGCAAAAATAGACACTTAATTGCATTCATTATATAAACCATAGTACACAGGTCTTAAAAGAGTTTCTAGGTTCTGAGGAAGTCATTTTAATTACCTCACTCTTACAGAGTTTGTTTTCAACCATGTTAGCCTACGCTATGTCTTTGGCTTATGGAGTTAAAGATATTATATCTGTGGAAATAGAAAACTTTGGTCTCTGTGTTGTCAAAGGAAACTGTTAGAAGGGTGTATGCTCATGGCAGTTAGTTTTGTTTAAAGTGGACAGGATTTGAAAATTTAATATTTCTGCTTTAGCAGAGAATAGCAAATATGGTGAACGTGTCCTGCAATGGATATTCAAATAATATATACCTTGTGTCAGAAATATAATTCAATTCATAATGTAAAATTTAAGCCATATTTTAAAACTTTAGTTTAAAAAATAAGTGACTTCTGAGACTGTTCATATAATTCATATTCAGGTACCTGGAAGAAAATGATTAAAAGTTCTTCCGTATTTTTCTTTTCATCTTCTGCTCCTCTTATGATTGATGCTCATTGCCTTATAATTCTCCCCAAGCTGCCAGAAACTGCTAATGGACTTTGCTCATTCTTTTTTTGCTCTCTGTGCTATTTTATTGCCTCTGTGTAATTAGCTTCTTCATGTATTTCGCTTTGGAGATATTATAATATTTCTTCAAAAACATTTATTGATTGCTGTGAATGGTCTGGCTCCTTTGTCATGATACCAGAGCTGGTTTGCTACACAAAACAAAACAAATTCACTTTATAATATTTCTTTTCCCCTCACTTATAAAAATTTCCAGAACCTATTGAAAAAAAAGTACAATGAAGGCATCAGTTCTTAGAAAAACATTAGAGTGCTGTGCCTTTGCTTTTATCTATTTACTGCATTCTAGCTGTATGTGATATAATTGTCTGATGTGAACCATATAATTATATATGAATTATATGTCATTATATAGAATGACAGTTTTCATATGTGCCTATGAACAGGTAAGAATTTGGTGCACTGAACTGGAAAGATGGATAATTTTATTCATTTCTTGTAGGAGGCAAGTGTGCCCAGATTATTTTGTTTGCAGGTAAAATAATCCACCTAAAAATAGAATAAACACTATAGGAGGAAACGGATTCTGTACGTATAGTCTAAGAGAAGCGTGAGTTTCCAGCAGGGCTGGATTTAGGAACACAAAGGGCCCTGTCAAGAATCATCTCCTTCCACTCTTCTCTCTCCTGTGATCCGGCCTTCTTCAAAGATGTGGTTGAAAGCTCTAGGCTCACATCATCCTTATGTTTTCTGATCTTAGAGAAGAGATTAGATGTTTTGTGGTAACACCAGTCATCCAGGAGCACTTCTGTTAGCTTGGCCAAGGGGCTGGATTTCACGCTGGTGAGGTGAGCAATATGGCTGACATACTGACCATGTGGGAGAAGGGCAGTTCCAAAAATAAAGTAATGCAAGACTGCCTGCAAGTGTCTAATGTTCATAATAGGTGAGGGTGAATATTCATCCCTAAAGGGTATATTGATGCAGTTAACTGAGGAAATATTCACTTAAAATGGACCACTTGTTATAAAATGCTACCCTAAAATAGAGCAGCATAAATACTTACCAGAGAGTAAACTAAAAACTCTGAGAACGAGATTTCGCCAATAAATGCTAATTTATTTTCCTTCTCTGAAATGGACCATCAACTTCCTTGCTTAAGTCCTTTTTTTGGCCCAGGGTATTGTTAATATTCTTTCCCTTGAAAACGCTTATCTTCTTTGGCAAATAGCAGTCTTCACACATGTTTTGTCTTGCATCCACAGCAAGTGTAAGGCTTAAAATATCTTTTCACTTATTTTCATTCACTCAAATAATGATCATTAATTTGTTTTGGTCCTATCTTTTAAATATGCCTTGTGTATGTAATCACCATCCTACGTACCATCACTATAATTTATGCTCTTAGCACAGGGTGCTTCTACTATTGAAATTATCTTTAAAGTGGTCTCAATTCCTACATTATTCATCCGCCTTACATTGGGTCACAAGGATGCTGTCATAAGAAGCTTATCGAATAAGTTATCAAACTATTGTAAACCTATAGATGAATAGATGGTTCCCATCAACTGCATTCCTGATATTGTCCAGCCGTATCAATTGCAGTAACTTCCCTGACCTTTTCTTATCACACCTGGGGGATACAGAAGTCCTTGAAATTCCCTCCATATATTATGGTGTTAGGTAGCTCCATTCGTTTATTGATCCAAAGTAAACCAAGTTAATAATTCTCTTTTGAGTCCCAAGCTCCTATGTTTATTTCTGTTATTGATTGACCCAGAGTACTTCATTTATCAGTTTACATGCCACGCTCTCATCATGCATGAGCTTGCTGTTTCTTAATAATGTAATCTATGACCTTCTTAACCAACATGCTGGTCCACAGACCAGCAATATTAACATTGCTTGGGACTATTAAGAAATGAAAAATTCTATGCCCCAACACAGGCCTACTGAATCCATATGCGAATTTTATCTAACTTTCAGGTTATTTAATTTTACTTTAAATTTTGAGGAACAAATCTATGACATGTTCTTTGAATTTTAATGCCAAGTGACTAATAAATACCTTGTATAGAGCAGATTATATATTTTGAATTTAATTGATTTGAAAGAATTGGATCCACATGTTGATTCTTTTTTCTTTTTTTTTTTTTTTTTTTTTTTGCACCTCAGGGTAAAAAAAAAAATAACTCTTCCTGAAAATATCTTATTTAAGATCTTGCTTCTTAAGAAGATAAAGACCCTGTGATAATGTCATTTGTCCAGACTACAAATTTAATATTTGGCTACATATCTTTCTTTAAATCCCTGAAAATGGTCTCCTCACTTCCCTTCTGCTCATCAGAGTAGCCACAGGATAAAAGTAGTGGTAAGACATATATTAGGGAGAACTGAAATTGAGGTGGACAGTTGCAGTAGAGTGATTGCATTGTTGGCCTCCAACTTTATAGCCATTTTTAGTGCCCTCTCACACTGACCCTGGGCTTGGACATATAAGTGGTATCACTAATGAAACAGCAACAATTTTGATCTGAGCAGAGGCTTGCATACATCCACTTCTTTTATCTCCCACCTTTAGGTTTGTTATTAGAGCAATGAGCAAGTCCCTAGGCCCATTCTACCAGCACACACGGCAGACTGAAGGGTCCGCCAGGATCAGTGTAGCCACTGACTTTCAGAAGACAAGCAGTTGAATACAGATATATAATGAGCCCCTCCCATCCCAACTCAGGTCAGAAGAACCTGTCCAGTCAACACATAGAATAATAAGCAAAAACATTTATCATCAAGAGGTATATGCCACTGAGGCTTCATGATTGTTTGCTATGCAGCGATACTGGGGAGATTGCTGACTGCTACAGCAAGCAAATACAGTTCAAGAACACCTAGTTTCAGTTGTGATTCATTCACCATTTGGATGCTCTTTTATAGTGTTTAAACTTAAAAATTCTTTAACAAAACATGTTCTCTACACTAAATGATTCTCATAGTTAAAGATCTCAATAAAGAAAGGAATTAAAAACAGTTCAGTTTACAAATATATCAACACTGTTTTTAATCACCTTTGAGTTTCTGAAGAAACTTGATTAAATTTTCTTTTTTCTAGTTGTAATAACTAGCCCTGGGTTTAGATAGTCAGATAAAATGTTTTGTAATCATTAGTTAAGCATTGCTAAACTGAATGCACGCAAACACATACAAAAAATACAAGTAAATATATTAGAGGACTCGTGTCTTTGTTAAATAATTTTATAACTGATAATTAATAAAATTATATATATAATTAAATGCACAATAGTCATTTCCAGTTATTTAAGAGGTGGGAAATATAATATGGCAAATATAAAGATTGGGTAAGAGAAAAAAGAGAAGAAAGAATTTTTCTAAATCATAACTTTTAAAATGTTTAAATCTTCTGGGAAACTCTTTTAATAGAGATTGATGATGTGCAATTTGTATTTTCATGACAACAATCTCTACCTTGACCAGACATGTTGAAACTAATGAGAACCACATGGATACAGCAAGAATATTTTTAAAGGTGTATGAGTAGAAACTTTCAAGAAAAGAAGAACAAAAGGAATTTTTTTAATGTATACATCTTTTTTTTTTAGGTTCTCGTAATTTTTAATTGGGAAGGTAATCCTTTAGACTGTTTCCTAATTAATCATTTACATCTTGCAGATGGCTTTCAACAATATTTATTCTTCAAAACCCAGAGTTTGGGAAACCTAGTGAACAGGCTTGTTTTTTAATGACATCTAGGAAATAACCAGTGAAAGTGTTCACACAGTGAACAATGGAAATTACTTTTAAATAAATTATATGTTAGTCCAATCAAAACATGTTGGTCCACCATTATTCAAGAGCTGGAGATAGAGGTGGATGAGTGCTGAAGAGAACAGCTGGGAGTTATCAGCTAGCACTCACAGCAGCTGGGGAGGGAGTTTATCACTGGGAAAAGGGATCTGGGGAGATGTGGGGGGTTCAGTTTTCCTGATTATAAATTTCCAATAGTAATTTCCATGTAGTTTTCCATTTGCTTTCTTTCTATACAATCAAGTTTTCCTTGCCTTTGATATTTCAGATTTGAGCAGTGTGTGATTCTGCTCCCCACATGTGAACTAAAACAGCATATTTTTGTTGTCAGATGACAAAAGAATAAACTGAGTGACTCCTTAAGCTTTTCCAATAAAGTTGAATCACAGGACTAAGGAATGCTTGCATAGGAATATAAATATATAACTTATCCTTGGTTAGTTAGTAAGTCAGTTTCTTAGCCTGTTTCCAAAGTTTATCTCCAATAGTTCCACCAATTAGATTACAGTAAATGCATCCTCATTCCACAAGAAGTAGAGTATAATTTTCTTGCTAACTCTTAGTGAGAGTACATTTTTAAAATGTATCTTATATTTTTTAAATGACAGAACTACAAAATAGATTCCATTTATCATCATAATATTTAATAGCTGCTTTTATAAAATAAAATAATTGCATTTAATTTGCTTTTCTTTAATCAAATCTTCTGGTATATTGGTAACAATTCAAGGAAGAAAGGTGAATATACCATTTACGTTGTATGCTTTCTCTACATCCATTGTATTAGCTAGTGTTCTCCAGAGAAACAGAACCAGCAGGAGATATTTATAAATATAAAATTTATAAAAGAGTCCAAGATCTGTAGGGCAGGCTATGAGCTGGCAGCTCCAATGAAGGTCCTCAGCAAACTTTTCAGGAGAGGCTGGCTGGCAGAAGCAGAAAGGGTGGTTGTCTCTTCTGAATTGTCCTTAAAACTTTCCAGTGATTAGATTAAGCATCACTCATTGCAGAAGACACTCCCCTTGCAGCCAATGTGGTCATGATTTAAGTCCATGAAATGTCCTCACATCAATGGACAGGCCAGAGCTTGCCTGACCAGACAACCAGGCACCACCACCTGGCCAAGTTGACCCGTGAACCTGACCATCACATCCATATAAAGTAAAATTTCCACACTGCAAGTGGATTGCTAAGGCTTTGATGAAAAATGTAAAACAGGTTGATTTTCTTTCTTCATTAAATGTGTAACTATTTACTAAAGACAAATGTCTTCAATGTAAGAGCGTCAAGGTTCAAGTTTATATTTAGCAAATCCTAAAAGAAATGCAGTACTAAGTGACAGGGACACCAAAACAATTACGGGATTGTCACTTTCTATATAATTTTATGAGGTGATTACATATGAATTAATCTATCTTCAATCCAAATTATGTAAGCATGCCACTCAGAGAAAAAACACATTCTTAAAATTGTATAGAATACAATATTTCAGAGATGTTGCATTGTGGAATACAGTGGTGGAATTCTATGACCTGATTTCAGTTCTAAGATAATTTTTAAAAGAATTATATATCATTTCCTACTTTTAGGGATTTACCATCCTTTGTTACTTTATCATGCAATATTCTTTTAGACTATTTGGCCAATGTTCAGAAATTCCTAATAGTCTGCTTTCTTTATCAGCAAAGGAGAACTAATAAATTTCTTCGCCTATTACAGTAGTTACATGAATTCATAAGGCAGATCATTTGTTTAAAAGCAGAAAAGTGCCTCTTCTGAGTCAATGAATTGCACTGCCTATACTGAAGAACTGACTGATTTCATTACAGATTGTAAGATTCTGCATCAGCCAGGTCAGTTGGACTGCAAAATTATTTTCTAATATAAAGAAAATTGGCAATCTGGAGAATTAGGGAAAAAAGCCAATCATCCAACCAAAACAAACTCACAAAGTAAAATGAACAAATGAATGAAGGAATGAAATACCAAAAACAATTGACCCAAATAGAGTTTATTTCCCAAAGGGTTCAGCTCTTTCGTTTATTCTATCAATTACCATATATAAATTAAGTTATATTTTCAAATATATCTCTATCTCTATGCTGATAATATACAATAAAACCAACTGAGATTAGACTTATGTTCACATAAAGAAAATAAGTTAAATTGCACATGGTTTATTTTCTTCAAGATTTCATGAAATTATGAAAAGCAAATAGTAAATTTGAAATAGTTTGATGATCAAATGAAGTAATAGATAGCTAAATCTAGAGAGTAAAGATATAATAATTCAAAATAATAATTTATTGACTGACTTTTAAATGTTGGATATTAACTTTACAAAATTTGCTTCTTCTTTCATATTTGGACTTTGCAATTTCAGAGATCAATTAGATAAATCTAAAAATTTGTCTTTTGATATGCGTGGAGCAAATTTGATTTTCCTAAATAAGGGCTGTTTTTGAGAGAAATGGTAGAAGTGCTAATATGCTAAGGAAATGCCTAAACCCATGGTAAACTGCTTAGAGTTCAAAAGGAATTGTTCATGGAATTTTATTCACCACAAGATGAGAGAGAGTAAAGTGCCAGGGGGTGTCTGAGTTATAACAGGCAAATTAAGAGGTGATATGCTATTATCACACCATTGTCTTTGGCATAGCACATAATGTGTATGTATTAGTGACATAAAATTTTATGCCTCTTTCAATCATGACTAGGAATCATTTATCCAAATAGAGTCCAATACTTGACTAGGTCAACAGCAGAGGGGGGAAATATTATATGCCTTACAGATTAACGATCAAGGGACTGATGGAACAGGAAAAGAAAAAGCTTTTAAAAGCCAACCACAGAAATCTCACTGCCAATAATCCCTTATTATCCAAGCTGGGGATCATGAGTTAGAGTCTCCCTGCCAGTACAAAGATAAATTGTAGACCGATATTTCTATGCCAAGAAATATCCAGACCAGAAATCGAAATTATCCCAGGATAAAAGAAGAATGCTTTCAAAAGCTTCTCAGTAGACCAGCTGGTGTCATCAAATGGGCAGAGACATCTCAGGCCAGTTGCTTTCTCCAACTCGACTATTGGGTTCACCTGCTTGAGGGTTGATAGACTCCCTATCCTTAATGCTCCTTGTCTAGACTAAAATATTTAAGGAAGTATTCTGACAATTCCAATTAAAATATTAGGTCTCTGTAAAGAGATGCTAAAATACCTTACCAGAATGTCAAACATCCTTCTGCCCTCATATTGCATCAAAAAATATGCTCTAGTCATTCAATTCTTTTATTTCAGGATTGTCTTTGTTCTTTCAGAGTTGATTTTCCAAAGAAGAGAAAATTGCCAACCCAGGAGTGTATGATACTCAGTTGACTAGAATACCATATTGTAGGATTAAGCTATTTAGTCTGTTTCATGTAAATAGATTTAGAAGCTGAAATGCAATATGGCCAGCTAGGATAAGGAAAGTTGAGGCATAATAACTACCTGACTTAGAGCAAGTGCAAATTTAGAAGGAGGATTTTAAATGTCACTATAAAAATATGAGATGGAAATTAATTATTTAATTAGAAAAAAATAGGTGGATATGGATACCATAAGGCTACTGTTACACCTATATTCCTATATAATAATCAGGAGATCTTGCACAAGTTAATACCTTTCAACCTCACTTTCCTCATATTTAAAGTTAGGATAATGATCGAGTCTGCTGCATAGAATCATTAAGAGTATAAAATAAGTCCCTGCATGTTTAACATTTAGTACAATGCCTGCTGTATTACAGTTTCTCACAAAAAACTAACTCACTATTTTCTTATAATTTTAATTATATCATAGATGCAGCTATAATAATCTAAGATACAAACTTCTCTAGCAGTCTTGGAGTCAAACAACCTTATGCACGTCCACACAACTTTCTATAAAACTTGAAAAGTGAAGGATGCTTTTGACGATTATTCTAGAAGACACCAGATTTATCTTCTCAAGTAGCCACGCCCCATAAGATCAACTTATCTATTTAATGTAAGTTCAAGGTTGTGGAGATGGAGGTAAAATACAGCCTTGAAACAAAGAATTTGGTACACAAAAAGATTAATTTGAAAATACTTTGACAATAACAGCCTAGACAATGTTTTCAAAACAATTGCCAAATAAAGTATAAATTCAAAAGTGAGAGTCACAGTCAGGTATTCCACTAAAACTTTTCAATGTTTCCCCAAGGATAATTGCAGACTTTCATTTGGAAGTTATTACAGTCACATTGTTTCCAATAAATCTGAGTTTTTAATAATAGTGAGATGAAATCATAGTAAAATAAATAAACCTGTACGTTTGCATCACCAAGAAAAGGAAGCAGATTTTCAAAACTCTGGAAATTCTCGATGACAAGGGCATGATTTTGACATGTTTAAGTGTTCATAGCTTAGCTATTGAGAGGCTCCTTTCCTATTTTATAATTTATATTTTCAATTGTAGAAGAGTCACAGAAATCTTAAATGAGTGAAATATAAATTTTGATCTTTCTGACTTCTGCGGGGACCATGCAAACCCTCCAGTTTATATAGCAGACTTTTCACAGACGAAGCAGTGAAGAAATACATGAGGGCAGCTCCAATTCTGCCTCCTCCAAGATGTAAAACAGTATTAGCCATGACCCACAGGCCATTGTCTGAACTCTCAGACAAGGAGGAATTACACATGCGCACATCTGCACAACAGGACCATATGCTTCCCAGGTTTTTGCTAAAGAAGAAACTAATTCTTTTTGATTCTGGGGCGGGGAGGGGGGGGAAGGCCATCCCTCAGTACAGCTGCAGGATGCTAATCACAGAGAAGGAACTACAGAGACTAAAGTCACAAAGAATTACTAAGAAAAATCATACACTTCAAAACTGAAAAGTTCTGAATATACTTTTATTATTTGAGACCCCTCGCTCATTTTGCTCCCCTGTATTATTATTTCAGTTAGTATGATCCATTCTCGGGTTTCGCAATTCTAAACCACAATGCCATGTGGTCTTAATTAAACTAATCTGACTTTAGGAAAGAAAACAAGAGAGGATTATTTTTCCTTGCTTTTAGATTTCTACTCAATAAATTTTTCTCCCAAACTGTCATAGCTAGAAATGTTACTGAAAATATGTAACATAATGTTATGTTAATAATACTGTTTATATAAGTAGAACTTTTACCTCACCATTGTAAAAAAAAATTAAATATTATTTTCTTCTGAAGAGTTCAAATCTAGTCAAAAGTGAAGTTTCTTAAAACGACTTCAGGTAGTTAACAAAAACCTGTCGCCAATGGGCTATGTTACAAATGAGGATGTGAGCGTCTCTTCCAAACCTTCCAATGCACAGCTGTTAGGATTGATTTATGCCCCCGGTTTTATTCCCCATGTAATAATTCAGTTTTTGACTGATGTATATTCTTACAAATCATTCAACTGATTTCTCCAAAAGCATTGCCAAGAGACCACACTACAGTAGAATCTCTTTGAACAATGTCCTCTAAACTCCTAAGGATATTCAGAACAGCCAATTTTGATCGATTTAAATACAAGACTTTGCAGGAAAATGTCTTTTAAATGTGGAGATCTTGTTCCTTAAAGATTTTGGAAAATTCTAAGTGATAAAAAAAGCATAGTTGGAGGACATTAAATAAGTTGCTAAATCAATCTCTCACTGATAGAGCTAACCTTCCCACTTTATCTGATGTCATTTTGAGCACCCAACATACAGGCATCTTTCTGATTTCATTTTTATAAACTGAATGAAGAAGTCTCCTAGATGTGCACAGCCTACTTTTAACTCTGCACTCCGATGAACCTGGTATATTTCAACCCTATGTTTCACAAACAACTTCAAAATCTAAGAAGAATAGATATCCAGTGTTGAGAGCAATTTATATAAACCTAGGAAACTTTTAGACAACATCATTATATGCATTTTATTGATACACATTTGAGCACCAAACCAAGAAAATAAGCTAATAAATACCATTAAAATAATTTTCATTTCTATATACCAATGTCCTTAGTTACAGCAACTTTTATTATAAATGACCAATTGAAAAAAGCTAAAATTTTACAGCATGTTTTAGAGCACAAGTATTCTTATTCTTAAAATTCAAATATCTCAGTTTAACATATTTTATGAAAGATCTGACTGCCTTTCAAATATTTTTCTGTCATTAGTTTGCTTTATCATCACTCTTGTCACCTTCTTACAGCATGGCGAAAAACCATTTCCAAACCCGTTTTTTAGATATATCCTACTAGGCTTTTAAAGCAATTTAGAAAAAGGCTACGATGGCTATGTTAAAAGCGTAAAGTAAAATAACTCAAAGTGATTTATAGTCTAGAATTATTTGCAAACATTTTAGGATAAATAAATTTCTAGAAGGCTGGTGTTCGATGCTTATGTTAAAGTTCTGAAGTATTTTGTACAACTAAAACTAAAATAAACTGGAAAGCTGGCAGTCGGTTTACTTAAGCTTGAAAATTCCATTTCATCCAAATTGGATACAGTAGTTAAGTAAGACAATGGGGCTTCTATTTTCTGCCACATGTTATTTTTTTTTTAAGAAAACGTATAAAGAGCAGTCATATGAGCAGCCTGTTTGCCCACTCAGTGCAGGGTTTTATGTTTCTGAAAGGTCTCCACCCCCAGCTTTTAATGCTGAAAATAAATCAATTTCATCTGCTGGTTGTTTTACTTCTAGAGCTTTTTTTTTTTTCCCTTCCTGCTTCCTTTTAGGCCAGTTTTCACAAAGCCATATGGCAGCTGAAAAAAGCAAAGCAGTGAGTTGTATTTTCAGATCTGAACAAAAGGGGCTGTGGTGTCAAAACAACCCATGAATGCATGAGGCACGTCATGTATAGAAGGGCATCCAGTCCTGGTACTGATGGATGCCACTGCTTAAAGAGATATATTAGGGGATTTCGTCGCTTATCTCATACACATCCATCTACCCCAGCTTTACCCCATCCCCTCTTACCTACTCCAGCTGTCCTCTTCTGTTCTCTAGTAATAGAATATATTGGACAAATTTTACAGCATAAAATTAATATAATATTTTCTTTGTCTTCAATTTTCGAACCATAAGTTTTGACTTGAGATGTTCAGAAATTTCCGGTTGCACTGAAAGTTCACTTGCATGCCCCCACCCACACACACATAGTCACACACCTATCCTTTTGTAGATTTAGACCAAACACATATTTTAAAATGGCATTTTTCCGAAACTGTTACATTTCAGCAGTCTTTAGAGATATAAAACAATAACACAGCAGATGACATACAAGTAATTTTTGTAGATCACCATTTGGAATAAGAAGACAAAATATATGGAAGGCAGCAATAAAAAAGTGACAAAAGGAGTAAATACACATTTCATACCCACTGATACCACTGCCTTATACAGAACCTTTTATTTACACTGGCAGGTGATTGATAAAAAGAGGAAATTTAGCTATCCATAAAACTATGCTTATAAAGTGAGATCATAGAAAGAGAAGAAAGAAGGAACAATAAATGCTCATGCATGCAAGTATTCTTTTAATTTCCACTGAAATTTCTAACTCCCCACCATGACCAGACAACTTGGAATCTGCAACTTCAACTGCTTCCAATCTTGCTTAGCTTCTTGGAGTTCTTTACTCAGTAATTGGACATTAGAATTATTATTTAAAGCAATAAGAAACATTTAGATATTTAAGTCATAAAAAAATTTCAGTATGACAAGAGGGGTTTGTGGAAAATTATTTACCCATTATTAGGAAAAATAAAATGACAGCATGGACAGCAAAAATTAGCATCCCTAGTAGGTGAATAACAACAAAAAAGATAATCTAAATAAAATGACTTAAGATAAGGGCTTCAAAATGAAACTTCACTTTAAGTATTCGTGGATAGGTAGATAAATATACTGTGTCACACAAAATACACAAGAGTGATCATGTGACCCTCTAAAAGAAAATTAAAAACATAGATTAAAACCAGTGTGTTGAAAAGTAAAAGAAATTAGACTCGTTAAAATGTATATGGGGCTCTGATAATGGCAAAGTGAACAAGACAGACAATCCCCAACAAAAAGATTACAAAAATCTTTACCAGTTTGTTGAAAACAATCAAAGGCAGATACTTGAGGAATGTTTACTCAAAGACAGCTTGAAAGACAACTGTATTGGGTAAGAAATCTGCATGCCTGGGTTTTTCTCGAGAGCATTCACCAAGTCTAACTTTATTAAAAAAAAAAAAAAAAGCCACTGCCTCACCAGCTCAAGTTGGCAGATGATTGAATTCAGGGAAGGAAAAAGAGAGCCATAAAGTGGCTGAAATCCAGAATTTGAGAATAAAATCTTCTGAAATCCCTGGCTGTCCAATGACTGTACAAGCACGTGATGGGCACCAGAGAACTTGGAGAAAAAGTCTGTTAATCTAAAGAAGGTTCTACTCTTGAAAGGCATGTGTTCTTGATGAGATTTGCGAAATTGCAGCAACTTGGGCAGGATATTACACAGCTTGGATAGAAGAAAGCTAAAGCATTACCAGCGTGAAGTCAGAGGGATGCTTCTAAGCTAAGTGAGCGATGACATTTAAAGAACTACAGAGGAAATTTAAAGAACTACAGAAAAAAAGTCTAGTTCTTAAGGCACAAATCCTATTTTCCATGTTCCATGTGACAATGCTGCCAGACTCTACCAGCACCTAACGAGTGGCTCCTTTACTCCAGATTCCAATACTATTTTTCTTGTTTTCCTTAAAACTATCATGGACAGCCTTGTTGAGGGTCACCAGGCTTCTATTAATAAGGCTTTTTTTTTTTTTGGCTTTCATTAACTATCTTCTCAAGATTTTCAAGCTTCCATTGCCACCCGGTTCCAAAGTCATTCACAAATATTTTAGGATTTTTTTTGCTTTACTTTGTTTTATGCAGGCACCCCACCTACAAGTACCAAAGCCTCTTCAACAACTCCCAAACCTAATGGCTTAAACAGCTACGGTAATTTTGCTCTGACTCTTCAGTTTGGCCAGAGTTCATCTCCATTTAGTGCCACCTGGAGAGGAAAAGGCCGAGTGTGGGAATGAGCTGAAGACTCCCTCACTGGGTCATGCAGGCTGATGCTGGCATCTGAGACTTCACTCAGATCTAGGTTGGCTGGAAAACCTCCACATGGTCAATACCTGTAACTCCATGGCTTCTGCATACTATGGTAACTGTTTTGAATGGCCAAGCATCCCAAGAAGATCAGGGAGAAGTTTTATTTTCCTTTATTATAATTTAGTCATGCAGTATCACTACTGCCATAGTCTAAAGCCACCCAGATTCAAGGTGAAAAAACAGAGACCCCACATGTCTTAGTTTGCTGGGCTGCTCTGATAAAGACCACAAATTATTTTGGTTTAAACAGTGGACATTTATTGTTTCCTGGTTTTGAAACTAGAAGAAATCCAAAATTAAGATACCGGCCAGAACTTCTTTTCCCCAAAGGCAGTATCTGGGGTTGGCTGCTGGCAATGCTTCCAATTCCTAAACGGGTCTAATTCCCTCCCATCACATGGAGATGCCTTCTCCTTTCTGGTTTGAGTCTTCTTGTTTATTTTTTTATTTTTTTATTTTTTTTTAGGGCTTCCGGGAATCTGGGTTAAAACATACCCTGTTAAGTTTGCCACACCTTAACTTAAAAAAAAAAAAAAAGCTCCAAAAGGTCCTAATTACATTGGTTCACATGGATGTGGATTATGATTAAGAACATATGTTTGTAGAGGAACATAATTCAACCTGCCGCCCCATTTCTTGAATGTAGAAAGAGTATATGAAATAGGATATATTATTATGGTCATCTCTGCAAATTATCATCTGCCGCAACTTACTATTTCTGAAGTTCTTTAATATGAGAAAGCAAATCTTATTTGATTAATCACTGTGACCTAATTTCTGTGACATGTATGCCATGTTAGGGATTCATATCGTACACGTTTGTGTTTACATGTCTAGTATCTATTTCTCCTACCAACCCACGAACTCCAGCAGAACAGGCGTTGCATTTACCATCCTCACCATTTTGTTCACCTTGGCTATTACTTTTAATAAGAATCTGTTGAAATGATAAAATGAATGTGCACTGAAGTAGTAAAAACAGGAAGCTGTGAGCATCTGGAGTTCCATTTCTTTCACTGTGATTTAGTATGAAATTCTATGTTATGATACCCTCTCAGCCCCAGATGCTGAATGTCATGGACTTCTTCCATTTTTGAGGCTTGAAAGTGGGCTACTCTAGAAGAGCACTCACAAAAGAGGAGTCATTTTTTTTCTGGAAGCCAAGACTATGAAACCAAAAAACAGAAATGAAAAACCTTCCTTGGCAATGACTTTCTAAGGACATTTTATTGGAAAGTTGTCTACTCTACAGTTTCCTAGTGAAAGCAATTTTGAGGTAACCCTGAATTTTACCATAGGGCAAATTGGAAGAGGCAAGAATGTTTTTTAATGCAGGTAGTATGATATAAAAATGTTTGAATTTTGCATGAGAGATGATGAAAAACATTGTTAACTCTGACATAATATATCCCGAAAGCATGAAAAGAAAATAAAACACAGCAGTAACGTTATTGGCTATATTAGGTTCTTTAGTAGCAAGACAAATTGCTACTATTATTGTCAGGTGCATTGTTTAAAGTAACCTTATTATGATTGCATGCATCAGATTGCATAATATTTACACTGGTGTTTCTTCCAAACTATAAATTCAATGACACCAAAAAAAGTGTTCTCACAGAAAATATTGGAACTCTTTTTATTTTTCCCCCGTTGACACATGTGATTACCTCACCCTGTAAGGAATGTATGTTGTAAATACTGGATTTATAGCAACACGTCAGATAATTGCACGTTTTAGAGGTACTGAGTAGAGTAAGAATTGCTGACTGTTGACACAGTGCCCTCCTTTACTATTAGTCTCAGAAGAATGTGATGGTATAGGTTAACTATGTTTATGCTGTCCTTAAGGGGAAGAAAGTTTATATATTTTTTAAAGGGTAATATTCTTTTAACAAGCTGAACCAACTCGGAGGAAAGAAATAAAGCCTTTTAAA
This sequence comes from Tamandua tetradactyla, assembly GCF_023851605.1. NCBI lineage: Eukaryota > Metazoa > Chordata > Mammalia > Pilosa > Myrmecophagidae > Tamandua > Tamandua tetradactyla. The sequence goes on along the minus strand of NC_135348.1, from coordinate 30,662,441 downwards.
AATTGAAATTAAGGTCTCCAAACCAACATTGTGTGTGAAACGCTATTTTACATGGCACTTTCATTTCTGTCTCAGCCTCACATAACTCTGCAAATAGCTATTGAATTCAAGCCATCTCAAGGGTAAAAGCATAAAGCTGAATGTTTCTGTTGGATTTAGCTGAGCTCAAAGAGCATCTGGATTTGTTGGTCATGGCATTCCCTCTTAAACCCTCAAGTGTCTGTTTGAGCCCAGTCATACAGGACAATTCAACAATTCGGGGTTTCCTTTTCCATGTAGAATCATCTGTTTACATGGCTTACACTTGAGTATCTTACTGTTTACTGAAAAAATTCAAGATTCTAGGTAGCTTTTCTACCCAGTAATCAATATTTCTACTCATATATTTTGATGTTTTAATAAATTATAGGAAATGGTCCATTTCTCATTGCTTTGAACTGTTTCTGCTAGTAACTAATCAGTAACCATAGATTTCAAAGCAATCTTTAGAAAAGTATTTTAAAATGCTATTTATCATTTATATTTAAGGTTATAAATAATAACAAAACTTTATGCATGTAAATGTGTTCATCAATTAAACGTTTTTACACTCACTTTTGTGCAGATTTTTGTAAAATTCAAATGGAAAGAGAAAAATCATAAGATGACTTCTTAGAGAGATGCATTTTTACTTTACACAAAGCTTGTGCTACAACTATTCTACTATATACGCATACCAATGGAATAGCAACATGAACCAAGAGAATGCTAAAAGGGAAGGAGATGTGATTGATTACTTTTCTCTTTTCCCACCTGAGGTCTCTGGCTCCTTCCCTTATTATGTTAATTCAGGTTCTGAGGATTTCATTAGTATGTGAGAAAACAAAGGAGGGAAAGGCTGGAAAACAAGTGCTTGACTTAGTACTGCTATGGAGAAACTGTATTAGCAATTTCTGGATTTGTAAATTAAATTCAGAAATTATTAGCAAACCATGATAAATACACGCTCTTTAGGTATAGATTTACTGTACAATCTCAGCACTGGCTTTAAAATCTTAATTTATACTAGAGAAATAAATTCCTCTTCAGTTGAGGCCACTTTTTTTATTTTTTAGGTTTTTACTTTTTTTTAGTAATTTTTAAATTTTTTTAAAGTACCAAAAAACACCAAACAAATGCAAACATTCTTAACTTTTGATCATTCCGTTCTACTTATATAATCAGTAATTCACAATATCATCACATAGTTGCATATTCATTATCATGATCATTTCTTGGAACATTTGCATCTATTCAGAAAAAGAAATAAAAGGAAAACAGAAAAATATTCATGCATACCATAGCCCCCACCCCTCCCTCCCCCTCACCAATCACCAGCATTTCAGTCTATATTTATTTTAACATTTGTTCCCCCTATTATTCATCTTTATTCCATATGTTTTACTCGTTTGTTGATAAGTAGATAAAAGGAGCATCAGACACAAGGTTTTCACAATCACACAGTCACATTGTGAAAGAAAGGTATATCATTATACAATCATCTTCAAGAAACATGGCTACTGGAACACAGCTCTACATTTTCAGACAGTTCCTTCCAGCCTCTCCACTACATCTTGACTAGCAAGGTAATATCTATTTAATGCATAAAAATAACCTCCAGAATAACCTCTTGACTCTGTTTGGAATCTCTCAGCCATTGACGCTTTATTTTGTGTCATTTTACTCTTCCCCCTTTTGGTCAAGAAGGTTTTCTCAATTCCTTGATGCTGAGTTTCAGCTCATTCAGGATTTCTGTCCCACGTTGCCAGGAAGGTCCACACCCCTGGGAGTGATGTTCCATGTAGACAGGGAGAGTGGTGAGTTTGCTTGTTGTGTTGGCTGGAGAGAGAGGACTTGAGACCACTATTAAGTCTTATGTCTATATAAATATTTCCCCAGACAAAGGCAGTGAGTTCTCTGCCTGATGCGCTTGATGACCAATTCCTGAGACACCAGAGTTTCAAAGAGAGGAAGAGTTTATTGCTAGGTACAAAGCAGGAGAGCAGATGGCCTATGAGCCCCCAAATATTTCTCCCTGAACTACAGTAATTCTGATAGTTTTATAGTATCAAAAGGTGGGCAGGTTTTAGGAAAATGAGTACAATGGCACCAGACGATGCAATTAAAGGTGATCTAATTATTGAGCATAGACAAATCGATTACATGCGTAGTCTCAGAATGTATGTAAGAAAATGATGACCTTAATATGATGATGACATGAGATTTTAGTAGAATTAAAATGTATAGGAGACTTATAAGTTAAAGTCTAAGCTACTGTACATGTCAGATGGGCCTGTTTTGGTTAGCTCCAGTTTGAGTTATCACTTTGCATTTGGGGTGGGTTAGTTCTGGGCTGACCCAAGGGCCTTCATTAATATACATCAGGGGCTGTCTTTAGTGACCTCAGGATTCCAAGTTAGAAAAACTGGACAGATGGGTACAAATGAAGGTTAGTCACAAGGATTTTGCAATCACAAGGACACAAGATAAAGGCCATACGATTATTATTAGCAATCAAGGCAGCTGAATTACAATTTAGAGATTTCAGGTATTTCCCTTTGTCTAATATACCAGAAAGGAAAAACAGGAATGATTCAGTAATCATAATTGCCCCTTAAATCATAACTTCTCAGTTACAAACAAGAATGTAAAATCAGATGATGTAATTCTACTTGTGGAATGTGTTTGTGGGTTCTAGTGAAATTCCTAAACACTAGGAATAGTTGGCCTGGAATTCCCTTGTGTTGTATAATGAAACTCCTGGCCTTTTCATTTGCGTATTCTTGCTCCTCCCTTGAGTTCCTGGAAGTGCAACCAGTTCTTGGCCTGAGGTATTTTAGTTCTTAAAGGCAGCTCCTTTTGATAGACTCAAAGATGACCCTTTCAAGGTTCTCTTCCACAAATGAACCAATTTGTAGTGTGTATAGTTTGCTGGTTTGAAAGGAAGTATGCCCCCTAGAAAAGCCATGTTTTAATCAAAATCCCATTTCATAAAGGTAGATTATTCTACCTTTAGGTAGATTATTCTCTATTCAATACTGTATGTTTGTAACTGTAATCAGATCATCTCCCTGGATGATGTGATTTAGTCGAGTGGTTGTTAAGCTGGATTAGGTTACTACATGTCTCCACTCATTTGAGTGGGTGTTGAGTAGTTTATTGGAGTCCTACAAAAGAGGAAACATTTTGGAGAACGGGAGATTCAGAAAGAGCAGAGAATGCTGCAGCACCATGAAGCAGAGAGTCCACCAGCCAGTGACCTTTGGAGATGAAGAAGGAAAATGTCTCCCGGGGAGCTTCATGAAACAGGAAGCCAGGAGAAGAAGCTAGCAGATGATGCCGTGTTTGCCATGTGCCCTTCCAGATGAAAGAGCAACCCTGACCATACTCACCATGTGCCTTTCCAGATGACAGAGAAACTCTGTGTTCACCATGTGCCTTCTCACTTGAGAAAGAAACCCTGAACTTCATAGGCCTTCTCTTCAACCAAGGTATCTTTCCCTGCATGCCTTTGATTGGACATTTCTATGGACTTTCATTGGAACATTTTCTTGGCTTTAGAACTGTAAATTAGAAGCTTATTAAATTCCCCTTATTAAAAGCCATTCCATTTCTGGTACATTGCATTCCAGCAGCTAGCAAACTAGAACATATAGTGACACTTATTTTTTGTAATAAAATCATGGAGTGCATTCCAACTTCCCATGCTGCCATCACTTTTCCCTATCAGGGAGACTCAGTTCTGGCCCTTGAGCAAGTCTCAGGGGTACGTCTACTTCTCCTCTACTTGAAGTGAAAGGCAGAGATCTGATGTTCTGCCAACACTCCAGACCCTGTGGCACCTTAAAAAGCATCAGAGAGAGAAACCATTTCCAGTTCCAAGTCCGGACATCTGACTCGTGAGTCAGTCATCAGGGAAAGAGGTGATCAGAAAGTTTGTATGGTGGGTCGCAGTTCCAGAACAATTCCCCTTGCTCTTTGCACTGACCTCTCTACATTCCTGTTTTCTAGGTACCATTCTGTATGGGGTTTGAGGCCCTGACCTGTGTTTGTCTGTCCAGGGACTAGAACTCCATCCTGAATTTGTCTATTGTGTATGCCCCTGGAAGATAAGTCATCTAACAATTAATTGGTATTTAATGAAATTAAGTATGACTGTTTAACTGTCAACTGGTATGTGACCTAGTTATAGCAAGTATTTAATGCCTGTGTTTTAATCAGTGTGTTACTTAGATATAGTAAGTATCTAATGCCTGTTTAATTGTTAATTGGTGTGTTTGGTCTAGTTATTAACGGGTGTGTTACTTAAAAAATAGTAATAGGGCGGGCCGCGGTGGCTCAGCGGGCAAGAGTGCTTGCCTGCCATGCCGGAGGACCTCGGTTCGATTCCCGGCCCCAGCCCATGTAAAAAACAAACAAACAAACAAAATATAATAAAACAAGAAAATGTTTAAAGATGTTTCCCTTTCTTCCTTCCTTCCTTCCTTCTCTCTGTCTTTCCTTCCCTTCCTCTCTCTTTAAAAAAAAAAAAAAAAAAAAAAAAAAAAAAAATAGTAATAGTAAGTGACTTTAAAGTTGTTAGTGTCTTACTGCATTTATTTTGGTCAATTGTACTTAATTGGTTAATGATTACAGAAATTCTTTAAAATGGAAAACTTTGGGTGGTATTGAAAACTCGGAAAGATTTTAGTTATGAATGTGATAGAAAGGTTTATTTCTGTAACACAGTCTAGCCTCAATATGATTTAGAATTGGGGATAATCTGGCCTGAAAGTAGCTCTATAATTTTTCTGCAAAAAGGCAGAAGTGGGATAAAATGAATCCTTTATTTGTTCCACTCAAAAGTATTCTTACGTTTCTGTTTCTTGTATAACTAATTTCTACTTATGTCTTTCTGCCTTTTAAATGTATGTTCTCATAACTCTGCCTGGTAATAGAAAATTAACAAAAAATTCTCAAAGAGCTGTATTAGAGAATTGCTTTAAAAATAAATAAATGCTTTTCTATAAATATGTAAATTGATACAGTTGAAGTAACTGAGAAAAATGAAAAAAAAATAAAACCTCTGGGCAGCAAGGTTCAAAACCTTAGTTTTGTAACTACTATAAGCAACCTGGCCATTAGAAAGAAACTGCCCTAGGAATTTCCCAAAGCCATCAGAGGGCTGCCAGAGGGCTGCCTCGGGGAAAAGACAAAGAATTTTTCAATGGTCTGGGTTACAGCTTTATGTGAAATGGAGCTAATAATTGGAAATAATTGAAAGAAGGGCATAAGTAAATCCCGCTACCCTCATTTAAAACTTCTCTACTGGGCCTGAAGATTAGAAATAACAGGTATAAAAAATGATACAGAATTGGCCATGTTTGTAAAAATTATTTTTTGCCAACAATCCCTTTGCAAGAATAACCATAATAATCAGATTATTATTAAAATATAATATTAATATCCTTGGAGTAGGAGTTATTGAATATTATCTACTTGCCAAATTTCAGTGAGTAAATAAAATTAAGGGTGTTTGAGAACTATGGAACTAGATTTAAGGTTGGGACAGATTAAACAATTGCAATATATTTTCCAGAGCTTGACTACCAACGTACTTAAAGATTGTTCAGAATTTTAGAATTTTATGAAATAAGGGGTCTTTTTAACTTTCAATAGAAGGAATAAATAAGCAAATAGAGCTACAAAATTGCTGTGGCAACATCTGTCTAGTCCAATCCCTGTTTTTATGGTGACTTTTTGAATCATTGAAATGCTGTTTTGTTCTGCTTAAGTATGTTGTCCCTAAATTTATATAAGCTTACTAATAAAATAAGCTAGTATTATAAGTCCATCTCCAAAATTACATTTATATAATATAATAAAAGGAAAATATGCTGATGTGTCAAATATATCCTATTTAAGAGATCAGTTAAGTGTAATAAGGAGCATAAATGAAAGTTTTTTATAATCTTAATTACTTGGATTTCCCAGAATCTAACTTCCAGTTACCTTGCCATTTGGTTTCTCAACCAATGGTTATGTGGAAGAATTAAAATTGGTAGTAACTTTGTTAATGTTAATCAATAAATTTTTGTTAGTAAGTGTTGTCGTAAATGAAGGAGACATAATTTGCAGCTTCGAAGAGTTTACATTCTGCTGAGAATACTTGTACCACAGCATAGTGTAAGGCAGTAGCAATAAAAGAATAACAATTTTGGAAGAATTTATAAAGCAAATAGATAAAGAATGATCTAAGAAGACCCCATAGAAAAGATGACACTTGTAAGACCTCTAAATAAGGAAGTAGTATTTGAATAAACAGACCCTGAAATAGACTTTTAGAAGTCATAACTTAATTTTGTGAACTAACATGTTCCTAGTATTATTTAGCTCTTGGAAATAATGTTGAGAAAAGTTGAGTTTTTTTTTTTTTTCTGGATAGAAATCACTTAATTATTGGAAAGCTGATTTTATTTCAAACTGGGGCACTTCTGACTTTTGAAGGCAGTTCTTGATTGGGCTGAGAGATTTTAGGAATATTGTATGTGCTGTATTAAGTATATAAATGCTTGGTTGTGTTCCAAACCCAAACGTCAATTTCTTCCTTCTTCCATTATTTTCTAGTTCTCTGGCTCTTCTCTCCATCATGAATATTGTTATTGGTAGTAAGTGTGCATGCTCAAAGAGCTTTGTGAATTAGTTATTAAATTTATATCTGATCATATGCAGTCTGGTTAAATAAAGTCTCTTGGCAAGATGGATAGTATTTTTATTATTTTCCATGCTAAGAAGATAATATTTTCTGATTCAAGTGAATTTTGTTTGTTGTTATAGAAAAAATTGTGGAAGTGAATTTTGTTTGTATTTGTCTACAAGCCCTGAATGGAAATAGAAAGTTGTAGAAGGTTTATAAAAATGAATTCTTTCTGTCAGAGTTAATGCTGACCAAAGTTTGAAAAGCCTGTTTATGATATTTTAAAGAAAAGTTTTGCATCAAACTATGTTCATATAAAACTAAATTTTACTTCACTCTATGTTAAAATAATGTGGATTTTTAGTCTACTTTTAATGAAAATTTAGAGAAAGTTTTTCTTAGCCATCTGAGTACTCTGTTTAGAAGACTAAGATATTAGATCAGAATAATATTTTGTTAATAATTATGTTGAACATATCATCCTTTATTTCAGAAGACAAAAGTCTTTTCACTTAAAAAAAAACTGTTACAAATAATTTTTCTTGGTTCTGGGAAGATGGCAGAATAGGATAAATTGTGTCTATACCTGCTCCAAGGAACAGCTAGAGAAGGGATGGGATGGTGACTGAGATGGTGAGTCCAGGGTATAAAGGACCTAGGAGAGTCTTCTGCACTACTTGGGGAGGTGCTGGCTGCAAAAGCTGAGGAACTGAGAAGCAGAGAACTGGAAACATTCAGGCTGGTGCAATCAGCCTAATTTGGACGCTTGGAGCCCTCAGGAGTGCACAGACAGGGAAACAGGGCCCCACACCAGAGGCACCTGAACCCTGTCACATGCACACCCATTGCGTTCCAAGCACCCCCTCCCTGCCAAACACCCATGTGTGCAACCACCCCACACCCCCACAGTAAGAGGAAAACAATATACCACATACAAGGGTAACTACATAAGACTGAGTTCAGACTACTCAACTGGCACTATGGAGGCAAGAAGGCAGCGGTATGATATATTGAAGATCCTGAAAAAGAAACACTTCCAACCCAAAATTCTGCACCCAGCTAAATTGTCCTTCAAAAGTGAGGGAGGGGGCAGACAATGGTGGCTCAGTGGCAGAGTTCTCACCTGCCATGTCAGAGACCTAGGTTCATTTCTTGATGCCTGCCCATGTAAAAAAAAAAAAAAGTGAAGGAGAGATTAAAATTTCCACAGACAAAGAAGTCCTGAAAGAATTTGTCAACAAAAAACTGGCCCTACAAGAAACACTAAAGGGAGTTCTGACAGTTGGAAAACCCAAAAAAAAGACAGGAGAGGGCTGTCTGGAGGAGGGTACAGCACTGAAGAGCACCACTAAGGCTAATTTAAAAGATAAAAAGAGAAATAAGGAAAAAGAATATATATAGAACTGACAAATAAAATTAAAAAGATAAGATGGTGGATTCAAGAAATGTCTTTTCAGTAATAACTTTGAATGTTAACAGAGTAAATTTTTAAATTAAAAGATACATATTAGCAGAATGGATTAAGAAATATGATCCATTATATGTTGCTTAGGTGAGACTCATCTTAAACACAAGGATACAAATAGATCGGAAGTGAAAAGGATGGAAAAAGGTGTTTCAAGCAAGTTGTAGCCAAAAGAAAGGAGGAGTAGCTATGCAAATATCAGACAAAATAGACTTTAAATGTAAAGACATCATAAGAGACAAGGAAGGATACTATACATTAATAAAAGGGACTATTTACCAAGAAGAAACAACAATCATAAATGTTTATGCTCCCAAGCAAGGAGCTTGGACAGACATTGGCAAAATTTAAGGGAGCAATAGATATTTCAACAATAATAGTAGGAGACTTAAATACACAACTCTCCTCCATAGATACAACTGTCAGACAGGAGATTAGCAAGGAAATACAGAAGTTAAATAACTTGAGAAATGAATTTCACCTAAGGGACATATATAGGTCATTACATCCCAAAATATTTCTCTAGTGCACAGGAAACATTCTCCAGTATAGATCACATGCTGGGGCATAAAACAGATCTCTATAAATTTAAAAGCATTGAAATTATTCAGAGCACTTTCTCTGATCACAATGGAATGAACCTGGATATCAGTAATCACCAAAGAATGAGAACATTCACAGATACGTGGAGGTTAAATAACACACTCTTAAACAACAAGTGAGTCAAAGAAGAAATTGCTAGAGAAATCGACAGCTATCTGGAGATGAATAAAAATGAGAATACAACATATCAGAATTTGTGGAATGCAGGAAAGGTGGTGCTGAGAGGGAAATTTATTGCCATAAATAGCTATATTATAAAACAAGAAAGAACAAAAATCAAGGAATTAACACCTAACCTGTAGGAACTTGAGAAAGAACAGGAAACTAACACTAAAGCAGATAGAAGAAGAAAAATAACAAAGATCAGAGTTAAATGAATGGGAGAACAATACAAAGAATCAATAAAACCAAAAGTTGGTTATTTGAGAAAAATCAATAAAATTGATGGGCCACCAGCAATAATGACAAAGAAATAAAAAATAGAGAGAGGATACATGCAAACAAAATCATAATTAAGAAGGGGTGCTTTATCACAGACCTTGATGAAATGAAAGAAATCATAAGATACTACATTGAACAACTATATGCCAACAAACTAGACAATTTAGATGAAATAGACAAATTCCTGAAACACACAAACAAGCTACACTGATTCAGAAAGAAATAGATCTCAACAACCAATCACAAGTAGAAAGATTCAATAAGTTATAAATCCTGCTACAAAAAGAAGCCAGGGTAGGTTGGCTTCACAGGAGAATTTTATCAAATAGCCCAAAAAGAATTAAAACCAATCCTGCTCAAACTTTTCCAAAAATTTAAGGAAAAAGGAACACTACCTAACTCTTTTTATGAAACTTAATATTATTTTAATGCCAAAATTAGATAAAGATGCTATAAGAAAGGAAAACCTCACGTTGATCACCCTAATGACATAGATAAAAAAAAAATTCTCAACAAAATACTAGCAAATCAAATCCAACAATACATTAAAAGAATTATACACCACAACCAAGTGGGGTTTATACCAGGAATGCAAGGATGGTTCAACACAAGAAAATCCATTAATATAATACAGCACATTAACAGATCAAAAGGGAAAAATCACATGATCATCTCAATGCTGAAAAAGCATTTGACAAAATTCAATATCCTTTTCTGATAAAAATACTTCAAAAGAGAGGGATCAAAGGTAATTTCCTCAGAATGATAAAGGGCATATGTTAAAACTGATAGCCAGCATCATGTTCAATGGAGAGAGACTGGAAGCTTTCTCCCTAAAGTCAGGAACGAAACGAGGCTACCCAAACCACTATTATTCAACATTTTACTAGAAGTTCTAGCTAGAGCAGTCAGGTAGGACAAAGAAATAAAAGGCATCCAAATTGGAGAGAAAGAAGTAAAACTTTCATTATTTGCAATGACATGATACTAGACGTGGAAAATCCTGAGAAATCTACAACATCGTTACTTGAGCTTATAGACAAATTCAGTAAGATGGTGGGATATAAAATTAATGTGAAAAAATCAGTAATGTTTCTACACACAAACAATGACCTAACTGAGGAGTCAGTTAAGGAAAAAATTCCACTCGAAATAGCAACTAAAAGAATGACATACTTAGGAATGAACTTAACTAAAGTTGCAAAGGATTTATTCACAGAAAACTACATAACGTTGCTCAAAGTAATCAAAGAAAATTTAAATAGGTTGAAAGACATTCCCTGCTCATGGATGCAAAGGTTAAATATAGTTATGATGTCAATTCTGCCAAAATTGATCTATGAATTCAACATAATACCAATCAAAATTCCAGCAACCTACTTTGAAGACTTGGAAAAGCTGATTTCCAAATTCATCTGGAAGGAAAAGAGACCCCGGATAGCTGGAAGCATCCAAAATAGAAGAGCAAAGTGAGAGGATTAACACTTCCTGACTTTAAAACTTATTATAAAGACACAGTGGTCAAAATAGCATGCACAAAAAATAGAAATAATGACCAATGGAATCCAATCGAGTGCAGAAATAGACCACCAAATCTATGGTCAACTGATTTTTGACAAGGCCCCCAATCCATTGAACAGGGACAAAATAGTCATTTCAATAAATGGGCATGGGAGAATTAGATATCAATAGCCAGAAGAATGAAAGAGGACCCCTTACCTTACACCCTATACAAAAATTAATTCAAAGTGGATCAAACACCTAAATACAAGAACTAGTACCATAAGGCTTCTAGAAGGAAATGTAGGGAAACACCTTCAAGACCTAGTACTAGGAGATAACTTCCTAAACTTTACACCCAAAGCACAAGCAACAAAAGAAAAAAATAGATAAATGGGAACTTCTCAAAATCAAATGTTTCTGCACCTCAAAAGACTTTGTCAAAAAAGGTGGTGAAGCAGCAATTCAATGGAAGAAAATATTTGGAAATCACAACAAAAGAACAAACAACCCAATTATAGAATGGGCTAAAGAAATGAATACGCACTTTTCTGAAGAGCAAATAAAGGTGACTCAAAAGCACAAGAGTTTATTTTCACTAGCTATAAGGGAAATGCAAATCTAGACTACAATGAGATACCACCTCATACCTATAAGAACGGCTACTATTAAACAAACAGGAAACTACAAATGTTGGAGAGGATGAGGAGAAATTGAGACACAGTCCTCTGCTGGTGGGAATGTATGATGAACAGCTGCTATGGAAGACAGTTTGGCAGTTCTTTAGGAACTATATCCTGAGTTGCCCCTAAGACCCAGCAATAGCACTACTTGGTTTATACCCAGAAGAGCTGAAAGCAGTGACACACACAGACATTTGCACACCGATTCATAGCAACATTATTCACAGTTGCCTAAAGGTGAAAACAAATTCAAATGCCCATTAACAGACAAGTGTATTATCAAAGTGTGGTATCTACATATGATAGAATATTATGCAGCAGTAAAATGAAATGATGTCCTGAAGCACATGACAAGATGGATGAGCCTTGAGGATATAATGCTGAGTGAAATAAACCATACACAAAAAGAAAGATACTGTATGACTCCACTTTTATGACCATGGTAATAAATCAGAAGCTTATAATACAGAATGTAGGGGACTTAGAGATACATAGAAACTAGAGATGGGTAAACGATTAGTTAATTAGATTGAACTCAAATGTACCAGAATAGATAGAAATGAAGGTGGTTCTTCAGTGGGTCTATAAGTAATATTACCATATTGAAAGTGAACATGATTGAAAGGCTTGTATAAGCCTATGTGCTCCACTGATAAGCACTAGAAATAAAAATAATTCTTGCAAGAACTACTTCAAAGGTATGAGTTGTGTAGGAAGAGTGTTTAGGACCAGGGTATAGGGGAAAAATTGTTATTGCATGCTATGGGCTATGTTTAACAGGAAAACATCAGCAGTACCACAGCAATAGCAGGGGTAAATAATGGGGGGAGGGACAAGAGTTAGGAGAGGTCTAGATTTCCTGTTTGGCGGTGATGTGTTTATTGGTTATCCTTCTCTTAGGAACAAGGGAATTATCTAAAATTGAAAGTGTTGATGGACTGTGGACTTTGGGCATTATACATGATACCTAATGAATGCAGATGGCTGAAGGATGCACGGACTGAGAAGTAGATCGGTGAATGATAGTGCATACATATGATTGAATATTGTACTGCTACAAAAAAGGATCAAAGTTGGGAGGCATGCCACTACGTGAATGACCCTGTGGGACATTTGGTGACACAAAATAAGCCAGAAATGACAGAACAGTTATTGTATGGTCTCCTTTAGAAAATGCTTATAGGAAAACAGAGGTCTAGAATATGAGCTTATAGCAGATACATTTGGTCCTGAGTGGTAGTTATTATTTCTGGATTTTGAGAGGATATTTCATATATGTATAACCTGGTTTTTAGATATAAGAATGAAGCTGATCAGGTCAGGATGAAGGAGTTCAGAACACAGGGGTTGGGGAGACATTGTCTATATTTCAGAACTGCACCTTCCTTAAACCAAAGGAAGAAAATTTTATGCTGTCTGTAACCTAAATTTTCTGTAGCACATCATCTAACTTAACCTGTCTGGATAGCTCATTCAGAGAATTGAAGCACAGGGGGGCCAGAATAAGAACGAGGGCCTTTAACTCTGTATAGCTTAATGTAATGCCTAGAAACATTCTAGAATATATTAAGCAGATAATCAAAAAATATTTGCAAAGTCCCTTGAGGTATGGGAGAAAAAATATGAAACTAATAAACTATACCATCAGGAAACCCCCTGAGACTGTGTTGAACATTAGGGACAACAAAATCAAAAGTCCAAGCCCTTGCTCTTGATGCTTACTCTTGTGAAGCTTATGCAGGTAGCAGAGAAGCTTAGCCTACCTATAGGTATACCTAAGCATTACTTCTGGAGGACCTCTTTTGATGCTCAGTATGGCCTCACTCTCTCTAAGCCTGACTCCGCAAGTGAAATCTTTGCCCTCACTGCTACATTGAACATGAAATCCAGCAGTGAAAGTCTCCCTGGCATTGTGGGGGATGACTCCCAAGATTGAATCTGTCCTTGGCACTGTGGGATCAACAATGCCATTCTGACCAAAAGGGGGAAAAGAAGTGTAACTAATAAAGTATCAGTGGCTGACAGACTTCAAATAGAGTCGAGACACTACTCTGGAGGTCACTTTTACACAAGCTTCATTTAGCCATTGCTACCTATCATAACTTGCTGAACCCCAACCCAAACAATTCCAGGCAATTCTAAAGAACACCAAGGGTGATATATAAGATTCTGCAAAGGTTCCATGCACTAGGGTGACTTTCCAGAAACCTATAACCTCCAGATGGGTCCTTCAACCAGATAAGTCCTGAAACCTAGAGGGCCCAGCTTCTCCAGAACATCAGCTAGTTCCATCTCCCTACCTTATATTATTGACATCCCCTTCCAACATGAAAAACTTATGATGACCATAGCCCAAATATCCCTAAAGAGAGGGATAGAAAAATCAAAGGTGATGGTGGAATTATACAGAGAAGGTAGGGTTTAACAAGTGAATATGATTACTGAATCATTGAGTTGATATTTCTTTTAGTCTCCAGTATCTCAGAGCAGCTAGAATTAAAAATTTAAAATTGAGGAATTGTGATCTATACCAAATTAAAAAGTTAAGAAAATAATTTGTTCTTCAGTTTTTGAAAGTGAGATACTAAAACAATTTGACATATAACATAAAAGGTATTTGACAAAAATTACAAAATTAAAAAGATTTTCCATTCTTTTGTTATGGTAAAATGTTAGTCACATATTTCAAAGTTGTATAAAAATTCCTAAGGATTTAACAATGTTCTCACTCCCATGTTATATCCTGAACTGATCTGAATGTTCACCAAGTGTATAATGTTGTTAGTCATGGTTTTAGTTATTCTTTTTTATCATCATAATCATGTCCAGAGTTTTTATTAGAATTTCTGTATTTGGCTTTGTTTTAGTTTGCTAGCTGCTAAAATGCAATAGACCAAAAATGGAATGGCTTTTAAAAAAGGGAATTTAATAAGTTGCAAGTTAAGAGTTTTTAGACCATGGAAATGTCCCAATTAAACTAATCTATAGAAATGTCCAATCTAAGGCATCCAGGGAAAGATACCTTGGCTCAAGAAGGCCGATGAAGTTTAGGGCTTCTCTCTCAAGTGAGAAGGCACATGGCGAGCAGGGTGTCATCTGCTAGCTTTCTCTTCTGGCTTCTTGATTCATGAATCAAAACACCCTGGGGGGTGTTTTCCTTTTTTATCTTCAAAGGTCATTCTGCTTCTCATGGCTACGCCATTCTTCTCTGCTCTCTCTGAATCTCCAGCTTTCTCCAAAATGTTTCCGCTTTTATAGGATTCCAGTAAACTAATCCAGACCCACCTGAATGGGTGGAGGCACATCTCCACTTAATCCAGTTTAACAGGGAAATGATCTAATTACAGATTCAAACATATAGAACTGAATTGGTATTAGAAGAAATAGCTGGATTTATAAAATTAAATTAGGAACAAAACATGGCTTTTCTAGGGTATATACATCCTTTCAAAGTGACACAATGTGTAAAAGGAAAACTAGACAAACCTCTGCTATGGTTTGCCAATATAAGAAAGCTGTCAAATCTTTTTATTTATAAACACTTTCATTTGAAAAAGCTTATAAGAAAATTAGGTCTGAGATTGTAAACTCTTATAGCAATCATGTTTACTTTTGAGCTTTAAGTTATTTCTGAATACTGAGATGCTCCAGTCTGTATAAAACCTAGTAGTTCCTTGGAACTTTAAGTATCTCTATGAATCTTGAGACTCAGAGTTAGTTCTCTAGCTCTGAAAGTCAGCATCACACTATATAGCAGCTCTTAAAAAGTCTGAAAAAGTGATCAGACTCCAATTAACTTTGTGAATGAGGCTGATCTGGTTAAGACTAAAGTAAATCAGAATACAAGGTAAAAGATAATATTGTCTCTGTTTAAAAAAAAAGAACTTTTTTGTGACATCAAAAGAATAGATGTTTATTTTGTCCAAAATTTAAACTTTCTGCAGCACACTTTTTAATTTAACTTGCCTACTCAGTATTTTAAATAACCTAATTCAGATTTATTTGACATGAAACTTAAAATAAATAATAAAATCATTATATTCCATATACATTAATGTTATGTCCTGCTGCACTGCAAGGTATTTGGGGCAGAAAATGGAAAGTTTTTGCAGTGTCCCTTAAGAGACTGAAGAAAACACGGAACGATGAAACTTCCACATCTGGAGAATTCTTAATATTTTCTTAAGTTAATAGGGCTCCCAATGTATTAAGTCAAGTCCTCAATCTTGAAGCTTGCCCTCATGAAATTATTTCTGAAATGGAAAAGCTTATTGAAATGGCAAAGCTTGTAATTAAGTCCTACAAGTCATCCCCAGAGAACCTCTTTTGTTGCTCAAAATGTGTTCTCTCTCTCTCTCTCTCTCTCTCTCTCTCTCTCTCTCTCGCTCTCGCTCTCGCTCTCTCTCTCCCCACCCCCCCCCCAACAAACTCTGACCCCCTTACATAGGACATGACTTCCAAAATGTAAGTCCCCTAGGCAATGCAGATATTCTGATTTGGTAATGCTGCTGGAATGCAATATACCAAAACTGATTCAGTTTTTACAAAGGGGATTTATTGTGCTACAAATTTATAGTTCTAAGGTCATGAAAATGTCCAAATTAGGGCATCAGCAAGAGACACCTTCACTCACGAAAATCCAATCACTTCTGGGGTTTATCTGTCAAATTGGAAGACACATGGCAATGTCAGCTGGCTTTTCACTCCTTGCTTGCTTTCAAAACTGTTCTCTCAGCTCCAGCTGGTCCTTCCTTAGAATATTCCAAGGAATTATGTCTCCAAGAGTCTGTTCTCTGTGTCAGCTCTCCAAGCATCTGTGTTTTCTCCAAAACGTCTCTATTTTAAAGAACTCCAGTAAGCAGAATGGGTGGGGTCACATCTCCATGGACCACAACCTAATCAAAAGATCCCACACACAAGTGTGTAAGGATCCAATTCTATGGGATTAGCCTAAACAAAAGATCCCACCCACAGCTAAGTCTGTCCCTACAAGATTGGATTAGAAGAACATGGCTTTTCTAGGGTACATAATAGTTTCAAACCAATATATTTCACCTTCTGGACTCCCATAAGGCATGTTCATTCCAAACACAAAATACATTCATTCCATCACAATATCACAAAAACCTTAAACCATTTCAGTAACAATCAAATTCAATACATAGTCAAATCACAGTACAAAGTCTCATCAGAATCAGCTGCAAGCATGGATTGTTCTAAGCAAAATTCTCCTCTAGCTGTGGACTTGTGAATCCTAGAAAAAGTACTCTGCTACCACTATACAAAGGAGGGACAGTCAGAAAGAACATTCCCATTTTCATAGGAAGAAATTTAAAGGAAAATAAACAATTCCAGGAACCTGCGGTGCATTCTCCATCAAATTTCAAAGTCTGAAAGTCATTTATAAAATGATATTACATCCTCAGAGCTTGACAGAGCATCATTTACAAGGGCTTATGCAACACCCTTGTCCTCTCTAAACAATGGGATGAGGGTTGCAACATTGGGGAGCATTGGGGAAACCACCATGTTCTCAGTCACACATTCCTCAAGCTTTGGGTGTCACCGAGACTTACTGCCATTTCCAGGAAGTGTGCACAACCCCTTCAGACTGGTAAGGTGGTGGCCAAACTCTCTCCAATCCCCAGGAATAGTGCTACACCCTTTCTAAGGCCTGAGGTGGCAACACTTTCCACCCACACTCTGCCTCCAGGGCAAACTCACCCTCTTCCCATGTATAGGTGGATCTGCAACCCTGGCCTTGAAATTTCCTGAATCCATGCCATAGCTTCCATTGTTCTGTCTCTGAAGTTATTTTTCCTTCAGTTTGCCCTTTTATGTCCCTTTTAGTCCAGACTGGCAGTGGTTCTGTTTATTCAGATTATGCAACCCTCTTGTCAGTTTTCCATGCAGTATATAGAGCTCACAACCATTAGACAATGGGACTTTACACAAATCCTTTCTGGATAACTCCATCTCCAATCCTGGATTGTGCTGAAATGGCTGACTGGCCCCATATTTGCTTAAAAACCCATATCAGGCACTGTTTTTAGGGGACTAATTTTTCAAAAGCTCAGATTTTCCAAATGATCAACTACTGGTTTATTTCTACCAAAAGTTCAGTTCTCAGTTTATCCTTTTCCTTTCACATTTTACAAAACAATGCAAGAAGAAACCACGCTGTATTCTCCACATTATTTTGGAAATTTCCTCAGCTAGCTATCCAAGCTCTTTACCTTCAAACTCTATCTTCCATCCAACACTGGGATCAATTTTGTCAAACTCTCTGCCACTTTAAAACAAGGATCAACTTTCTTCCAGTTTACAATGACACATTCATCATTTCTATCTAAGGCCTTATTGGAAGAATCTTTAGTGTCTATATATCTACCAATAGTTTCTTTTTTAGCTTTTTTTTTTTACAGTTTAATGATAGAGACGGTGACCAATCCCAGCCTGACACGTGTCCCTGCATGCTCCCAGCCTATATAAGCCTGTGCACTTCCTCAATGAAGCAGACGCCTTCCACTCACCCCTGAGGGTTGTCTCCTGAGTTGTTTCTTCATGACTGTGTGCTGTGTGCTTGACTTAGTACGGCCGTTTACCCCCAGCCATCAGCTAACCAGTCATCAGCTAACCAACAGTATAATATAACACATATATGAAGCAAAGAAAGAAAAAAGCAATAATTTTCAAAGCATTCTTCAACAAGTAGTTACAGGACAGATCCCAGAGTTTGTCATGGGCTTCCACACCATCCTCTCACATTTTTCCTTCTATCTGTTCCAGAATATATAAGCCTATAAGAAATAGTTTTTTTATCATCATAATTAAATTTATTTTGCTTTTATATGAAAAATATATATATACACAAAAGCAGTAAATTTCAAAGCACAGCACATTTTGTTGTAGAACAGATTTCAGAGTGTGGCACTGGTTACAATTCCACAATTTTAGGTTTTCATTTCTAGCTGTTCTAAGATCCTAGAGACCAAAAAATAACTCTATTTAATGATTCAGCAATAATATTTGTTTCTTAAACCCTACCTTCTCTGTGTATCTCCGCCATCATCTTTGATCTTTCTATCCCACTCTTTAGAAGTATATGGGCTATGGCCATTCTATATTTTTCATGTTGGAAGAGGCTGTCAATAATATGGGGTAGGGAGATGGAACTATCTGATGTTTTGGAGAGGCTGGGTCCTCCAGGTTTCAGGACTTATCTGGTCCAGGGACCTATCTGGAGGTTGTAGATTTCTTGAAAGCTACCGTAGTGCATGGAACCTGTGAAGAATCTTATATATTGCCCTAGATGTTCTTTAGAATTGGCTGATATGGTTTTGGTTGGGGTTTGGCAAGTTATGCGATAGGTAGGAATGTCTAACTGAAACTTGTGTAAGAGTGACCTCCAGAGTAGCCCCTCGACTTTATTTGAATGCTCTAAGCCACTGATACTTTATTAATTACAATTCTTTTCCCGTTTTAGGTCAGGATGGCATTATCAATCCCACAGTGCCAGTGCCATATTCATCTCTGGTAGTCAATCCCACACTGCTAGCTAGCCTTTCACTGTTGGATTTCATGTTCCATGTACCAGTGAGGGCAAAGATTTCACTTGCAGAGTTGGGCTTAGAGAGAGTGAGGCCACAAGTGAGCAACAAAAGAGGCCCTCCAGAAGTAACTCTTCGTCATGCCTATAGGTAGGCTAAGCTTCTCTGCTACCTACATAAGTTTCACAAGAGTAAACCATAAGACAGCAGGCTTGACCTATTGATTTGGGCACCCCTAATGTTTGACACCCTATCAGGGGATTCCCTGATGGTAAAGTTTATTAGCTTCATATTTTTTCTCCACACCTCAAGGGACATTGCCAATACTCTTTGATTATTTGCTTAATGTATTCTAGGATGTATCCAGGCATTACATTAAACTATACAGGATTAAATGACCTCTTTCATATTCTGTGCTCCCTGTGTTTCAATTGTTCTAATGAGCTATCTGGACAGGTAGAGTTAGATTATGTGCTACAGAAAATTTAGGCTCTGGACAAAATAAATCTTTCTTCCTTTGGTCTCAAAGCATAGGTGCAGTTCTAAAATATAGAATGTCTTCCTTACCCCTGTGTTCTGAATTACCTTAATCCTAACCTGACTGACTTTGATTGTATCTGTAAATACCGCATTATAGACATACAAAACAGCCTTTCAAAATCCAGAAATAATAATTACCACTCCAGACCCAATGTGTCTGCATAAAAGCTTACAATCCAGGCCCCTATTTTCCAATAAGCATTTTCTAAATGAGACCGTACAATAATTTTCTTTCATTTCTGGATTGTTTTGCCTCCCCAAATGTCCCACAGTTTTATTTATATCATTGCATGCCTCATGACTTCATTCCTTTTCTGTAGCAGCACAATATTCGATCATATGTATACACTATCGTTCACCAATCTACTTCTCAGCCAGTGCATCCTTCAGCCACCTGCATTCATTAACCATATAATGCCCCAAAGCCCCAATCCATCAACATTCTCAATTTTAGATAATTTCTTTGTTTCCAAGAGAAAGATAACCAATAAACACACCTTTACCAAAGAGGAAATGTAAACCTCCTCTTAATTCTTGCTCCTCTCCCTTACCAACAGTCTGTTCTAAACAATCCAGTCCTTTCCTATTCATCGCCTCACATTTCTTTCATATAAAAAGCCATTCCAACAGGTTTGTTATTTGCAAACTGCAGGACCTCACTTCTCTGGTACCTAAATCTGTCAGGTTTACTAATGCTGCTGGAATGCAGTATACCAGAAATGGATTGACTTTTACAAAACATATTAGGTTACAAATTTACAGTTTTAAGGCCATATGAATGTCCAATTAAGGCTTCAATAAGAGAATACCTTCACTCAAGAAATGCCCTTCACTTCTGTGGTTTCTGTCACAAGGCACACAGCAACGTCTGAATGTTTTTTTTTTTTTTTTTTCTGCTGGGCTGGTTTTAAAATCACTGGGCTCCAGATGGTCCTTCGGTAGCATCTCCTGAGGCATTCTGTCTCCAGAAGTCTTCTGTCTGTGTTGGCTCTCCAAGCATCTGTACTTTCTCCAAAATGTCTCCCTTTCAAAAGACTCTAGTAAGTTGATTAAGACCCACCTTGAATGGGTGGGTCACATCTCCGTGGAAATAATCTAATCAAAAGGTCCCACCCACAGCTGGGTGAGTCAAATCATCATGGAAACAGTCTAATCAAAAAATCCCACCCACAATTGAGTCTGCCCCAATAATATTCATTAGAAAAACATGGCTTTTCCAGGCTACATAATAGTTTCAAACGAACAAAGTGAGACATGACTCTCAGGGATAAACTTGGCTCTGGCATCAATGGACATGACACCCAGAGATGAGCCTGGCCCTGGCTTTATGAGATTAGTTGACCAAAAAGAGAAAAAGAAGTAAAATTCCAATGGTTAAGAGATTTCAAATTGAGTCTAGAGATCATTCTAGAGGTTACTCTTATTCAAGAATCAGCCAGATATTGCAAACTGCCACAGTATAGCAAGCCCCAACCAACAGTATCCCTGCAAATCATGGCAGATAACCTGGGCTTCATAAAAATTTTACTTATTTTATTTTTCAGAGTCTTAAAGCCTCCAAATTGTTCCAAAGCCAGATGAGCTCTGAAACCCAGATGTACCAGTCTCTCCAAGAGCAGCAACCAATTTCATCCTTTTGCCCCATAATATCAATGACCCTGTTTCAACATGAAAAAGTTGAAACAGTTATCACCCAAATATCCCTAAATATTGAGAGAGAATTATCAAATGAGAGATAGGAGTTGTAACCAAAAAACTAGTATTTAAGGAATGATTATGGTTGCTGAATCATTATATAGTTATTACTTTTTGCTTTCTGATGTGTTGGAGTAGACAGAGGCAAATACCTGAAGTCTTTGAACTGTAATCCAACTGCCTTGATCTCTGAAATGCCATATAGCCTTTATCTTGTGCCCTTGTGATTGTAAAAACCTTGTGACTAATCATTTGTACTCATTTATCCAGATGTTTTTACTTTCAAGTCTTGTGATCATTGAACACAGTCCTTAAATTGATTAATGAAAAATCTGAAACAGCCCAAAACTAACCCACACCAACTCCAAATTATCATGATCACCAAAGCTGATCTAACCAAAATGGGCCCACCTGACATCACCATAACTTAGACTTTAATCTGTAAGTCATGTATATTTCTTTATAATACTAAAAATCATGCCCATCATCATATTAAGGTTGCCATTTTCTTACATGACTAAGCATGTAATCAATCTATACATTCTCGATAATTAGATCATATCTAGTTACATCATCTAGGGTCATTGTACTCATTATCTCAAAACCTGCCTATCTTTTGATAGCATAAAACTGTCAGTATTACAGCAGTTTGGGGAGACATATTTTTTAGCTGCTAGGCCATCTGATCTCCTATTATATGCCTAGTAGTAAACTCTCACTTTGAAACCCCGGTGTCTCAGGAATTGGTCATATGACCGCACTGGGCAAAAGAATCCAACTCCCTTGTGTGGTCGTGATTTCATATTAGAAATATGAAAAGTATATTCTATAATTATTCATATAAGACATGAACTTCAACTTCTCATTATTGCTCATAATGTTTCTGTTGACATGTGCAAAAACGCTTCCCCATTCATGTTCAAATGCTACCTATAAACTCATGTGTTTGGTTCCCAAGTTTATTTTCCTCCCCTGGAGAAATTTCACCTGAATATATTTACTTAAAATATAATTGACTTAGTTAAGAAGTAAATTCTTAAATTATAAGTAAGCGAAGGTAAATTTTAAGTTAATGATCCATCCCTTGTAGTTTTGCAGGATTGATGCCTGATCAATTTAGTGTTTTCAAACAAATATCAATTTTTAAATTTAGTTGCCCATTATAAAGTTTTCATCACAAAGAATACCTTAAATGTCCATCTTCCTTTTCCTCATGTGTATTAGCCAGGGAAATGAGGGTGAATCCTGTGAAGTGGCATGTGAATGATGTTCATTGTTAGTATTAGTAATAAATGATTCCTGAGAGCTTTATGGGGAATAAAGTGATATGGTACAATTTACAGGAGTTCTACGTTTCTGTTAAAAGCGAGCTAAACAAAACAAAACAAAACTTTATTCCAGTGAATTTCTCCTCTTTTATAACTTAAAATCATACACCACAGTCAACATGGCAAATTTGGTTTCTCAAGTCTCTGTGGCTGTAACAAGTTTCCCAGCTAGTAAAATGGTCATTTCTGTTACAATTTCATTACTCTAAGCTATTTCTCTCAAATATTGTAACAATTCTTCTGAAAACAGATGAGTAGATTCTAGTACACTCTTACTTCATCTGATTGGAACAAAGTCCACTTCTGGTAAACCCTGCAACTGGATATGACAGGAATAGAAAACTCGATTTCAGTACTTTTCAGAGGATGATAAAAGGCAATTGGAAAGTAGTTTGGGTTTATTTTTTCCTGACCCTAGATTTTAATATTAACTTTTGTGCTGCTTTATTTTCATTAATGCTTTAAAATTAGAGATGTTACATTTTAAGTAGAATTTTTTAAAAAAGGGTCTCATTCAAGAATATGCTCACTGATCAGATAAAACAATATAAACAAAGACACTTTAGGAAAATTTTTGAAAATATTACTTTCAAACAAAATATGTCCAGAAGTAAATTGCTGAATGTTACAATCAGTTATGCTTGTTCACATTTAATTATAAATACACGTGTATGTATTCATGGACCTATACCACAGTTAACGAAATTGAAAAAAATGTCAACATTATATCAATGAATAGCTGAGAAAGAAAAGAAAGAGAGGGGAAAACAGGAAAAAAACAAAAGGGAGAGATGAGAAAGGGCAGGGGATAGGAAAAGGAAAGCAAGCAACAGAAGAGGTGAAATCATTTGAACTGTATTTACTCTTACAATCTACAATAGCATGATGAAATGATTTAAAGCCTAATTTGGCCAAAAAAGTTAATTGGAAAAAAATTAACTTAAGGTTTAATTGTTTCATTTAAATGAAAAGAATTATCTTAGAGGACATCTATCCTTTTGGATGGTTAAATAGCAGAGAGGGATTAATTATCCCTTTAAAGGGAATGTAAACGATCTATCCAAGGCTAGATATCCAGGTACAAATAGAATATGCCCACAATAAATTTTAAAGAATAAAGAAATATTATAATTGAACATTAAAAATCTCGGTTGGCTGAACTTTATGTCAATTTTCTTTCTTTGAAATATTTGACAACTATCCCAACAAAAATTCTTTCTGAAAAAAAAGCAAAATAATAAATGATCCAATTCATAATAATATTTATAAGGATTACAAAGCAGTGAATATGTTGGTCTATGGGGATGCTTTTTATTCCTTTTGCTTATCTCCTTTTGCCTTTCCTCTTTTCCCTTTGTCCACCTTCTCTTTCTCTTTTCTCCACCTCCTTCTCCTCCTCCTCCTCCTCCTCCTCATCATCATCATCTTCTTGTCATATGCTAGGATTTACTTATGATGTCTGTTTTCATCTTCAAAGCTGTTCTACCTTGTAATTCTTACTATCCATTATCCCCATTTATTAGCGAAGACAGTGAGGCACAGTTTGAAAAGCTGGATGAAGTCAGTGTCTGGAGGTTCTTTATGTCCATCATTATAGTACAATATTTTACAACTGCATGAGCAAGGAAATGGCCAATCAATGTGGGGTTCCAGAAAGAAAACAAATGTTGTTCCCCTGAACGTTAAAGTTTCTGCTAATACATAGGGTTCTACAAGGTACAGATACGAAAGAAGTGTATCATGTATTCTCTAAACTTGTTAACAATCTAGAGTTTTGGAATTCAAGTTTGGCAACTAGTCTCTTGAAATCTGAAGACTGCTTAAAAATTGTCTTTAGGCATTTCCACAAAAATAACAGGAGGATGAGTAAGTACCACAGCAGTATAGAGGTCTTAACCAAAAAGTGTTCCTTTGTGTTACTTTGCTAGATTGCTGTGGAAAGTACCACACAATGGGATGTTTAAACACTGGAATTTACCGGCTCCTGGTTTTGAGATCGAAGTCCAAATTCAGGATACCTGAAAGTCTTGCTTTCTTCCTCAAGACTGTAGCTCTCTAGTACTGGCCGCCAGGAATCCTTGGGTTTCTTTGGCTTGTATTTGTGCTTCTCACTGCATGGCCAGGTCCTCTCTTTTCTTGCTTTTGTGACTTCTGGAATCTGTCTGTAAGGCCTCTATAATCCAGATTAAGGTCCTCACTGGTTCAGTTTAGCATACTTTAACTATAAATAACATCTTTAAAATGACCCATTTGCAATGGGTTCATACAAGGATGCAGATTAAGATTAAGAATACATGTTTGTTGAACATTTAATTCAACCTAGCACACCTTTCTTGGGTAGAATAATTGTAATATATTAATAAATAATATTCCTGTACAAACCAACTCAATGCCACAAGAAGTTAAAAGGAAATTAACAACTTGGGTATTTAGATGATCAGTCTGAATAATTCATACCTCCAAATTGGGAATTTAGAAGAATGCATGTTAGAATATTGGCTATTTTCACTTAGTAATACTAAAGGGGATTTTTAGATTTATACTTTTTGTCTTTCATTTCTGTCTTCATAACTTTTCATACAAGTTGTGAAAATGTCATTAAATCTCAAAATGCCCAATGAAGTGATATCCAATAGGCAATACAAGGCAAATTACTTAGTGAGGCAATTTATGATCAATTAACAAGAGTCATGAACTAATTATTTTGGCATGGAAAAAATTATTTTGAGCTATGGAAGTTGTCTGATTAATGCTATTTCTTCAAGGATAAATCAAGCTGGGATTAGGAAAAAGATATTGGTGTGGTCTCTAGAGAGGAAAATAGTCTTGTTGATGTAGGCTCTCACGTGGTCATAGGCTGTAGAAACAGAATGAGGAAACAAACAGAACAAAGAATGCAACACAACATAGCACTCCACATTAAAACCATGAACCAAGCAATTGAATGATCATCAGAGTCAAGTGATCATAAAATAAAGAGTTCTGAGAGAAATAGGCGATTCAACAATTTCCAAATGTGAAACACACAGTATTTCGGAGAACTCATGAAGTAAGGAATCAGAAGAGATATTTAGCCCTCAATTTAGGCAAGTAAAAAGAGAATAACTCAAGAAATAAAGAGACAATGCCAGTTAAGTCAAAATAGTTAAAATGTTCCAGTATGGGACAATGCGTAGAATTCAGAAAAACACATATAGCAGATATTAAGTCAAGATAGAAAAAATAAATCTAATAAGCAATTCAGGCAGGAGATCAAAGAACTGAGCACAAGTGGATTTTGAATTGTAAATAGCATTCATATAAATGGTACACTTTCTACTGGGACAAAACCCAATCCCTAGGTGAGGACAGGTCAGTGCTTACAAGATCAGAACTGCTCATTATAGAATTCAGTAAGTTGTCAACACTGGGGCAGTTTAAACTGTAGGTCAGATCTAGTTAGATTGCAGCAAAAGCATATAGGTGAAAGACAAATGCAAACGCAAAGGGATTATTGTGGGTTGAATAGAAATAACAGCTGAAGTAAGTTAACTGCAATAATTGAAATAAATAAATAGATTCCAGAATGTATAATGGCTCAGAAACAGAGGAAGTGTGTTCTTTCTTATGTAATGATAATGGGTGGTGCCATTCTCCATGCATGCATTCAGGAACTTGAGTTGTTTCTGCCATTTTCAACATATGGCTTCAAATGTGGTATTTTGAGAGGGGAAGATAGAGCATGTTGGACTATAACAATCAAGAAAACTCAGTTATCAAGATTTGAATGACAGGGAATAAAATTGACTGATGTTCCAGGTTGCTATGCTCTGTAATCCTGCACAACATTTGTGCCAAAGCCAAGCTTCACATGGGCTGCTCCAGGCCAATGCCTGAATATGACAAGGATACTATGGCAGAACTGCTCCTTGGAGACAAGAACTCTTCTGATGTACAACTTAGGCTCAAGGACTCCCCATTGCATTGCTGAAACTTTCTTAGAACTGCACTACAATCTGAGATTTTTCCAGCACAATCTTTCTTCCATGTGTCTCTCCTCCATAGGGGTCAGACCTGCATCATCATCTGAGTAAATCAATTGCACGGATAATCTTGTCTTGCTATATGCTTCTCAGGGAACCAAAACTAATGCAAGTGGAGCCAAGCATAGTCTGAGAAAACAGGCAACAAAATAGGGATCTGGAAAATAACCCTATTGGAAAAGAGAGTGCTATCCTGAAACAAGTGTAGGGTGTTGAGCTTTCCAGTTATCAAAAAGGCGGAATAAGCTGTTTCAGGACTCTATTCCACACAGAAGCTTTAAGAAACAAACAATAGCTGGTAGAACCATCATTCTCAAAACTCCAGAAAACATTTAAAGGGTAGTAGGAACAGGACAAGCACTGAATCAAGAAAAGAGTCACTTAAAGAGGTAGAATCACATCATGTCATAGCTTGTCCCTCCTCTATTCCCTGACTATGACTGTAAGAAACAAGCCCAAGCTCCCATTATGGGTCCCTGGTTCTGTCTCTGGAGGGAGATGAGTAAGCCTCATGCACACACAAAGTTGGGAGCAGGTGTGTGGAGGGCCTAAAGGACTATGAAACAGAGCACTCATCACAAGCTCACAATCCCAGAACTTGTCCTAGATGTACACGGCAGCTCTAAGAGCTCTCCTATACACTTCTGTTGGAGAACAGTGGGCTCAAAGCTGCTTGGGGCAAACGGTTTCTGTTTGTGGGATATATTGCGCTATGCCATGAACTGTGAGTAACATTATTTACTTCAGAAAGGGAAAGGGTGACATCTGAATCCATGTAAATGGGAGAATTCCCAATGCCATGCACACATACATGTCCAGGGCAAAATACGTGCAAAGAAAAGGTCAGGAGGATCCCATGCTTTGGCCTCAGACTATTCTCCAAATTATTTGTTTGAATATATAAGCTCTGAAGAAGTGTACTCACGCAAGCTGTCTGCAAATACTGAGAAAGGTGGGTTTTTTCTTTATTATTTTAATAGTTCCTAGGAGAAGATTCAAGGAAATCTGTCTCATAGCACTAGCTGGGTACAAGCTTATGGAATAGACCAAAACCAAAGTATTTAAATTTCAGAGATGACAGATTAAAATATCATAATGTCCAGGGTGCAACAAAAGAGATCAAATCACGCAAAGAAATAGAAAACAATGACTCATGCAAAAGAATGGGATCAAGAATTAGAAACTATCACTTTGAGGAAGAACAGACCTTGGAGATACGAGACATAGGTTTAGGAAAGAGTTCCCAGTATGCACAAAATGTTAAAGGAAAACATTGGTAAAGAACTAAAGAAGTCATGGAAACAGTAGAACACAAAAAGAATGTCACTAAAGATATAGAAATCATGAAAAGGAACCAAACAGAGCTGAAGATCATAGTAATAAATAAAAGAACAAGCGAGATTCAACTGCAGATAGAAGCCAGCAGAAGAAAGAATCAGTGTACTTCAAGATAAGACATTGAAATTACTCAGTGTCGGGAGCAGAAAGAAAAAAAAAAGAATGAAGAAAAATAAGCAAAGCCTGAGAGACCTGTGGGACACCATCAAGCACACTAACATACGCATTGCATTAGTCTCAGAAGGAGAATAAAGAGAAAAGGGGGAAGAAAGAATACTCAAAGAAATAATGGTTGAAAACTTTCCAAATTTCAAAATAAAAAAAAATGAATTTGCACATCCAACAAAAATAGACACAAACTAAGATATATGATAAACTGTTGAATGCCAAAGATAGATACTTCTGAAAGTCACAAAAAGACCCTTGGAGAACAGTTGCTTCAGAGCTGACAGAGACACAGATGTTTGGAGATTCTTAAAAAGAGAGAGCAGATGCGAAGACGCAGGCAGAGCCCAGCAGACATTATCATGTGCCTTCCCATGAGAGTCTACACAAGCCAGAACCAGAGTTATGCCCTGCAGCAACAAAGTGAAGGTCCGCAAAATTCAAATGAGGAAACACCACAGGAAACAGGGGCCGAAAGCAACAGAGTGCAGGAGCAAGGGACCAGCAGATGCCAGCCACATGCCTTCCCAGCTGACAGAGGTGTTCTGGATGGCATTATCCTTTCTTAAGTGAAGGCAACCTTTTCTTTGTGACTTCATTTGGACATTTTCATGGACTTAGAACTATAAATTTTTACTATAATAAATTTCCCTTTTAAAAGTCAATCCATTTCTGGCATATCGCATCCCAACAGCTTTAGCAAACCAACACAGTGTATGTATGTTATTGAAGGTAAACTTGTATCAAAACAAAACAGGTCGTTATAGATTTAGAATATTAAATTTAAACCTGATGGCAACCACAAAGAATGTATTGAAGAAATCTGCACAGAATGAAATAGAAGAGATTCTATGAGATTCAATACAAGAATGGGTAACAGAAATGAAAAGATTTTTCTCTAAACAAGATATACAAGTGGCCTGTAGGCACATTAAAAATCGTCAAAATTATTGGCTATTAAGAAAGTGCAAATCAAAACCATAATGAGATGCCACCCTTTACCCACTAGAATGGTTTTTACTAAAAAAAACAAAACAGAACAGAACAGAACAAGTATTGGTGAGGAAGCAGACAAATGTGAAACTTAGTACATTGTGAGTGGGAATGCAAAATTCTGAAGTTGAAGAAAACAGTTTTGCAATTCTTCAAAAAGTTGAACATATAACTACAATATTGCAGGCAATCCCATTTCTAGGTACATACCCAAAAGATTTGAAAGCAGAAACTCAACCAGTTATTTGTATACCAGTGTTTATAGCAGCATTATTCACAAAAGTGAGAAGGTAGAAGCAACCCAAAAGGCCAGCAGAGAATGAAAGGATGAACACATGCATATAATGGAATATTATTTAGCCCTAAAAGGGATGATGTTCTCATATATGCTTCTAGATGGATGAATCTTGCATATGTCATGTTGAGTGAAATAAGTCAGACACGAGTCGGACAGGTATTGCATGACTCTATTTGCTGGTTAAGACTATGTGTCAACTTGGCCAGGTTCATGGATTTAAATCATCAGTAAGTTGATTGCATTTATCGATGATTACACCTAAAATCAATTGAGGAGTTTGACTTCAAAATGGGAGAAGTCTCATCCAGTCAGGTGAAGGCTTTAAAAGGAGCAATGATGATTTCCAAAGTCAGATGAGAGAATTTCCATCCCTACTTCAGACAGCCAGCTTCTCCTGAGGAATTCATCAAAATCCTTCATCAGAGTTCCCAGCTTGTGCATATGCCCTACAGAACTAGGACTTATCCATCCTCACAGTTGTGTGAGCCAATTCCTTGTAAAAAAAAAAAAACTAATAATATTTAAATTATGTATTTATATTACATATATTTTTATCTTGTCAGTTGTTTCCCTAAACAGTAATTACTAATACATTTCATTTGTATGAAATAGCTAGATTGTGCAAATTCGTATAGAAAAAAAGTAGAGGACAGTTAGACAGGAGAGGAGGAAGTTAATGCATAGTGGAATGAGGACTTCTATTTGGGATGATGGAAAAATTCTTGTAATTAATGGTGACGAATGTATCACAACATTGGGAATTTGTGATTGGGAATGGTTGAGATTGCATTGTCATGTTCTATATATTTCTACAGTTAAAAAGAAAGAGAGAGAAAAAAGATATAAAGAGACAATAACAATTAACTGGACTGTATCTAACAATGTAGGAGAAAATGTCCAAATGGATAGTATTGGATATATTTTAAAAATGGAGTATAGACTATACACTTTATATCATTTTAAAATTTCTTGAATTTGGTAACAGTTAAAGTGGTTATATGAGTAAATATCATTGTTCTTAGAAAATGTACATGGGAGTATTAAGTTTTCAGGGAATATTAAGTATGAAACCTACTCTGAAGTGTTTAGAAAATAGAAAGCCAGATAGGTTGGTGGAGAGATAAAAAGAATAATATGAAAAATAAGGCAAAATGTTAAAAATTGTGTCTTGGTATCTTGTGGTGTGTATGTTGAAGTTTTCTGCATGCTATTTGTACTATTTTTTGCAATTGTCCTATATGTTTGAAATTATTTCAAAAAGAAAAGTTTAAGAAAAGCAAATATGGTGAACAGATAGTCCCTGAGTCATGGCCATAGTCCAGTAAGTAATTATATCACTAGAGGAAGTTAGGAAAATATTCTGGTGAAGGGAAATACCGTTGCATGTTTAATGATTCCAGAATTTGAAAAACATGTGAAGCATCCACCATGGAATAGTCACTGAACAGCCAAATAGACAAAATAATTAAGGCATTAGATATTAGACAGTCTATCTCATTGGCCACCTCAGAGCAAGTATCACTGTATTTGTGATGAGCACACGAATACAGTGACCATAGTAGAATAGATGAAATTTGTACATGGGTCCAACAGCATGGTTTGCAATTTACCAGTCCCTGTCTTGTATTGCCACTGAATGTCCAATCTATCAGCAATATAGACCAATGCTAAGTGCCCCAAATGGCACGAATTCTCATGCAAACCAAGAACATGTTTTTCCAGTATGATTGAAAGCTAACTGCATTGAGTGCTGTCCATCGTGAAAGGGTTCGTTTTTGTTCTTGTTGGGGAGAGATACCTATTCTAAGTATCATTCTTCCAATGAATTCTTAGGCAGCATAACATCACACAGCACAGCATCTAACCAGATGCCTCATTTCATAATGCAGTTGTGTTGAACTTTTTAAAAAAACTTCTGTTGTATTTGATTTTTTTTTTAGTTTACTTATTTGTTTCACACACAGACATATAAATCTGTTATAAAATTATATTCGTGTATGTAATTTTGTATCATTGTTGACTCAATCTAGGTATTGATATTGTCACTATAAATTTTAGCATTACTTTAATGATCCTCTGGTCGTGTCACATACTACACCCTCCACGGGAAGCTGCCACCATAGAATGCTGGAACAGCCTTCTAAATTGGTAGCTGAAACACTAACTCAGTGACAACACTCTGAAAAGGTATGGAACTAACCTTCAGATTAGGTATACACATTTAATCAGAGACCTTGAGGTAGTGCTATAATTCCAATAAGAAGAATACATGGGTCTAGGAAACAAAAGGTAAAGTCAATAGTCCACATGCCATCATGTCCAAAGACCCATTGGAGATTATTTGCTTCCAGTTTCCACTGCTCTCATCTCTGCAAATTAGAGGTTTGGTTCGCAGAGGGGGTGTACTTTTCCTGGGGAAAAAATAGAGGTTATATTGAAATACTAGAAACAGTTGATGTCAGGGTATTGTGTACTGTTGGCGTCATGAAGTCAGCAAGGAAGAAAAAGTGTCAACCATGTCATCAGGGATAATGAACCCTGATAAGCAGTAGGGCTACCTCTACAAAATAGAGTTTGCCAGGAATTTGTTACCCATGTAATGCATTTGAATGCCCCACAGTAGTCTTTTGCTTCAGTGACATTATCAGTGGACAGGTGTAACTGCCCATGTCTGAAAAAATACATAATTGCCAAGGGCCCAGACACCTTAGGAATGAGAGCTTGGGTCATTCCACCCACTAAAACACCAGGAATAGTCAGTGTAATAGCTGAGAATAAAGGTAATTTACAGTGGTACTGGGGTAAGGAAGGAATGAGTGCCAGTCATGACCCAGCAATCAATTGCAGCTTTGAGGCTGTAGTTTGTCCTGCTAATCTCTCTTTTCTAAATTTCTCCATAGCAATCAGACATACAGTTATATGTAACCACAATAGAACTAAGGAAATGCGTTCTAACTGTGCGCTCAAATAGAAGCGGAGAATCTAGAATTATTGGGCAGCTAGAAAACTTTGCCACAGTACAGCTTCAAAAGACCAATGGTATAGAGAAATTGAAAGAAATTGAGTGGGGGATTCACAAATATGCAATCTTCTGGAAGATATGGGGAGATGAGATGCTTTTAACTTTTGTCATATTAGTTTTCAGATTGTTTGTTCTATAAAGTTGTATTTATGTATAATATTGAATCATTGTTGGCTCAGGCTAACTGTTCATATTGTCACTATAAATTTTATCATTACTTTAATAACTACATAGTATTTCATCAGCTGTTTGTATATAATTTAATCAGTTGCCATTACTAAACTATTAGTGTTTATTTTTTTCTCTTTCTCCATAATTATAGGTAATGCCGCATGACACTAATACATAGAAGTCTCTTTTACTTGATGATGTGTTGGTGTGTGACATTTATTTGCCATCCCATTCACCTAAATATCTCTTCATATTAACTCAAAGTAACTTAAATATCATTTCATTAGGAATATTTTCCTGGACCCTCTATATACTTTTATAACATCACAGTAGGCTGCATTGTTGTTTGTTGATAAAAATTTCTCCAAGTATGCAATTTTTAAAGATCCTCTCTTTTCCTCACTAAAATATACTATTTATGAAGTCAAAGTCCTTGTCAGATGGCTTAACATTTTATCCTCGGTACCGTTATCATCACATAATACACACTCAATAAATATAAATTTAATCAGTGTCTGAATTTACATTTCTGCAATACCTTATGAAACAAAATTTTCTCTATAATTGCTCGCTTTAATTTTTTCCCTACTTAAAAACATATTTAGTATACATCTTATGCATGTCTTAAGTCATTCTGATGAGCACTTTATTTAGTAGAGCATGTTCCATGCAAAATAATTGTTGACACATTCAGTAAAATACACATTTCCTTAGATCATTTTTTTTCATGATGTAAAAGTGGTTTAAGGAGCTTAATCTCCCAGATACGTGAAGAATCAGTTGTCAATAGCTAATATATTTCACATCACAATGTAGGAACTTGGTCTATATGAATATTAATTTGCATCTTTCTCCATCCCTGTAAATGGTCAAACTAATGAGCATGGTAGCAACAGACAAGTGGAATGGCTATTTGTTTTTACAATATAGAGCAGATATCTGCAGAGAATAATTGTGACAGGAGAGGATGTAAAATAGATACTATGTGGATTAAGCTATAGGAAAGTCTAGCGATGTGTTAAAAGAGTGTAGAAAAATTCAGCTATCTGTTTTACTATGTCTCAAGAAACAAATACATCAGCCAAACTTTAAGGGCAATATTATCTTTGCCTCTTCCCTTTGACCTGTTTGAAGTTTGTGTCCTTTGGGGTGGGGTGACGTCCTAAAGCTATAGACTAATGCTCCAGTGCTTCTGCTAAATGTAGTGTTGAATCTTTATGTAGTATTCTGTGGAAGTAATATTTTAAAATCTCTACTAATATAAGGAAATAGCTTCTTATTTTATGCCCAGATACAAATTCCAGTTGTGTCAAGCCAAGTAGATATTTCCCATGTCTTACCTATATCTCTCTTCCCAGCTCAGAGAATGAATGAAGAAAAAAAATCAGAGAAATTAAACTTGATAGGACTTATCTACTGTACCTCTTTTCCATCAAACAACTAGGCATACAGTGTTTGCAGTGTTGCATGTGGCTTATGTGGGGTGTAATATTTAAAAAGATGAGCAAGATTTGCCCTTTGTTCTCAAAAGTCAGAATTTAATAGAACTGGGGAAAAATGCATTTTTATTTTTAACTTTGTCAAATAAGTATATAATGCCTTATATATATATATTTTGTCATTAGTGAGACATGAGCAAAGTTTTCTAGGATCTAGCAGAAGAAGTTGCACCTCCAATAATATGAGTGTCAGCATTCAGCCTCCAGGAGGTATGGTATTGAAGCAGTCTTTAGGGGTGGGTGAAACTTCAAGACCTATAAATAAATAGAAAGAAAAGAAATATATTTCAAAAGAAGAACCAAGAAGATCAAAAGTTCAGATGTGAGAAACAAAAGATGTGCATGAAATAAGGAAAGTTGTTTTTACTGGAGTGTAACATAATGAAGGAGCCATATGAGGGGACAGAAGGCTGGTCCAATTATTGTGACAGGGAACTGAGAGCTGTTCGTTTGTGAATTGTGGTCCATAGTTATATGAACCAGGCTAAATCTACTCTCACACTGATAAAGGAGATGTCTGTGTTGAGAGAAGTATGGAGGAAGAAGGTTTATTAAAACAAACTTGTATTAGTCTGAAATAGAGATTTGTCATATATATATATATATATATATATATGTAGATATATGAGAAGCATTTTCAAATCAAATTTATAGAATTTAGACAAAAAATTCACATAAGTGGAAGTTATATAGAAAGAAACAAATGAAGGTAAAGGTGACCCCAAAGTTCCTAAACAAGAGAATCAGTGGCTTTTAAAGAAGCTGAGAAGGTGAAAGGAGTTATTTGATCCATAAGATTAATTTATAATTCTATTCAATAATTAATTGTCGAATCTACTGAGTCTGAGGCATTCAGAGCTAGATCCTAGAATGGTATACAGATAATGGTTTTTAAAAATAATAAAGGAAAATATTTACTTTTACACTTCATACAAGAATAAAGGTGAAACTATATCAGAGTAAGGTGGGCATCATTTATATGGAAGCAATAGCTAAAATTCATAGATGTGGTCAAACAATAAAATGTTAGTAAATACCCATGTTTATTGGATCTCATATCAAAGAAGTTTTCAGAATGACAAAATTAAGGTTATTGTTTAAGCAACAGGACTGGGAAGTATGAGATTAAAAGAAGTAAAAAGTGGATAATTCCAAGAAGGGTAGTCAGTAGTCCTATATCCCATTTCAGATGTAAAAAACAAAGAAGGCTGAAGAGGTGGAAGTAAACTTTAAAAATGATTGTGTTAGAGGAAAGTGGAGAAGCACAAGAATTCTATACGATACTCAAAAAGGTTTTATTTATATCTGTTCTAACTGCAAGATGTGCCGCAAGTCGCTGAGGATTCAGAAATGATGCCAGAGGATTGACATGATTTCCCCATTGCATAGAAGAATGATGAAATAAATAGTCAAATAATTATTGAAAAAGAAACATAGAAGTTTTGTGATTGAGAAGCAGAATATCTATTAAGAGATTGTGCTCAGGAAAGTATATACGCAGGGAAGTACATATGAACTGATATATGAGGATAAGGAAGAACCAGCCATCAGAAGATTAGAGGACTGAATATTACAGGCAGATAAAGACACAATATGCCCCATGAGAGTTTATTATGTTCCAGAAAATGAAAGGAAACCATTAAGGCGGGAATATAAAGAGCAAAGGAAGAAAATACATGGATGTGAGATGGATGTGAGCAGAAAGTTCATACAGTGATGAGAATGTTAGGATTTTTTTTTCTATATACAATGGAAAGCCACTAAGGGTGTAATTATTTTAACATCTTATGACTGTTTTGAGAATTAAATAAGGTAGCCTATAGTGTTTAGCATGGTGGCTGGCATTTTGAAAGCAGTTGATAAATATTGCATCATTAGAAATGATATTTGAGTCACTATGGTGTGAGAATGATTTCGATCCAAGGCATAATAAATATTGACACAGCATGTGAGGGAATTGAAACTATAGCACATATACAATTTATTTCTCAGTAATTATTACTGAATTACACAAGTGTAGAATAAGCACAATGGCAATTCCTCAGGACTGAGTTTGGACAGAGCAAGTATAAAGCGAAAATGACACACTCCTTTGTTAGACCATATATAGTATAGAGAGTAATTATTTGTACTTTGTCTCTTTCACCAATTGTTAGAACTGTAAAGACAGGGATTGTGCTTTATTCAGCTTTGTATATTTACCGCCCAGCCTGGGGATTGGCAGATAGAAAACTCTCAATACTGATTGCTGAAAGACTGGGCAAGTAAATGTGAGCCTTTTTTTTTTTCCCCCACATGGGCAGGCACTGGGAATCGAACCTGGCTCTCTGGCATGGCAGGTGAGAACTCTGCCTGTTGAGCCACCATCGCCCACCCACATATGGGCATTTTGAAGTGAACAATAACAGGTTGTGGAGAGAGACCGAATCAAACGAGGACTTGTGAGGGCTGAAAGATTGGGAGAAATTTGAGAGTACAAACATTTTAGACTAGTATTACAGTTTGAAAGGAAATTTGGAGGTATACATTCTTAAAGTTAAAAAAATGCTTTGGGTTCAAATGGTGTGGAAAGAGTCACTGGAATGACAAATGTTAAGCAATTATTGGTTTAAGAAGTAAAATGGCAATGTATATTCTATTTTCCTTTAGAGATGTGGAGAAAAATGGGTTGTTAGAAAAGAATATTGCTCAGGTGCTGATAAAAGTGAATTTTTTCAATAAATTACAATGCAGAAAAAGAGTCTAGGTGATCAATAGATTTTCTGACTTGAAGTAGTTATAGTAGCTTAAAACATGCATGCAAAATTCTTTCACACTTCTTCCTAAGAAGTGTTTTCTGTGTTCCCTCTCCACAAATATGGGTTTGGTGGCTTCTAAACCAATAGAATAACATAAGAATTGTGGTGTTACAGTTTCTGGGCTCCAGATCATGAAACGGAATCACCTACTTCCCGTTTCTGGGGACACCGGATCTCGAAACCCCATCACCATCTGTGAGGAAGATCAAGCCGCATAATGGATGTGTCGCACGAAGAAGAACTGGCAGCCTCTAAAAAACTGCCAGCCATAAGAAGGGAGCCACGAAGCAGTTCTCAGACATGAGCCTTCAGCTCCAGACCATCCGTCCCTGTGAGCATGTGAAGAGATGAGCCATCCCAGGAGCCCAGCCCAAATGGTATGTTTGTGAGCAAAATAAAGTTGGTTTAACCTTTAACCATTACATTTGTGGTAGTTTGTTATGCAACAATTGATAGCCAGAATATTTTTATATGCAGACATGGAGTGTTACCATGAGAAAATTCCAAAACTGTAGCATTATCTTTAGAATTGAGCAACGCACGGAATCTGAAAAGTCATTGAATAGAGTTAGTGAAAATTAAAAGAGCTTTGAGGAGGATGGAAGCAGAAGCCTGAAGAACCTCAGGAGGCTATCAATAAAAACTTAGATGAAAATGAGGAAAATGTTATCAAAACTGAAAGGAAGGAAACTTTTTTTTTTAATGTAGAGTCAAAATATTTGGCAACAGCATCACCAGTGTTAAAGTGGGAAAATGCAATATACCTAATTAACTTACTGGCTTAGCTCAGCAGATTTGTGAGCAGAGTATAGAAAGGGCTACCTAGCATTTTTGCTGCCTATTGTGAAATCAGAGAAGAGATACAAAGCTAAAGAAAGAACTGTTACATATAAAGGAATTAGAATTTGCTGGTTTGTAAATTAAAAGCGTCTCATTCTCAATCAAAAGGATAGAAAATGACAAAGTATAATTGTTCTTATTTGTAGACAACCTACTCATCTCTATAGACAATCTTACAGAATTTAGTCAGTGACTTTTGCAAGGGCAAATTATATGACGTTGATGTAGAAAAATAGTGTTTCTATGTTCTTGCAAAAGATGGAAAATGAAATAAAAATAAATTTCTTTTAAAGAATTTTGTACTGAATGTTATCAAAAATAAAACCTTTTCCTTTTTGGAAGACACCATTTAAAAAATTCACAGAATGTGAAAAAATATTTGCAACACATATATCTGAGAAGATACTTGTATCCAAAAATCAAATAAAGAACACATGCATTTTGATCATAAGAAGCCAGTAATGCAATTGAAAAAAATATTTCAATAAACACTTCATAAAGAAGATATACTAATGACCAATAAGGACACGAGAAGACGCATTACATCATTACCTCTGGGCGAAATCTAAACAAAAGTCACTATGTGGTAACACTTCACAGTGCTGCACATGAGCTCTAATGGGTAAAACTAAAAAGACTTACTCTACCAAATAGTGACAAGAATGTTTGATGACTCTATTATCAAAATTATGTCTAAGTCTTTAGGTGACCTAGTTCAATGAACAGCAGAGCCTCCAGGCTCTACTCTGGATGTAGCAAAGTAATTCGTTTCTGAAAAAAATTCCCTCTGAGTTCCTGAGAAGAATCCAGAGATGTACACCTTAGAGGTAAAGGTTTAAAGGAACTAAAATTCTTCACAGGGACTGAATTTCAGCTTTGCATTATCTCAAACGCTCATTAGATTAGGTTTTTTCTGTCCTTAATTAAACCACTCTACAGAAGAAACGAGATACGCTCTGCAGGAATATAAATTATAAAAAGGTTCAAATTATCTCTACATTTTTTTCACCTGTGAGGTGTGCCATGAAAGCATTATCAACCTAAAATAAAAATATGAAATACCTGAAAAATCAAGCTCAAAATTAGATAATAGAAATCAGGAAAAAAGAAGGAAATATAATGGAATTATCTGAAGGGGCCTTTAAATAACTCATTAAAATTTTTGAGTTATTAAATGACAAGACTGAATTTCGTCAAAGAATTAGATTTAGAAATATATTATACACAGAAGTTCTAAAACTGAAGAAACAATAATTGAAATGAATAATTCAAGAGATTGTACACATATTACAAAGCAGAGACAAAAAGGTGGTATATGTGGAGAAAACGAATGACTGTATAAGAGATAAATGCTATTTGGTAACAAGTGTAATACACATTTAATTTGTAGATTTAGAAGGAAATGAGTGACAGAGTTGTATA
Source organism: Tamandua tetradactyla (assembly GCF_023851605.1). Lineage (NCBI taxonomy): Eukaryota > Metazoa > Chordata > Mammalia > Pilosa > Myrmecophagidae > Tamandua > Tamandua tetradactyla. The sequence continues at coordinate 30,623,374 of NC_135348.1, read as the reverse complement.
GAATCAATATTTGAAGTCTTAAGAAAGTTTTCTCAAGTTAATGAAGGAGTTTAAGCTTAAGATTCAAGAATCACTCTGAACTACAAGTAGATAACAAAGGCAAAGAAAACCAAATCTAAGCTTATCACAAAAGACTGCTAAGAGCTTGATTAAAATCTTAAAAGTCTATAAAGCTTAATAAGACATATTGAACACATTACATCTACAGGAGTAACAATAACAATGATAATTACAGTAGAATAAAAATAATAACTCACTTATAGAAAATGAAAGACAAAAGTAATGGAATGATACCTTCAAAAGAAATAAAAGAAAATAACAATCCACTTAGCAATATTTATTGTTCTTCAGGAAGAACTTGAAGATTAACAAAAAAGACAAAAGAAATGATAAATGTAAGGATAAAACTGTGTAAATTTTAGCTGTATAAAGTAATTATAAAAATTAATCATGGATTTTTTCTTGATTTCCCCCTCAGATTGTTCATTACTAGTGTATATAAGCACTACAGATTTTTGAGTGTTGATTTTGTAACCTGCCACTTTGCTGTACTCATTTATTAGCTCTGGTAGTTTACAATTGCAACCCAAAAATAAAGTACTTAGGAATAAATTTAACTAAAGATACAAAAGACCTATACAAAGGAAACTACAAGAAATTGTTAAAAGAAATCACAGAAGACCTAAACAGGTGGAAGGGCATACCGTGTTCATGGATTAGAAGACTAAATATAGTTAAGATGTCAATTCTACCTAAATTGATTTACAAATTCAATGAAATGCCAATTAAAATCCAAAAACTTACTTTTCAGAAATAGAAAAACCGATAACTAAATTTATCTGGAAGGGCAGAGTGCCCTGAATAGCTAAAAATATCCAGAAGAAAAAAAATGAAGACAGCAGTCTAATGCTACCTGATTTTAAGGTGTATTATGAAGCTACAGTAGTCGAAACAGCATGTAACTGTCTATAAAGATAGACATACTGACCAATGGAATGGAGTAGAGTGTTCAGATATAGATCCTCTCATCTATGGACAACTGATTTTTGATAAGGCAGTCAAGCCAACTTACCTGGACAGAACAATCGCTTCAATACATGGTGTCTAGAGAACTGGATAGCCACATGCAAAAAAATGAAAAAGGATTCATATCTCATACCCTATACAAAAATTAACTCAAAATGGATCAAATGCCTAAACATTAGATCCAAGACCATAAAAATTTTAGAAGAAAATGTAGGGAAACATCTTATAAATCTTATAATAAGAGGCGGTTTCCTAGACCTTAACTCAAAGCACGAGCATTGAAGAAAGAAAGAAACAAATGGGAACTCCTAAAAAAAAAAAAGTGAGATTTTAAATACAGTTAAAAGTCTCTGCAACCACAGTATCACACTATACTGGTTCAAGAGGATAAATGGAGTTATCCATTAATAATACAAGGTTTCTTATTCTTGTATTATTTAGGAAGCAATGCAGTTATGATTTTATATTTGACTTTAACACAATTAACTTTTTAAATATGTTGCAGAACTACCAGAAAGAGTTAAAAAAAATAAAAAGATATAACTAACAAAATAATAAGCTAGAAAATGGAATAATAATTATTTAATTCAAAGATATCAAGAATCATAAGAAAAGAAATCAGAGGTAAGAAAATAAAAAGCAAAATGTGGGCTATTGACTTAAATCCAAATATAACAATAATTTAATTAAATATGTAGGTACAAAAGTTTAAAGACAGGATTATCAGAATATATTAAAGAAATGCTTCATAGAGGAAATGTGACTTCAATATTCTGATAAATAAAAATTGAAAATTAAAGAATGAAGGCAAGATTAATCAGGCAAACACTAAGCAAAGAAAGGGTCTCTATTGTAAACTGATATTAGATAGTGTAGATAAGGCAATTGTATAATCAAGTTTTGAGAAGGATGGTTTTTTTTGTTTTTAACATAGGCAGGCTCCAGGAATTGAACCGGGGTCTCTGGCTTGGCAGGTGAGAATTCTGCCACTGAGCCACCACTGCCCACCTGAGAAAGATGTTTTATAATGAATATATATAACGATCCTAAATTTGGGTGTACCTCGTAACTTAACCTCAAATATACATTCTTGAAAAATTTACAGTAATTAAGGGAGAAATAGACATTTCTAAAATCCAAATGGGAAATTTCAACACATCTCTATTATTGATGGGATAAATAGACAAAAAAATGTATTAGGATAAAGACTTTTAGCCCATGCTTAGTAAGTTTGATCAAACTGATACACACAGAATGAAACTTGCTGAGAACTTTAATGAATAAGAGTTAATATTGCAAATGTTTTAATATGGTATGAAGAAAAATTGTCGAAGGGTGTAGATTAGCTGTATCCTTTTCTGCAGACAAGAAATAATAGTAAGTCAAGGACAATTTTTGTAATGTGACTTGAATATTCATTTCACTCTCAGGGACACCAGACAGTGAATTGGATAACTTACATTTTTAAATCAGAAAGAAAAAGACCACCTTGTTGCCCGTGTTCATCCACATGTACTTTCGTTTCACAATTTCATCATAACGAACAGCAAATGTATCCTGAACTCACTCCACCGTGTAACCGAAGGAACAAGAAAAAGGAAGGGAAATGAAATCATGTCTTTACACCTCTGGAAACAATCATGCTGTGTGAGTCAGCCTGCGGGTCACTGCACTTTTGCCAGAATATCATAGTAAACAACTGAAAAACCAAGCCTACATGAAAATAGTAAAACGAGAAAATAAAAAGATACAATTCAAAATATTGCAGACTGAATTGTTTAAAGCTCTGTGGATGGAATAACCTTTGTGAATAGTAGAAATCCTACCTTTGGGAGATAAAACACGCTGTCAGTAATACCAGGACAGACATAACAATTGTGTGATTTAAAGGAAACTTTCAATAGTTAAGACCACCCAGTGCCTGTCGTTAAGGCATGGAACCAGACACAGTTATTTAATGCAATCACAAGTTGCTATATAAATTTTGTGCTCCATCTATTCTGCAATAATCAGAAATAATACTGTACTAGAGCTAAAGACTGCTAAATTTTAATTCTATTGTACCGATTTTAAATATTATTATTTTTGTTGTTGTTGGTTTTGGCATCAGACACACACACTAACATCAGGACTTAAGTGATGCATTGTATTTTATTGCTTCTCATTTTGTGTAGTGGTATTTATAGATCCTTCTTATATGTGTATGTGTGTTTGCATGCTAAACTGTCAAATATTGTTGAGGCACTAAAAATGATTTTTCTCTATAACCCAGTGAAAAAGAAGCAAAAGGAAAAGTATTAACAACTTGATATTCCATATGGGGTATTAAGTTGCATAGAGATTTCTGTGGTCCTGTTTAAGTTCAAAAGAAGAGAAACAGTATATAGCATACAGTTGTGGTTATGAGTCCTATCAAAATATGAACAGACAAATGATAGACAGGTAGATAAACCTCTTTCCACACACAACTCAGATCACTTGGAAATTGTATGATCTTGGTCAGCAAGGAATGGTTGTACGAAGCCTCTGAAAATTCCATTTCACTGACCTGATATGTGCCTTAAATATGAAGTATTCAGTAGAAATTAACTTTTTTCCTTTTTAAGAGTAAACAGAACAAAAAGAAATTATCTTTCAGATGAATATTTACTTTATTTCAGGATTGTGACCAAAATCAATGTAAAATAACAGCCCTGTATTTAGCAACATACATTTTATCTCTTTGATCTATAATACAATTGTTAATTATGTAGGTTCCATCTTTCTTCTATACTAGACACATTATTAATCATATGACAGCAGTTTACACTTAGTTTGATACAGTTAACAATTACAAACTTTCTTTAGACTTTAATAAATTAGCACATGTATGCAATACAATATCAAAAAATTGTGTTTATAAATGGAAGCAAAACCTTAATAATCCTTTAAACTGCTTACATAATTAAGAGATTAGATTAAATAATCAACTGCATATATTTTCTTTGTAGGAAGATTTTTGATGACTGCTTAAATCTTTTTACATGTGGTTGGTTTGTTGAGATCTTCTATTTCTTTTTAAGCCAGTGTAGCTTGTTCATGTGTTTACAGAAATTTGTTCATTTCATCTAAATTGTCTGGTCTGTTGACATATAGTTGTTCATAGTATCCTCCTATGATTTTTTTCTATTTCTTCAGGGTCTGTGTTAATGACCTCCCTTTCATTCTGATTTTGTCTATTTGCATCCTGTCTCTTTTTTTCTTTGTCAGCCTTGCTAGTGGTCCATCGATTTTATTGATTTTATCAAAGAACCCATTTTTGGTTTTATTGATCCTTTCTACTGTTCTTTTGTTCTCCCCTTCATTTAACTGTGCTTTAATCTTTTCTATTTCTCTTCTTCTACTTGCTTTGGGGGTTGGTTTGCTGGTGTTTCTCAAGTTCCTCCAATTTATTGCCCTAAATGCCTTTATCAACTACATACGTTTTCAAAAATGAATTATTCCAATTATCTACACAAATATAATATAAATAAAAATTATTCAAAATAATTTATTCAGCTAATTTCTCAGTATTAGAGCGTAAGTATTATTGACAGGTCTTTATTAACAGAACCCACAAAAGTGCTTTATCATTCATCAGACTGAGTTTCAGTCTGCTAAATTACCATGATGTAAAATGAATGAAACATTACTACCACCTTAGTAGAATCCAGGCATGAGGAATACTGAGTTCAGACAGTGGGCCTCATGCATTCATGTCTCAAGTAAAGGTATGAACAAGCAGAGATCACAGACAAAAATATTTTCCCCAAATAATAATATGCATTTACTCCTTTCTTCGATTTGCAAATGCATTGCAGTTAATATAAAATCTTTGCCTTCCTGCTCCTAGTTTTCTTTTTTGTGATATGTCCTATAACTGCATTATTGTAACAAATGTCTATTTTACTTTGCTTATGCTGAGACTGAGACAAACAAAATGAGGTGAACTGACCTGAAAATTGTACATTTTTCCTTTTTATTTTTCTTGTGTAAAATGTATCCAACATTAAATATTCTAGGGGATAACTAATTAAAGCCTTGTTGTTAACATTAAAATGAATATTTTCATACAGAATTTAAATTTGGGATAATATTTGTTTCATCTTCAAGTCACTTGTTCGCCGGAGTTATGACCAAATAGTTGTAAGAGACAGAGGTTTGTAATAAGAACCCAGATAGAATGTTTTGTTAATTTATGAAAGTTTTCCAACTTTCCATAATTATTGTTTAAAGCACAAATGCAAGCAGCACTATTTCTTCAAGAATAAGACAAAATTAATTGAAATGCCATGAATTTTGTTCTAAGAGAAAATGTGAAAAACGATGTAATCTGCAGACAATAAAACTATGGTTGTTTTGGGGTCAAAATGATCAGTATTATTTTCTCTTGAGCAATACAGGAAGTAAAAGGCCTTTTTCATTCATTCCATCTGGTTTACAGATGTCATTTATTGTGAAAGTTGGAAATAAATGAAAACCTTATGGCTAATCTGTTTGGAATACATTCATTTTTATGAAGAGATAAAAGGCCCAATAGATATTACAGGCATGTCAAAAGTGGGTATATTTACATGTTTATCAAAATTTTTAAAAATTGTCACAAAATTGTAATTTTCCCCAAGTAAAGATTCTCATCTAGAATTATAATCAACAATATTTTTTCACCAGTCTAAAAGATATGACTTTTCAACAGAACATTTTTAAAAGATATTTATTTTCATTACTAAAGAACATATGAGGTATATGTAGTGATGAGGTTAGGGAAAAACCCTTATAAGATTCTTGATAATTTGGGGCATCTGGATTGTCTTTTGAAATTCTACTATATTCTTTTTTCTACTTAAATTTGGTTTTTAAAAGAACATTGAGTAGGTTCTTTATCTTTTAGAATGTATAAATAATAATATACTTTAAAATTGGATTTTAAAAATGCAAAAGTTGACTTTTAAAATTATGTTATAAATATATAACCAGCCATAAAAAAATAAATCTTTAAGAAACATATGTCTAGACAATTTTCCTTCATATCCAGCTTTCTCACCAAAGACTGAATAATGCATTAAAAATCACCTAGCTGATATCATAGTGTGTACGTGAGCTGTAATGTGGTGCCTGATATTCTTCTGAAATAGTCAGTTATCAGTCCAGAGCATGAATTACTGAATCCTATTTCCCCACTTTTCTTCCCACTGGGACATAAATCCTCAAATATATCCGGAATCCTTGTAAATATAATGTCTTATTCCCTCCTGCTGGTCAGCTAAGAGGGAAAGGTGACAAGTTCAGGAAATTCTGCTGAACCAAGCAGGTTATGCATTCCCCTATAAGCCTATAGGCACACAAGTATTTCTCAATATCAGGCAGAAAGATGTGGCTTGTTGCCTGTAATTTCAGATCAGGCATCTGTGCTGCGATGATAACAGTAAGGTCCAGTGAACACAGCATTACTGTGATATACAGGTTTCTCTTTAAGCCAAAGAAAAGATTACCTGTAATTATGGCCCTCTTGAAGCTTAATTAAGATGTACAATAACCAGAAATAGAAGAGGGCAACAAAGAGTTAGAGGAGGTGATGCATGATAAAAAAATGCTCATCTGTACCTTTGCTGTGACTGCATAACACATAAAAACAATTTGAAATTTTAATTAACTGAATACAGCCTACACCCTTTTTATTTCTTAAATGAATATTTAATACACATCCTCAACAAGGTGTATATTGCTAATATAACATCAGGAATATCATCGTTAGGTTTAGATTGGAAGAATTTAAATATCATGGTATAAAACTATGTATCAATTTAATTCAACCAGGGAAAACTTAATAGCTTTTCTGAGCATTTTGATGCATGGTTTAGACAATAGAAATTTATTTTCACAGATGTGATAAACATGTCTTGCAGGAAGAATAGGTAGAAAGTAAGCTAATAAGGTAAAGATCAAGTATATCCAAATTGACTGCCAAATTCACTCGCTAAGGCTTAGAATACCTTAGACTTTGCAATGTTATACAAACTTTAAAGCCGTTCATGATACTGCCTAGCCTGTGATACAGTCCAACAGGTAAAAATACAAGCAACTTGTATTGCAGGACTCAATACAATTTTCTGATATAATTACATGGAGCTACAAGGCTACAACAATTTTTGAATTTTGAAAACTAAGATGAGCTTTTGTAACCAACAATTCTAAAATCAGTTTATAACCAATAACAGTAATTGATTTTAGTCATTTTTTTTTTTTTGGTCTTCTAAGAATTCTGATAGGTACCATAAATTTGCAGTATGAATTGATACATTATGCTCTGGATCAACATAAAAAACACAAATCAGTATCACTTACATGGAAACAGTTCTTGATAACTCACGGAAGTATTTCATCTTCTTAACATACTTGATTAAAGGAGTTAGCAGAAGCATACATCTTTGCCTAGGAGTCAAATATCCATTTAATATTCAAGTAAAATCCCCTATACTAGTAAAATGTCTGTTTAAGCATTTTTGGTTTGTTTTCCAGTTACTTGGCTGAAGAGGGTTCGTTTATGATAGTAAATCTTCGCGTTGAATTATTATTTAAAATGTGGCTGTGGAGCAAATTTTTCAGCCATTTTTCAATAATGTAAACCTGCATAGTGTTATTAAGGAATGACGGGTTTTCAAAAGGAGTGCTTCAAAATGCTACATTAATTTTCTTCATTGCAGCAGGAGTTCTCATTTTCCCTGGCATATGTGTTCAGCTGGTTCTCCAAACCCTGGTCACAGTTTTGCTGACCTTGGTTGCCTAGTTACAAATTCCTCTTTTTGATTTGTGAGATGCTTGTCTTGATGGAGAGCAATGGAATTTTTTTTCCTGGAGTAAACTTGAAGAGAGTTTCTATTTCAGAGTATAACATATTAAAATCAGTATGTCATGTCAAATTTAGAACTTTTACTTCTTAGCGTCTAAAATTATGAATTGGAATTTTTCCTATCCAAATTATTTTTAATATTGGAACATTTACTTCCTCATTTTAGAAGATAGCATTACAGAGAGTTTGGGTTGCAATGCAAGCTCCTTAAAAAATGAGGCAAGTTTACAAACTGTAAGGTATACATATAGGAACATGCTGTTCTAGTTTGCTAGCTGTTGGAATGCAATATACCAGAAATGGAATGGCTTTTAAAAGGGGGAATTTAATAGGTTGCTAGTTTACAGTTTAAAGGCTCTCAATGTCACAATTAAAATAAATCTATAGGAATGTCCAATTTAAGGCATCAAGGGAAAGATACCTTGGTTCAAGGAAGCCACCGATGACATTCAACATTTCTCTCAGCTGGAAGGGCACATGGTGAACATGGTGGCATCTGCTGGCTTTCTCGTGGCTCTAGAAAAAAAGGGACTCTCTCCAAAATGTTTCCTCTTTTAAAGGATTCCAGCAAGCAACTCCACCTTTAATGGGTGGAGACACACCTCCATGGAAATCATCTAATCAAAAGTTACCACCCACAATTGGGTGGGTCACATCTCCATGGGAATAATCAAAATACTCCCACCCAGCAATATTGAATGAGGATTAAAGCACATGGCTTTTCTGGGGTCTACCATAGATTCAAATCAGCACATTCCACCCTTTGGACCCCCAAAAGACATGCTCTTTCCAAATGCAAAACACATTCATTCCATAATAATACCAGAAAGCCTCAAATCATTTCAGTAACAATGCATTTAAATACAAAGTTAGAAACAGTATAAACTCTCATCAAGTCAGTTACAGGCATGGTCTTTTCTGAGGCAAAATTATCCTCTGGCTCTGGCCCTATAAAACTTGGAACACGTTAGTTACTGCCAACATATAAAAGAGGAACATTCATAGGATGCATATACCCATTTCCATAGGGAAGAAGGAACACAGGGGTCACCAGACCCAAGCAGTTTCAAAAACCCATAGGGCAAAGACTATTAGATTTCAAAGTTGAAAGTCATTTATCCTTAGGACTTTAGAAAGCGGCAGTCCCACCCTTTCCAAGGGTCCATGCAGAGTCCTGCCTCTCTCCAAATGCACCCTTGGGGGACACTGGGGAGACCACCTTTTTCTTGGCTCCACCCTCTCCAAGGATGGGGGCTGCACCTGGGCTCTCTGCCATCTCCAGGTCACATGCTCAACCCCTCCATGTGGTGGCAGCCAGGCTCTCCCCAACCCCCAAGGAATGTGCTTCACCCTTTCTGAGGCCTGAGGCGGGATGACTCTTCCACTGCAATGAGGTGGAAGGTCCATCCTCTGCCTTCGGGGCAAACTCACCCTCTGCACCCTCTTGGCTGGGTCCGCTCTCCTGGCCCGAGGCTTCTTGACTTCAGACCCCAGCCTCCATGGCTTCGCCTCTGAAGTGTTTTTCCTCCAATGTGTCTCTTCTCTGTCCCTCTCAGTCCCAGCTGGCAGTGGTTCTCTTTATACAGATCCTGTAACACTCTCATTGGCTTTCTATGCAGTAGCCTTGGATCATGCCCATCAGACACAAGGAGTGTCCACAAATCTTTCCTGGATAACTCCATGTCTGAGCCTGGCTTTCTCTGAAATGGCTAACTGGTTCCACATTTGGTTAAATCCTCACGTGGGGCACTTTTCTCTGGGGTCTCCTTTCCTGGAGGCCCAGAATTTTCCAAAACTTCAATTTCTGGTTTCTTTTTATCCAAGAGTTCAGTTCTCAGCTTATCTCTTTCCTATTGCATTTCACTATAACCTGTGAGGAGAAACCACACTACACTTCCCATATTTAATTTGGAAATTTCTCCTGCTAAATATTCAAGTTCATGGCTTTTAAAATCTGCCTTCCAGCCAAAGCCACTAGCCAACTTTGCCAGAGTATGTGCCATTTTAAAACAAGGATCACCTTCCTTCCAGTCTGTAATAACACATTTCTGTTTAGAGCCTGGTCAGAGGTATCTTTAGAGTCCACATTTCTACCAAGATTCTCTTCAAAACATTCTAGGCCTCCTCTATCAAGCGCCTCACAACTCCTCCAAAGTCTTCCCCTTATCCATGTAAAAAGCTATTCTAGCATGTTTGGTATTTGCAAACCACAGCAGCACTCCACTCCTGGTACCAAAATCTATTCTAGTTTTCTAGCTGCTGGAATGTAATATACCAGAAATGGAATGGCTTTTTAAAGGGGAAATTTAATAAGTTGCTAATTTATAGTTTTAAGGCTTAGAAATGTCACAATTAAAACAAATCTATAAGAATGTCCAATTTAAGGCATCCAGGGAAAGATACTGTGCTGGTTTGAGAGGAAGTATGCCCCGTAGAATATGCACGTTTTAACTAAAATCCCATTTCATAAAGGTAGAATAATCCCCGTTCAATACTGTATGTTTGAAACTGTGATTGGATCATCTCCCCGGATGATGTGATTTAGTCAAGAGTGGTTGTTAAACTGGATTAGGAGACGATGTGTCTCCACCCATTTGGGTGGGTCTTGATTGGTTTATTGGAGCCCTACAAAAGAAGAAATGTTTTGGAGAATAGGAGATTCGGAGAGAGCAGAGAATGCTGCAGCACCACGAAGCAGAGAGTCCACGAGCCAGCTACCTTTGGAGATAAAGAGGGAAAATGCCTCTGGGGAGCTTCATGAAACAGGAAGCCAGGAGAAGAAGCTAGCAGATGATGCTGTGTTCCCCATGTGCCCTTCCAGCTGAGAGAGGAACCCTGACTGTGTTAGCCATATGCCCTTCCACTTGAGAAAGAAACCCTGAACTTCACTGGCCTTCTTGAACCAAGGTATCTTTTCCTGGATGCCTTTGATTGGACATTTCTATAGACTTGTTTTAATTGGGACATTTTCTCGGCCTTAGAACTGTAAGCTAGCAATTTATTAAATTCCCCTCTTAGAAGCCATTCCAGCAGCTAGCAAACTAGAACAGATACCTTGGTTCAAGAAAGTCAATGACATTCAACATTTCTCTCTCAGCTGGAAGGGCACATGGAAATGTTTCCTCTTTTAAAGAATTACAGTAAGCAACTCTGTCTTCAATGGGTGGAGACATACCTCCATGGAAATCATCTAATCAAAAGTTACCACCCACAATTGGGTGGGTCACATCTCCATGGGAACAATCAAAATGGCCCCACCCAGCAATATTGAATAAGAATTAAAGGGCATGGTTTTCTGGGGTCCACCACAGATTCAAACCAGCACATACACTATTACATTTCATGATATATCTTTGTGAAGTGAAATATTTTTTAAAAGATTAAAAAATTTAAATTACACTTCACTTTCTCATTTTTTGTATAAATAAGTGTGAGGAGGAGAACATCTTTTTTTATTTAGTTTTCTTCATTGTTTTGATGATGGAGAAATTAACCTGTGTTGAACTTTTCATTTTGTTCATTAGTCTGATAAATTTCGTTTTCAAAAGTTCAAAACCTTTATACTAGTGTCAAATATATTAGTTGTCAGATAAATATTCAGATTACGTACATAGTCTTCTCAGTTGGTTTTCTCTCCCAGTAAATAAGACCCACTGGTGTTGTTTATATGCACTAAAACACTGATTTTTATGAATTTAGTCAAACATACTAAAATGGTGACACTTGCTTATGATAAGAGTACAGGTACATAATTCTGGAATAGGGGCAAATGAACAAACTGAAGCTAAGTATATGGTCAAATTATGAAATAACAAGTCCATTATACCATAGATCCAGTCTGTGCCTTAGACATTGGAGCATGTATTCCCACTGAAGTTGGGATAATTAATACCAGCTGTTTAACTGTTTTTTTTTTTGGACAAGAGCCAAGTTAACTTGAAAGCAATTCCACTAGAAAGAGAAGATTGAAGAATGATTCTAAAGTATATGTAGTTTTCCTTTCTGGCCATTTTCCTCAAGCAGTTCATCCAAAGGCCATGATGGCTTAGACCCAATAATAGTGATAGAAGAGAAATGGGTTTCTTGGGTGCTATGCAGCAGCAGGACTAATTTAAGCCAAGTGAGAGGGAAAAACTTTTCATTTTTAAACTTTGCATTTATGAAAGAATCATTTCCCTTCAATAACATGGATTTATGTATTTAATCATGATTTATTTTCATCCCGCTAATATTTTCTGTAGCCTAATCTTCTATAAGACACATTTGTTACAAAGGTTAGAAATGGGCCCTTGATCTCCAAATTATAGCTTCTTCATAATTTTTTTCTTTAAGCTATTGGGCAAAGAGTTATTTTTATCCTAGAATCCATGTCAGATAAAATTCTTTCCCTTCCCCCCAAAATAGTAAGGACATAAAACATTGCATAACTCAGACATATCTCAAAGATAATCTAAAAGGTTTATCCAAAATCACATATCTAGTTAATGTCAAAACCTGGATTAAAAGTTTAAGTTTCTTTTAATCCTTAGTTGAATGACGGTTCTACTCTATGAAATAATTTCTTCCATATTTGCCAAATGGTGGCATTATTGTTTAAATAAACTGAAAATTCCAGTTTAATTTATGAAATTAAGGTAAACAGTTAAGCAAAATTTGTCAAAGTAAAAAAGTGGAAGTTTTCTTTTAGACAACAGAGAACTCTTGAATGTGCTTAAGAAGAAAGGAGAAAGTGTACAGAAAAGTATGTTTTAAATAAGTAATCTGGCAGGTAGGTAGTTAAAAAGATGTGAATATTGAAGACATGCAAACACAATTAGGAACCTATGGCAGAGACAAAAAGTGTCTTCTAGGGAGCCACATTTGGTAGAGAAAATAAGAAATGAGTGCTAGAAAAATTAAGAAGCATAAAATTCAAAGCTTGAGGAAAATTGGATAACATGAATGAGAACTGTTCATGTATTAAAGGAGAAGCTGTATTTTGAATGATGAGCCATTCATTCATTCAACCAATATTTATTGAGCACCTGCTACATAGAAAACACCCTTCTATGAGCTGTGATTATGAAAGAAGTACTGTGCCAGTGATAGAATGAACAAGATTGTGGTTCTTATCTTTGTATGCCCCACATTTCATATGTCTTTATACATCTTTATTTGAATGACTTTATGACATTCTCATGTCTTTGGAAGAACCTGGAAAGAAATAAACAACTGGTATACATGTTATACCAGTTATGACATAAGCCCTATGTTATAACACAAAATATTTTGCAAACAACCACTTGGTGTTCCCATAAATAGAAATGAATAGCTCTAAGTCATTTGTTGGATGAATTACCCCTTCCACCCAAATCTCCTCTAAGTATCTTCTACTTTCTCCATTATTGTGATCCTCTGAAAAGTCCATGAGTCAGCATATGAATTATGAATATGGGAAAACAGATGAAGTCAATCCTTTATAACACACTTACATGAGTTGGTTAATAAAGCAGTCTTACTAAAACATCATTCAATATTTAGAGACAAGGTACGTGGCACTCATTCATGTACATCAACTCTAATTTCTGTCCCATGTTAGTAAAGCAGGATATGTTCATGATCAGTTGAGGGTTGGCTGGTACTGGATGCAGTGAGACTTTTCTTGGTCCTTGGTTTATCAGTAGGTGGGGACCCAACTTCAGCTACTTGTTAACAAGGGAAAAGCAATGAATCTGTACATAGTTTCTCAATCTTAGCATGACTAACATTTTGAACCAGGTAATTATTTGAATGAAGGACTGTCCTGTGTGCGAGTCTACTTAGCAGCATCTCTGGTCTCTACCCAACAGATAACAGTACCTCTATTTCCCAACCAAGTTCAGACAAAATCTCTCCAACCATTTTCACATGTCCCCTAGGTGGTGGGGGTAAGGAGGGAGGAATCAACTCTAATTGAAAATCACTGGTCAGCCCATAGTCCAAATTTCCAGAATCGGTATTCAAACTTTGGAGTCTTACCAGTTGACAAGTACTCTCAGACCTTTTACTATCTTTCTCCATCTGCAGATCAAAAGCATACCTTAAGCTGTTATTTGAGTAAAAGATGGGTATTTTACCCCCTCACCAAAATACTTCCAAGGTCTAAGCATTAGAAGGAAATAGTAGATTCAGAGTGGTTCAGGTGGTTAACAAAATGAAGTTTATTAACATTATAAGCTAAGTATTTCTGTGGTCCATGCTTGTCTACCAGTAAAAGGATTTTTACTCTTACATTATGATCCTATTCTATATATTTTCTAAAACAAAAATAGGCTTTCTCTTTTTCTTCATCCCTCAAATTCAAATGATCACAGACAAGACTTTATACCAATTGATCATATTTATGTGAATTCTCATAGTTATCAGTGTGCTAATCCACACTTACTATACAGGGCCCAATCAATTATTTTTTAAAGAACTTAAACTTTACAATTCTGACAATCTGTATATGTGTAATTTATTGAAAAACGGCTCAAATAATTCTACAGCAGGTGACATATTATGCTTAACTGTTAATTTTGGCCACAGGTGTGCTGGTTTGAATTTGTGGATCCCAGAAAAGTCTTGTCCTTTAATCCTCGTTCAGTATTGCTGTGTGGGGAGTATTTTATCCACGGAGATGTGACCCGCCCAATTGTGGGCGGTAACTTTTGATTAGATGATTTTCACGGTTTCCATCCATTCAAGGTAGGGTTGCTTACTGGAGCCCTTTAAGAGGGAATCATTTTGGAAAGAGCTTGAGAGCCCACACAGCCAGAGATCTTTGGAGATACAGAAGGAAAATGCCCCGTGGGGAGCTTCATGAAACAAGAAGCCAGGAGAGAAAGTTAGTGGATATCGCCATGTTTGCCATTTGCCTTTCCCTTTAAGACAGAAGCCCTGAAATTCATCGCCCTTCTTGAGTGAAGGTAACCTCTTGTTGGTGTCTCCATTTGGACATTTCAGTAGACTTGCTTTAATTGGGACATTTTAACAGTCCAGAACTATAGACTTGCAACTTAATAAATTCCCCCTTTTAAAAGCCATTTCTGTTTCTGGTATATTGCGTTCGGCAGCTGGCAAACTAGAACAAAGTATTCTTCAATAAAAGTATACGATGTCAATTTAATGAAAAGGAAAAGAATTCCATGTTTCAGCTCTGCCTTCCTTCTCAACCAACATTTCTCAAGAACAGTAGTTCCCACCAAATCCTCATATTTTTAGATTGGTCAGGAAGGGATAATTGATACTATAGACAGAAGTAAAAACGTTCACCTATAGTTCTCCCATAAGCATAAAATGAAAATATATAAATCTTTCTTCTTTAATATGTTTCAATGCTCTAATGCTTATCAAAGTCATTTATTGCCATAACAGTTCCAAAAATTATTATTTTGAAACAATGGTTGGGTTTTAGCTATACAGTAATTCAGATTTTCCAGTTATTGCCTGTGTTATCAAGGACCAAATTTGAATCATTCTGTCTTACCCAGCTTATCCTTCCTGGACCTTTCTGTGCACAATTAGTCAAAAATATGCACTAAATTTATAGTTTTTAAGTAACCATTTTCTTGTGGTAATGCATCCATAGAACACAGCGGCTAATGTCTTAGAACAGAAAAAAAATCTTAAAAGCTTTTCAGTTTGCTGTATTCTTCTCTCATTCATTTAATATCTTTGTAACTGCTCTACTTTACCAAACATCCTGTTTTACAACTTAAATATTCATATAGTGTCAGAGGACTGTATAAAAAGTAAGGAAAACATGGACTTGTCTTTCATCACCAGCTACACTGTAATTCTGAAGAGCATGATGTATCTCTTTGTATCCTGTATAGGGTGCTACTCACAGTAGGTGCTCAAGTTATATTTATTGATATATAACATGGTTCATGCATTCATGCATGTAATATTTTTAAGAACCTAGATTTGATTTTCTGCTTCTCTAAGACCAAGCGGCAGAAAAACAGAGCATGTACAAGGTGAGTTTATGAGGTCCTATACTGTAGTCTCATTCATTTTGCCCATGGTTTCTACTTACTGGGTACTCTTGAATATTAATATTAAATTTTAAGTGTGATAGATAGCATGCAGTAGGGAAAATGAAATCTTAAATGTGTTTAAGGTGAGATCCTGCTTGGCAGATGTTGAGTTTATTAATTTATTAATCTCAATTTATTTGCAATTTAGTTTCAAGAAAGACAATCATTTTGAAATCTGGAAAATGCACAAGAAAGGATAGCTTTGCCTATGATCTTGGCATCTGTATTAGTTAGGGTTCTTTAGAGAAACAGAATCAACAGGGAACACTTGCAAATATAAAATTTATGAAAGTGTCTCACGTGACCGTAGGAATGCAGAGTCCAAAATCCACAGGGCAGGCTGCGAAGCTGATGACTTCAATGGATGGCCTGGATGAACTCCACAGGAGAGGCTCACCAGCCAAAGCAGGGATGGAACCTGTCTCCTCTGAGTCCTCCTTAAAAGGCTTCCCATGATTGCATTTAGCATCACTAATTGCAGAAGGCACTCCCCTTTGGCTGATTACAAATGGAATCAGCTGTGGATGTAGCTGACATGATCATGACCTAATCCTATGAAATGTCCTCATTGCAACAGACAGGACGGCGCTTGCCCAATCAGATGAACAAGTACCACAACTTGGCCAAGTTGACACCTGTCCCTAACCATGACAGCATCATAGAAGGAATTTTGAATCACTAATTTACTCTAAATAATAAGATTACTATTTAAAGAAAATTGCCTAGGTACTTCATACTTTGCAAGAGAGTTTGACTTCCAATGTAAGGCTATATTTGAGTGGAAGAAAACCTGCTGTTTTTATTTTTTTTCACTGAAGGTAGTTTTGGATTCTTTCAATTGCTAGAATCCTGCAATATAAGATTCTTTGCTCGTTTTAAGAAAGACGTCACCCATTTTTAACTTCACTGTGGCACTAGCTTTCATTGTGAGATTTTGATAGTTTGTCTCAAATGTTGGTATTTGGATTAGTTGCAAAGTCACAGATGACTCTTGGAAAAATCAGATTAAAAATTGCGTAATTGAATCTAAACCCTGTCAGAGAACCTGGCACAGACCACAGCTAGGACTCCACTCTTTATCTTCAGGCTGTGCTTCCTGACTACTCTTGTGGGCAAGACATTTGTTTATTGAACCACACTCAAAGCTCTGAGCACTTTACAGTAGATAGACATTCACAAATTGATATTATTTCGTAAGGTATCATTTTATTATTTATACGTTTTTAGAGCTTAAGAGAAAAGGAAAGTGATGTTAGTTTTTACTGTGCACTCGTCATACATGAAGTGCAATTTTAAATATAAATAAGGCTATTTTTTAATCCTGCATCCCAGTAAATTTTCCCCATCATAGAAAAGTCGCCTGGGAACCTATAGTCCCAATACCAGTGATGGTGCCATCACTTAAGGCATTTTGGAAAACCTCTTTTGGAAATATCTTTATACTCTGTGATGTATTTTATTGACTCCCCCAGTAATGCCAGATTTTGTATTTTAAATTTGGATTTCATATCAGAAAGAAGATGGAACTCATTTTGGAACCAAGACTCATGAATAATTTAAGTGATACATTTGGCTGTACCATTTTTAGTCACCAAATAGTCTCTATTTTTAATAGGTATAAGATTGATTTCTGTTTGTGCATGGCTCACATATTTACAAGAAAATGCAATTAAAATGTTTTCCAGAATTATTTGTGTAATGGTATAAATGGACCCTCTCTTGAGATGTGTATTTTAAAGAACAACACTCTATTCAAGGACTAAATTTAAGCATGTTTGTAAAAAGCAACTATTCGAAATCATGTTTTGTACTTTCTCTTAGGAATAATAAGGGTCTACTAAGTTTGCACAGGAGCAGGGCCTTGGTTGAAGGACGTATTATTGCTTACCAGGATTCTCCAAGCTCATCTGGAAGTTGTACCTCGCAATTATGGTTATTGATAACTTTTTAAATAATTTTTTGAAAGACAAAATGTTTCTTCTGTGATCTTCTAACTTGGTCTTACCCTTACTAACTTTCATAGTGTTACTTGATTTTTTCACCCTGGAAATTTATATAGGTTTAAACAGTCAACATAAACTAATAATTCCCAGGTTCCCCTGCTATACTAATAGTCAAGAATTGGGCATTTGGCCAAGAAAACCAATGTAAATCCAAAAACTGAGGATATATTCCTGATTCCTCAGTTGCTGTCTTAAATTGGGAGGCAAAGGTGGTATTTAAAACTTTAGTCTAAATGTTTGTAGAAAACGCAACAATATGTGAGATCTTCCTAGAGTCTGTGAAACCATTTATAACTGGACAGCTGTGAATTTGTGGATTTTATTTCCACAGAAAATTAGTGCTTTACATGCCTCCAAAAAAAACATCTTTGTTTCCTGAGGCTGGGGCCATACTTACTTGCATTTGAAAGTTTTGTGTCATATTTTTTTTAAAGTATTGCCTATTTAAGCTGTTGATCATAAAATTTCTCTCTCTGTTTTTTTGGTTTTTTAATGAATGTCTTAGCTGTTCTAGTTTGGCCTTCAGATAATGCATATGGTATTAAAATCTTTAATTAACAAAGTGAAAATAAATTAAATGTCCTTTTTAAATTCACTAAAACATTTGCGTTAATATAAATTTATAAAGTATCTTTTTTGGACTGGACTTAATGCTGTAAGTTAGACCTATAACAGTGAAAAAAATAAACAACCAGTGGATCTCATAGTTTATCAAAATCAATAAATTATGTAAGAGAATTGTTATTTGATTATCAGGTAAATAGGTCCAATTTATCTTACTCATTACCTCTAGATTTGGAAAAAAAAAGATATTACCATTCTCGAAACAGATATTTGTAATAATTAAGAAAATATGTAAATATTCATTTTAAAGAATTATTTTCATGATCATTGACTATTATGACTAGATAATCCTGCATAGATAGGCTTGGTATGAGGCAACTCTATGGCTTATTGATAATTTCTGTAATTTAATTTAGCCCAGGGATCTTTGCTCCTTTACACAAAATAAATAAAACCTAATGTGTCAGCTATTTTGTTTTTCCCAAAAGGAAAAGAGAAAAGGCATTATTTTTAGAAACTTCAAGCCCACAATTTTTCCTTAATTAATTAAGACTTCTTTGATAATGAAGATGCTAATTAATTATATTTAAATGTTGTGTTTTCATGTAAGTACATTTGCTCCCTACTAACGCTCTATACTTTCAACAGATATATTTTCACAACTTTGTGTCTTGAATATAAGCAAACAGAAACCTCTGAAGCAGATCCAATTTCAAACATAATAAACATTGAAAGTTGGTGAAGGTATCTGTTGAAATACATTTGACAATTTTGAATAATAAATTATTGTTATATGTGTTGACAAAAACCAATTAGAAACCCATAATAATTTTATTTTTATATCTAATGTAGGGTAAATATATAAAATTTTTCTCATTTTACTTCCAAATTCCAAATGCAGTCATAAAGAATAATTTTTAGATATTTTGTGTTTTAACCTGAAAAATATATAAGTTTTTCTAATATGGAATAAAGATTTTTTTATGAAAACAAATCCTTTCCTTAATTTGATATTTATAATAAGTGTTGTGAATTTCAATATATGGTGATAAATATATTAAAGTCTAGAAAATCAATGGTACAAATAAGATTTATCAGATAAGTTTTTATTTGGCTTTTATTAGCACCATTTAAAAATTTTTTTTGTCAATTTAGAGTAAGTATTCACTTAATAATGCTATGCGTGTGTACAGTTCATTTTTTCAGTATGATTGATGGCACTTTATTGATTAACTCTGCATGCCAAAACAAATTTTATAATGGATGTACAGAACAGAAAGTATTATGTTGACCATTTTATGAAACACAGGCTTCAGAATCAGCCTATCATACTGAAGTTTATTTGGTTTTATATGTGTAGTTAGAAGTAATACAGCATTGCCCATCAAGAGTAAGAAATGTTATGCGCTACTTAGTACCTAAAATAAAAGCAAATTTTCTTAACTATTTTGAATAGCAATGTAATGGGCTGATAAATGTGATATATGCTGGTAGTGAATTGCAAGCTGATCCTGAAGGTACCATACATTATAAATAGAAAATAAATATGCTAGTCTAAGAAATACATGTAGTTCTCAATATGGCATTATACAAATAAATAGAAAAGAGGTTCTTTTCCCCTGAAAAATGTGACTGATGGAAAAAGTAGATATGCTCTTTCTCAAAATTATGTGGTTATATGAATATAGTGACTGTTCATTAAAACAAATTAAAGAAAAACAAAACCTGTTAGCAATGATGGGCAGTTGAGAATGTATAGTATCTGATTTTTCACTTGAAGATATGTCTTTGGAGTTTTCCAAGGTCTTTTTAATAGTAATCCAGTGAATAAAATGAATATATTTATTAGCTGCCAAAATCAAATATCAAATCTTCATTTTAGTTTTCTCTGGTTAAATATGATTAATGCACATCGTTTCTAGTTGTATGTAACTTCTTCTGTCAACACATTTATGGGATGCCAACATGGTATGATAATAGTGGATTAATAATTGTGATTGCTTAAAAATATTTTGGGCATATATTCTAATGTACAAAGCCTAAATCTATAAAAACATATGAAGGTAAAGTGAAAAAAATAATAAAATACATGTATGGTACAAGAAGATTTAAAAGAAGAAAGTATATAGTTATGGCTTATTAAGAAAAGTTAACATTAAGGATGTTGCATTTGCTTTAGGTCTTGAAGAATAAATAGTCAGACAGCTAGAAATATGGAATTGTGATACAGATTTGAATGTTTTCTTCATTAAGACGATAATTGAAACCCCGAATTAAGTGAAATGGACAAAAAAGGAGAAGAAGGCAGCTCTATACAAGACATGCAACTTACCAATTTCATACAAGGCATGGCACTTGAATGATTTCATTTCATTTCATTTTTACAGTCACATTATGATATGGGTTTTATTTCCACTTATTATAGAGGAATAACCTGAGGCTCAAATAGGCAATGTAGCCTGCCAGAAATCCCACAATTTATAAGTTTACATCAAGGACTTGATCTGGTGGGACTGAATACAAAGCCTCTGCTCTCGGAAAGAAGGAAACTTAGATTTGAAAGGCATAGAAAAAAACAGGAGCAAAACTCCCCATTTACCCCATTCTGTTATCTTAACACATTAATTGATATTTCCTTTTGAAAAATGAATCTCTTTGACAACAAGAATGTATTTAGGTGGCAAATAGGCCAAATATGCCAAATGTGACAGTTTATAACTCACACTTTTCTTACACAGAGAGTTCCCCTCAGTTTACCTCCCACCAAATAATCCCATGTTACAGTGAAACAGGATTTCAGCACCCTGTGTAATTCATTCCCGGAACATCACTGCTCCTGTCCTTTCTCCTCAAACACCTCAGGCCAATCACTGAAGTATGTTGAAGTGTCATCATGCCTGTGTTTGTAGGTAAAACATACTCCCTTTTTATGTAAAGACACATGAAGCTGTGGAGGAAGAACTTTCTTCTGGAAGGCAGAGGAATTGGTGGTAAAGCAGATAAGCTGTGTACTCATGACACAAGTTTTTCAGCACTTACCAGCAGAATATCTTAAGGTAAGAAGTTCAAATATTATATAATGCAGGCCCCCCCTTACTGCATTCCCACCATGGGCCAAAGACTCCACTGAGAGCTTTACTCTGATATTCGCAAATCTGTATAACAATCCTTTAAGGTCAATATTTACTTTTTTACTTTTTTTCATTTTTCATCGAAGGAAACTGATCCTAATTAAAGTTTGTTAGGTCTTTTAACTCCAAATTATTGTTTTTTGATCACTTTGCCAGAGTGCTTGTTTCTCCTTCTTCCAAACTAGAGCGAATTCTTTCTTGATGCTTTTCATTCCCTCCCATCCTTTCTGTCTTCAGAGATCCCTGGCTCAATTGTATAACCCTCTCACTAGTATAACGTCAAAATCTTCTTTTGGCTTCTTCAAATTAATATTTGAAACTCAAGTCTTTCCTCTCCCACAAGTTTCTTTTCATTGTCAAATTTTGTTACTGCATAGTAACATAATATGTTACTATGTAACATAGTAACATACTTCAAAACCTGTTTAGCCCCCAGTCCTCAGTCAAATGCAATTTGGTGTCTCAATCCATCATTCCAGGGAAATAAGCAGCTTCTGCAAATCTCAAATGACTTTTTTACTAAACCTTATAAATCCTAGTTAGAGCTTATTTCACTTGTCTCCTCTTCTAGGCAGCACTTCACATTCACCTCCACACCCTTCTCCACCCGTACAAACAACTGTTAATGTGTGGACATCGGACTGCCTTAACTGTGTTTGAATCCCAATTCCATTTCTTATTTGTGAAGCTCTGGACGATGTTTTAGATTCCTCTTTTTTAAATGCATATAGCTCTACTTTTAGGGAAAAATATTAGAAAATATTCATAAGGATGCTTACGTGAAGGGAATTAAAACTCCAACACACAGTAACTGGTTCCTACTTCAGGTTGGGGCAACAATCTGAAAAGGGAGAGCTTTTCTGAGGAAGGGGCATTTAGCCCGATACGGGTTGAGAAGGAGCTTGTCCAGGGAAGAACCCTGGGAATAGAATTTCAGGCTAGTCAGCAGGAGCAAGCTTGGTGCTAGTGAGGAATGAAAAGACCTCTGTGTCTGGAGAGGACTGAACAAATGGGAGAGTGACGTTACATGGACTGGGAGAGAGGAGCAGGGGCTAGAAGGTGAATTGTGAACACACGTAAAGAATCTATTTCATATGTCATTGGTAACAGAGACCATCAGGAGATAGAAATAGGGTAAGATAGTGGTTAATTGGAGCTGAAGGGATACGGACTGTGCAACAGGACCGGATACAAAAACTCAAAAATGGACAGCACAATACTACCTAATTGTAATGTAATTATGTTAAAACACTGAATGAAGCTGCATGTGAGAATGATAGAGGGAGGAGGGCTGGGGACATAAATGTAATCAGAAAGAAAGATAGATGTTAAAGATCGAGATGGTATAATCTAGGAATGCCTAGAGTGTATAATAATAGTGAAATGTACAATGTACAAATTTTAAAAATGTTTTTGCATGAGGAAGAACAAAGGATTGTCATTATTGCAGGGTGCTGAAAATAGATGATATCTAATACTTTAAATTGTCACATTATGTGTGAGACTAAAGCAAAAAATGTTTGTTACAAAATTTAGATTTTGACTAGAGCATTTCCTAATATAACTAATGTAGATAGTTTGATTGAATGTCATAAGTACTTGGAATCTCAGGTAGGACATGAGATTTTGTTGGTTTGTCCAGAGTGATCCCCCGATGAATCCCAGAATGATTTGATCAGTGACTGGAAAAGTATTTGCAAGCCGCCTTCGGGGAATGGTGAGAGTGGGGAGAAATTCAACCTCCCCAAGTTGAATTCTTGATATTCTCACAAGCAGTGTGAACAACCAAAGCTACAGGCTGAGCCCCCAGGCTTGGGGTTTGTTCACATGAAACTTAAACCCATAAAAGATAGGTCAAGTCTACTTAAAATTTAGGCCTAAGAGTCACCCCCAAGAGAGCCTCTTTTGTTGCTCAGATGTGGCCTCTCTCTCCAGCCAACATGACGAGCAGTCTCACCACCCTCCCCCTCTCTGCGTGGGACATGACTCCCAGGGGTGTGGACTTTCCTGGCAACGTGGGACAAAGATCCTGGAATGAGCTGAGACTCAGTATCAAAGGACTGAGAAAAACCCTTGAATGAGCTGAGAATTAACATCAAGAGACTGAGAGAACCTTCTCGACCAAAAGGGGGAAGAGTAAAATGAGGCAAAGTATCAATGGCTGAGAGATTCCAGAGTCAAGAGGTTATCCTGGAGGTTATTCTTACGCATTAAGTAGATATCACCTTGTTGTTCAAGATGTAGTGGAGAGGCTGGAGGGAATTGCCTGAAAATGTAGTGCTGTGTTCCAGTAGCCATGTTTCCTGATGATGATTGAACAATGATATAGCTTTCACAATGAGACTCTGTGAATGTGAAAACATTATGTCTGATGCTCCTTTTAGTTACTATATCAACAGAAGAGTAGAACATATGGAATTGTTGGGGACCAGAGGCTAACCTAAGATGGCGATTAAGCCAACATGGCCACCCCGGCTGATGCAATAGCACCTACATAATACAACAAGGTTCTTCATGGAAATAGGTTCCTGCCAAGACCTTCCCGCCGGCGCGAACTCTCCACCAATCATCTAACCAACCCTTCCCGCCGGCGCGAACTCCCTCCTATCATAATGCTCCACATACCCTACTTCCCTCCCCAAGTCGGTATATATACACCTGGCTTGCTTAATAAAATTTGCAGCTTGATCAGAATCCTGTCTTGCTGTCCTTCTTGCGTCTCTCTGTCCCATAGCCATTCTTCCCTCAGCAGGTGGCGGACCCCATTGACTGTCCTGCGGGTCAGGACATTTGGCGCCCAACGTGAGGCTTGACCTCTAGCTGAGAGATAGAAGCGTCGCGCGCTGAAAAATGAGGAGGGCCCTCCCATAACCCCGGACTGCCACAGAAGTAACTCGCCTGTGAACGCAGCCCCAGCGACACCACCTCGCGCCAACGGACGAAAAAAGAGAAGAGTGAAGGATCACGCAGTAAGTCACTTTCATTTTCATTTAAAAAATTCACTATGGGACAGGAATCTAGTACACATGAGCTTTACGTGAGACAATTAAAAGAAACCCTCAAGACGTGAGGAGCGAGAGTTAAGAAAAAGAACCTTAGAAATTTCTTTCAGTTTGTCTATCAAACCTGTCCATGGTTCCCTGCTGATGGGACCATAGACCAAAAATGTTGGTCGAGAGTAGGAGATTGTTTAAAGGACTACTATAAAACTTTCGGGCCGGAAAAGGTACCGGTTACAGCCTTCAATTATTGGAACTTAATCAATGAGGCCATAAAAACTTCCCCTTCAGACCCTGAAATACTGGAGCTTTGTAAAGAAGGAGAAAACGCCTTAAAAAATTCAGACCCTGAAATACTAAAGCTTTATAGAGAGGGAGAAAATGCCTTAAAAAATGCACGTCCCCTCTCCAGACCCCATTCAGAATGTGATTCTGTCACTATAGATATACCAAATGACACTGACCTCCAAGAAAATAAAACTCCTTGTGCCGAAAACCCCCTCTCAGGTTTTGATAATCTCCCAGCCTTCTGATCCCCCCCATGTGCCATGTGCACCACAACCTCCTCACCATTGCTATCCTATAATGCCCCGAGTTCCACAATATACGGCCTTGGAGGAAGCGACCACTATGCTCAGAAACAGTGCCCATGCCTTTAGTGTACTCTTTGCCCAGGAACAGGCCAGGGTTAACCGACAACAACTGCAAAATAATCACCTCCTTAACTCCCTGCAAACCGCCAGTCAGGCACTCTCTTCTCTCTCTCTAATGACTAACCAAAATAAGCCCTCTAAACCCTGCAGTGCCCGCTACACTTTTCTGGTCCTCTGTAGCCAGCAAAGGCAAGGTCAGAAGCTTCCGAGACTCAGTCTGAACAAGAAAGCAGTGAGGAGGAAGGGGAAGGGAGCGAGAAGGCCAATGATGAGGACGAAATAAAATCGGAATGTAGCCACGAGTGTAGCCACGAGCGTAGCCGCGAGCGGGAGGAAACACCCCGACCCAATAAATACAAAAGGATTAATCTAAAATATTTGAAAGAACTAAAAAAAGCCATACATGATTATGGAGCAACTGCCCCTTTCACCCTGGCTTTGCTAGATAGTATTAGCGAAAAGGAACTCACTCCAAATGATTGGTCACAGCTCGCCAGAGCCACCCTATCAGGTGGCGATTTCCTGCTATGGAAATCGGATTATGAGGAACAGTGCAAAAAGTATGCTGAAAGCAACATCTTAAAAGACAGCACAAAATCTTGGTCATTAAAAAAGCTTCTAGGGTCAAGTCCTTATCATCTTAATTCTACCCAGGCACAATATCCCCGAGGACTTGGTCTCCAGGTGCAGTCCGCCGCCATTAAAGCATGGAGGCTGCTTCCCTAAAAGGGGGCTCTCACCTCCTCTTTATCGAAAATAGTTCAAGGTCCCAATGAGCCGTATACTGATTTCCTCAGTCGGCTACAGACCGCAGCCCAGTGCATTCTTGGTGATCAGGAAAGCGAAAGCGATTTTATCAAGCATCTCGCTTATGAAAATGCTAACACCGCCTGTCAAGCGGCAATCCGCCCCTTTCCTAACACTGACCTCTCCAATTATATTAAACTTTGTAACGGAATAAATCCTAATACTCAGGCAATATTAGCTGCCTTACAAAATCGCCCTCAAAACAACGGCCCCATCTGTTTTAATTGTAACGAATCGGGTCATTATTCAAAAAATTGCCCCTTACGCACAAATAATTTTCCCACGCGCCTGCCTGTATCTAATTTCCCCGGTCCAAGACCTCCCCCTCGCACCGTCTGTCCTCGGTGCAAAAAGGGGTTTCACTGGTCCTCTGATTGTCACTCTAAAACTGACATCACGGGTCAGCCTTTAATGCCTAGGCAGCAGGGAAACTCCCATCGGGGCTGGTCCCAGGCCCCTCAGAGGACAAACACCGGGGCAGTGCGGTTTGTCCCCCAGCAGCAACCCCTCCCTTCAGTTCCGGCGCTACCAACCATTCAGCACGCCTCCGTGTCTCAGAACTCTGGAGGGCCACAGCAGGAAGTGCGGGGTTGGACCTCTGTGCCTCCTCCGACTCAATACTAACCCCAGAAACATCGCCTTTACTTATCCCTACGGGAGTCTATGGGCCATTACCTCCTAACATTTTTGGTTTAGTACTAGGAAGGGCTAGCGCCGCCTTGAAAGGCCTCCAAATCACCCCGGGAATAATTGATAACGATTATACAAGGGAAATTCAAATTATTGCTGCCACTAACTATGACCTCGTTCCCATCCATACTGGCGATCGGGTGGCACAACTCATTTTACTCCTCCTTCAACATATCAATACTAACTTTAAAAAGCCCTATCGCTCAAAAAACAGCTTTGGGTCATCAAATGCTTATTAGGCCCAACCTATTACTAAAGAGAAACCAACTTTATGTTTAAAACTTAACGGAAAACCCTTTACAGGACTTATTGATACTGGGGCTGACGCTACTGTCATCTCCTCAAAACACTGGCCTAAGGCTTGGCCCCTCACTTCCACTCATACTATAATTGAAGGCATAGGTGGCCAAAATGAACCCCTCGTGAGCGCTCAGTTATTAAAATGGGAAGATGAGGAGGGCAACACAGGAGATGTCTTACCGTATATCGTGCCTGATCTACCGGTAAACCTGTGGGGCCGAGACATTTTAAGCCAAATGAGAATTATCATGCATAGTCCAAACGATGCTGTCACTGCACAAATGCTGAACATGCAGCATCTCCCTGGGCAAGGTTTGGGGAAAAATAACCAGGGCATAAAACAACCCATAATGACATTCCCGCGAAGCGACCGGACAGGACTTGGTTATAATCCAAATTTACCCTGATGGTCATTGACGTTCCTGTACCCCACGCAACTAAAATTTCATGGAAAACCACAAATCCTGTGTGGGTTGATCAATGGCCATTAACTTTAGATAAAACCCTGGCATCCATACAGTTAGTACAGGAACAACTTCATGCCGGGCATATTGAACCTACCCGCTCGCCCTGGAACACTCCAATTTTCGTTGTTAAAAAAAAATCTGGCAAATGGCGACTAATACAGGACTTACCCGCCATCAATAAAGTAATGGTCCCCATGGGGGCGCTTCAGCCTGGCCTTCCCTTGCCAGTTGCTATCCCTGCAAATTGGCACAAAATAATTATTGACCTTAAAGACTGTTTCTTTTCTATACCCCTCCATCCAGAGGACAGACCATACTTCGCCTTTAGCGTCCCTCAAACTAATTTTCAAGCCCCCATGCCTCGCTTCCAATGGAAAGTTCTTCCGCAAGGCATGGCTAACAGCCCAACACTGTGCCAAAAATTTGTTTCCGACGCCATCCGTCCCGTTAGAGCTCAATGGCCATGCAACTATATCCTCCATCACATGGACGATATTTTAATTGCCAGCCAAACAATTACTGACTTACACACCTGCTTTCTAATGCTCTTAAAATGCCTTAAAGCAATGGGCCTCTCAATAGCCCCAGACAAAATACAAGTTTCAAATTCATTTTCATATCTAGGTTTCGAACTCCATCAAGAGCGAGTCCTAACGCCAAGAATCCATTTACAAACCGATCACTTAACAACCCTAAATGACTTTCAAAAACTTTTAGGTGACATCCAGTGGCTCCGTCCTTATTTAAAATTAACAACTGAGGAAATTGCACCCCTTATAGACTTACTAAAAGGTGACCCCAGTCCTTCCTCCCCTCGGATTTTAACGAAGGAGGCCGCTCGAGCACTAACCATTGTGGAAGCGGCTATCCAACATCAAACCTGTTATCAAATACACTATGACCAGCCATTATACTTTATCGTTCTTCCCACGCCTCGTGCGCCCACAGGGGTTTTTTGGCAACTTAATCCAAAGTCTCCCACGAATAAAGGCTCACCTTTATACTGGGTACAACTTCCCTCCACACCGAGTAAAGTTCTCTTCCCCTATCCATCTTTAACTGTCTCCCTCCTAATAAAAGGCCGACGAACGAGCCTCCAGTTATTCGGAAGGGACCCTGATACCATCATTCTCCCATATACGCTAGAACAAATACAATGGCTATCTCAAACAAATGATGAATGGGCCATCGCTCTCGTTTCCTTTTCAGGCAATTTGGAAAATCATTATCCAAGTGATCCTATAATCCAATTTGCTAAAATTCATCAGTTTGTCTTCCCTCGGGTCACATCACAAACACCTATTACCCCAGCGCTCACAGTTTTCACTGATGGCTCTGCCAATGGCACCGCCGCCTATGTAATTCAGGGCAAGGCCACTCCCCTTCCATCCCCTTACACATCGGCTCAACTAGTTGAACTTTATGCAGTCTTACACATCTTTCAAACACTCCAGACCCAACCGTTTAATCTATACACTGATAGTGCCTACATCGCACAGTCTATCCCCCTCTTGGAAACAACACTTTTTATCAAACCCTCCACCAGCACTACTCAGTTATTCTCAAACCTACAAAAGCTTATCCACCAGCGCCACCTTCCTTTCTACATAGGACACCTCAGAGCACATTCGAACCTACCTAGCCCACTTACCGAGGGCAATGCCCTAGCAGATGCAGCCACTCGTTCAGTTCATCTGGCCGTCCTCAACCCACTTGAAGCAGCCACAAAAGCCCACGCTCAACACCATTTAAATGCAACCACCCTCCGTCACAAATATCGCCTCTCTAGGGAACAGGCAAGATCCATAGTCAAAGCCTGCAAAAACTGTGTCACTGAATTGCCGGTCCCACACTTGGGAGTCAACCCCAGAGGACTGATCCCTAATGAACTTTGGCAAATGGATGTCACGCACTTACCAGAGTTTGGCAAGCTAAAATATGTGCATGTCAGCATAGATACCTTCAGTGGATTCATTGTGGCCAGCCTCCATACTGGAGAAGCCTCAAAGGATGTTCAATCCCATCTACTATACTGTTTTTCCGTTTTAGGTCAGCCAAAAAACATCAAAACAGATAATGGGCCCGGCTATATGGGAAAAAACTTCCAAAACTTTTGCCTACAACTTAATATTAAACATGTTATAGGAATCCCCTATAATCCTCAGGGACAGGGAATAATTGAGCGAGCACATCGCACCCTGAAAAATACCCTAGGGCATCTGAAAAATAGCACTCTCTCCCTGATGAAGCAGCGCCCTCGCGACCTCCTTCACCATGCGCTTTTCGTCCTTGATTTTCTATCAGTTGACACCAATGGGCGTTCCGCAGCCGATCGACATTGGCATTCGGAAACCTTTACAAATCAGGCCACTGTTATGTGGTGTGACCCCTTAACATCGAAATGGAATGGGCCTGACCCCGTAATTATTTGGGGACGAGGCTCTGCTTGCATATATGATCAAGAAAAGGAAGGCCCTCACTGGCTTCCAGAAAGACTGATAAAACATATCGATTCTCCACTATCAAAACTCACCTCTGAGACACCTTTCCCCCGTCCTTCTAATAATAATCTCTCCAGGGTGGAAGTCTCTCCCTGAGAAAAATATTTTTCTTCTCTCTTTCAGCGCCTCAACAAATCCTGCTATAGCCTACCCGGACGCAGCCAACCTGCATGCAACCGGAAGCCAGAAAAATTCTTACTTACAGGTTTACCCCATCACTAACACCACATGAATTACTGGCTCTTACTCATTTGCCTTCTAGCCCTAGTGTGGACAGCAATATTAGCACAAATCGCCCCAAAAGACTGGAATCTATTAGAAAGAATTTTGCTCACCATAACATTTCTATGCGCTATAGGGTGCATTACCCTGCTAGTTTTTCTCCCTTAATCAAAGGAATAGATAGCTTTTATTAGAATGGCTTTATTAATATCCCCCTCTAGGCTTGTCATCTTATGCTTGCTCCTAAAAAATACTTTTGGTGGCATGGATGACCCACAAGCCATCCAAAAACTGAGGAACAAAATCCATAATACTGCGTGCGATTGTAGAGAAACAGTTGACAACACTCCCTTGACGGGAACATACTCATTGCAGCAAAGTTGTGGGGAGAAGGTAGCCTACCTATTACATGGTCACACCTCTGAGGTAGGGAAAAATCAAAGGTGGGTCTGTTTAAAGCTCCCTAATCTAGCATCCCCCATTAATGGGGTATTACCAAAGTGTGCTTGCACCCAAATATATTCCTCTCTTCATACCCAGTGCTATACGGCGTATTCACAGTGCATAAACACAAGCAATAACAAAACTTACTATTTTACTAAATTATCTCACACAGATTTAATGTTTAAACCGCCTGAAGGAATAAGCAACTCCAAGCTCCAACTAAGCAACTGTGGCGGAAATGACGCTGCAATAGGGAAGGAGGTATGCTGGTCACCCACACCCCCAATACACATGTCAGACGGAGGGGGACCCCAAGATCAAGCTAGAGAGCTCGTAGCTAAAAAACAAATACAAGCAATAATTGATCATTTATATCCTCAGCTCCATTATCACCCGCTAGCAAAAATAAAAATCCAAAATATAGATCTAGACCCCCAAACGTATGATATTTTAACTGCCACTTGGAAATTACTCAATATCTCCAAACCAGAATTGGCATCTGATTGCTGGCTTTGCCTACGGATGGGAGGCCCCCTACCCCTTGCCTTGCCACCACGCAATAATACCTATAGCAACTTTTCTAGCTCTTGCAGTATCTCCATACCTTTCCGAGTGCTGCTTGATTTCGAAAACAGCACTCTTTGCTTCTCCTCGCCATCCACTAATGATAGTAATGAGATAGATCTCGGCGTGCTCTCTATTGGTTGTCAGGAGACAATCAATCAATAGCTCTAATCCCCTCTGTCCCGCTAACGGCACTGTATTCATATGTGGCTGTAGCCTTGCTTATACTGCACTCCCACAAAATTGGACTGGGTTATGTGTCCTAAGTATACTCCTTCCTAATATTGATATCATCAGAGGGGAGGAGCCAGTACCTATCCCCAGATTAGACCTTATTGCTGGCTGCCAAAAAAGGGCCGTGCAAATGCTCCCCCTCCTAGCTACGATGGGTATTCTTGGAGCTTTAGGTACTGGATCTGCTGGTCTAGGGGTTTCTGTCACACAATATACTAAATTATCCAAACAATTAATTGGGGAAGTGCAAGCTTTATCAAGCACCATTCAGGACGTTCAAGACCAATTAGATTCCCTTGCCGAGGTAGTCCTACAAAATCGTAGAGGGCTAGATTTATTAACCGTGGAAAAGGGGGGAATATGTTTGGCTTTACAGGAACGCTGCTGCTTCTATACAAATAAATCCGGCATCGTTAGAGACAAAATTAAGAAGCTGCAGGAAGAATTGGAAAAAAGAAGACAAGAACTGGCTGAATCTCCTCTATGGAGCGCATTTAATGGACTATTGCCTTACCTCCTCCCTATATTA
The DNA here is from genome assembly GCF_023851605.1 of Tamandua tetradactyla. NCBI lineage: Eukaryota > Metazoa > Chordata > Mammalia > Pilosa > Myrmecophagidae > Tamandua > Tamandua tetradactyla. The sequence continues at coordinate 30,591,333 of NC_135348.1, read as the reverse complement.
GGCCCTCTACTAACCCTGCTCCTTATCATATCTGTTGCACCTGCCATTATAAGGAAAATACTCCAGCTTGTAAAGGATCAAGTTAACTCAGTCCTAGGGAGGCCCATTCAGGTGCATTACCAAAGGCTCCATCTCCAGGACCAGGGCGTGACCCTGGAAGGCCAAGAAAACATCTACCCTCTGTAAATTCCCCCCCTCCTACGGGAGCAGCCTACAACTCAAAGGTATGCTTCTAGCTTATGCTATGATTGGTACCGCTGGGTGCAAGGCAAAGCACTGCAAAGGAGGGCCAGAACAATCAAAGGCCGTTTTCGAGCTCCTTGAGAAGTATGCCTCATTTGCATAGGGGTTCGCTCTGCAAAAATTCCCCTCCCCAGAAAAATAGAGCCACAAACAACTTGGGGAATGAGGCCTCTACTTCCCCCAGCAAAGGTTAATGCCAAAAGAATGCTCGATCAGCATTCTTCCTCCATCCCTTTTGAAAAACAAAGGGAGGAGACGTTGGGGACCAGAGGCTAACCTAAGATGGCGATTGAGCCAACATGGCCACCCCGGCTGATGCAGTAGCATCTACATAATACAACAAGGTTCTTCACGGAAATAGGTTCCCGCCAAGACCTTCCCACCGGCGCGAACTCTCCACCAATCATCTAACCAACCCTTCCCGCCGGCGAGAACTCCCTCCTATCATAATGCTCCACATACCCTACTCCCTCCCCAAGTCGGTATATATACACCCGGCTTGCTTAATAAAATTTGCAGCTTGATCAGAATCCTGTCTTGCTGTCCTTCTTGCATCTCTCTGTCCCATAGCCATTCTTCCCTCAGCAGGTGGCGGACCCCATTGACTGTCCTGCGGGTCGGGACATGGAATAAAAATAAATAACAGGGGGAACAGATGTTAAACTAAATTCAGTTTGAAATAGTGGTAGGTGAAGGCGAGGGGTAAGGGGTATGGTACATATAGTTTTTTTTTTCTCTCTCTATTATCGTTTTATTTCTTTTTCTGTTGTCTTTTTTTTTAAGCAGTTTTATTGAAATGTCATACTATCGATCTAAAGTGTTAATTCAGTTGCTTTTAATATATTCACAGTTATACATTCATCACTACAAAAAGAAAAACCCACACCCCCTAGCAGTCACCTCTTGGTTCTGTTGTCTTTTTATTTCTTTTTTTAAATCGATGCAAATGTACTATGAAATGATGAATATGTAACTATGTGATGATATTAAGAATTACTGATTGTATATGTAGAATGGAATGATTTCTAAATGTTTTGTTAGTTAATTTTTTTAATCAATAAAAAAAAGAATCTATTTCATTGTAAACACAATAGGAAGCCAATGAGGAGTTTTAAACAGGGAATCACAGAGCTTTATTTATAGATATAAATGCTTACTTTTTGCTGTGTACTCAACCAGTTGTAAATGGGTATGAGTTGGGTCAAGGGAGCTCAATAAGAGATTGTATTTCATTCAACTGTATATCTAGAGGCATTGGGTAGAGGAGAGCTGGATTTAGAGATATTAATTTGATTGCAAGAGAAAAGCAAACAAAACAAAAATAGCTCAACTATGAGTGAGCACCTAAAGCAAACAATTCTGCTAGCCATTAAGTCATTTCTACTCTATCAAATACACACACTTATGGATTAAGATTGAAGGTCATAGGTAGTGAGTTTGCTATTCTACTCCCTTCCTCAGGTATTTGTGGGGCACCTCAACCCATTCATTGATGAACTATTAAAGGAGTTTTTCTCATATATACTTTGGAAAATAGTAGCTGTTTCTCATATAGATATAAGTAGAGATAGAGACAGACAGATGATAGATAGATAGATAGATAGATAGATAGATAGATAGATAGATAGCTGATAGAGATGGGCTAGAATTTTTATTGAGTTGCATTTTTATGAGCTGAGAAATTCATCCTAATATCTGCCACTTCAGATTGATTTATAGTTTTCATTGGACTTATCTATCATCTCAATTCATATACCATATCCTATTATTTGCGTGCATTAACCCCATTTCACAGATAACTTACATAGCAATCAAGGACCTGAGAATATACAAAGAGATCAAATATACCCTCGGGGGTGGGGTGTGTTCTTGGCTGAAAAGGATCTAACCACGGAGAAAATATAAGATTTAGCTTCCAAACTTTACATCTGCTTTGCTGTCTGTCAATCCAAAACTCTGGAAAATAAGCACAAGAAAGAAATTTACAAAGTGTTTCTGAAACTTTCCCCGACGCTGTAAGCCGAGGTCTCACAAGCTATTTAATAGATTTCAGTGGGTCACATTTCACAAGATCACAAGCATTTATTAAAAATGTAAAAATATTAACAGTGAGTAGATTATCCTAAGCAATATAAGAATCTCAAGTCCTGAGTGAAATGAAATGGCATTGAGCACAATTTGTTTAATTGCCTGGCCAAAGAGCAAGATAAAGTATATCAACAAATAATATGTTGGGAAATATTCACAACACAAATGAATTAACACAAAGGATTAATATGATTATCCACAAATAATGATTACAAACAATGTAAAAGTTAAATACCAACAGTCATAGCCAAAATACATAGCATTGCATACACAAGGAAATCCAAGTAGCAGGTAATAGGTGAAAATATATTTAAAATTAGGAGCTTAGTGAGGGAAACGCAAATACACTCATGTAACATATTAGCTTGAGAAAAAATTTAATAGGAATAACATCTATGATGGAGAACCGGTTAGAGTATAAACTTTGGGAAGTTTGGGAATTAACCTGGGAATTAGCATTAAAATAAAATCTGCCAATATCTGTGAAAATTTAAAGTACATATTCACCCAGAAATTCTATATTTTGAAATGGCCTTATAGAAATAAAATAGCCAGCACATAAAAAGATGCGTTCAAGGATTTTAAGTAAACTTTGTGCTTAGAGCATTTTATGGTCTACAGAAAAAATACACATAGTACAGAGCTCTCATATACATCTCCCCAACTCCCCACACATAATTTCCCCTTTTATTAACATCTGGCATTCTTGTGGTGCATTTGTTACAAACGATGAGCCAATATTGATGTAATCGAAGTCTAGAGTTATCATTAGGGTTCCCTGTCCATTTTTATGGGTTTGGGTAATTGGGTAATATAGTGTATCCACTGTTACGGTATCAAACAGAATAGTTTCACTGCCCTAAAGATGCCCTGTGCTCCACTTATTCAAGCCTCGCCTCCACTCCAGCCCAGTTCTCGGCAATCACTTATCTTTTACTGTCTCCATAGTTTTGCCTTATCTACAATGTCCTATAATTGAAATCACATCACATTCAGCCTTTTCAGACTAGCTTCATAAACTTAGAAATATACATTTAAGATTCTTTTTTTTTTCATGACTTGATAGCATTGCTTTTTATTGCTGAATAATACTCCATTGTATGGATATGTCACGGTTTGTTTATCCACTCATCTATGGAATGGTTGCTTCCAATTTTTGGTAATTGTGAATAAAGCGGCTACAAACATGCTTGTGCAGGTTTTTTGCATGGACATAAGTTTTCAACTTCTTTGAATGCAATTGCTGGGTCATACCAGCAATATATAAGCCTATGGTTAGCTTTGTAAGACACTACCTTTGTGTCTTTCCAAGTGACGCTTCCATTTTGTATTCCCATATTCAAGTATTTTTAATACAAGGATTTAATTTTATTTGTCTATAGAAGCTAAATGAAAAAAATGGCAATAAACTATCAGTGGAGGATTTATATAATGAGTGTGTCAAAAGTTTACTACTAGAAATATAATGAAGCTATTCAAACCAATGAATTATATGCATAGTAATTTATTGAGAATATTTATTATATCTTGAAACAAGTTACTATATAGATTATAAAATATATGCATAAATGAGTCAAAATTTTTCTGAAAAATAACTGTATATATGTGCATATATAATTATATACATCTGTATTTTGTTATATTTGTTTGTCTGGGTGAGTATTTATAAAAGTATGGAAAATACAAGTCATGCTGTTATCATTGGTCAATGCAATATGTAAAGGGAAATTAAAAACTTTTGCCATACACCTTGAATTTATTTTCTAGTTTAAATTAGCATGCACTGATTTCATAATTTGTACTATAATTAATATAATTTTAAAGTAATTAGAAATTATTTTGGGGAATAAATAATATTGTTAGTCAATTATCAGAAAGTATTTTGTTATTGTTTTTCATAGTCTGTAGTTGTGATCTTATTTCAAACCTTTTTTTCAACCTTAATGTTATCATAAGCTGTTTATTTGAAAATTTCTGAAATTCATGTCAATTCTAATTAAAGTTTAAAATCTCTCTATCGTTTAGTTTATGCCACAGAAAGTGCTAAACTGGCTTAACAAAAGGTGTGTCCTTTTGGGGGATTGTGAGAAATGCAAAATCATTTTCCTTTAAAGAAATGAGAATTGTATCACTGGATAGAAGACTTTTTTTCTTCAACTTTCTCTACTTTCCCTGAATACTACAAAGCACTGCAAATAAATAACAAAACAATGTTTATTTATCATCTTAATACACTGAATGTTCTACTAGCCAATGTACCAAGAAATTAAGCAACCATTATCACTTTATTCCTTCTTTTCAAAAACTAATAAAAGGACATTAATAATAAGGTATACTTAAATATACAGGTCCATCTAACAAGATGAAATAATAGAAAAGTGAATCCTATAATATTGAATGCATGACTCCACTAAATTCTCATAATTGGGACTGACAAAGGAAAATAGAATGAATGAGGTATGTTTATATATATATATATATATATATATATATAAGAAAAGCTAAAATTGAAAGCTAGACATGTAGATTGTATTTGGACATGTAGGGATATCCTACAAAATTACCCATTCTTGAATAAAGAAGTAGCCTAAATATGACAGTTCTTTAGGAAGAACAAAACTAAATAATTTGCACAACAAATAAATGCCACCCACATTCTCTGCAGGACAGAATCAAGAAAATGGAATCAACTATTGTCTAAAAGTGACTACGGTGCTCTAAATTGTATAGATAGGTGTGTTCACTCACATCATAAAGAATATGTAAGGATATATAAAATGTGTATATATATAGAAAACAGCATATGTAAAAGTTATATTACAGTAGGCTATATAAATGCTACGTATTCTATAGATATTAGTAGGCAACCTCAATTCACTTGGAAGCTAACGCACATGGAAAATTATATTAAGTTAGGTGAATAAGGGAGGAACACCAGAATACCAATCACTTAGGGATTATTCTAAAGGATCTGAGGAAAACCCACTGTTGGTATACAAATTTTCCATGGGTCTCTCAAATTTCTTTTGCACTCTGTGAGAAGAATCACTGACTGACTTTAGTCCTAGATTGTCTTTTTATGGATGTTTGTATAATCAAAAACCATGGGAGTTAAAGAGAGTCACTCCTTCTAAAGCAAAGGCAGGCATGCCTGTAATCTTGTATAATGAAGGTAATGCTCCTCTCATACATAAGCACGGACATACTTCATTCAGTTCTCTGTCCTCACCCATAATGCAACCCATCTGGGCCCATTTGGGTTCTTCCTGAGTGACTTGGGATGAGGGAAACTTGCCACACATCAGCTGCAGTGCTCCTCAGTGTGCCATGAGTAATGAAGTCCTTTTTCTTTGACCCAAGAGTCTCATGTCTTCTGCCAGCATCCATGAAACTGTGGCAAAAAACTCATTAGTTGGCAAGGAGGTTAAAATCTCAGACCCTTTGCAGGATTTGACAGCCTTAGAGATAAAGATGGGGTCATTACAGGCACATGGTTTTTATGGAAGGGATAATGAGCGTCTTATGGGCCTAATAAAGGGATCTGATGCAAGTTAGAGGGGATTAGTAGTGAACATATTATAATTTACAAAGAATTAGTGTACAATGGATTGGACGTTTTAGGAAAAAAGAAAAAGAAATGGAGAAAGAATAAAGGAGGGAGAAGGAGGGAGGAAAAAGGCTACTGCAACTTGTGGATTTAGAAAATCACTCCAGGCTTTTACATCTGAGAATTTACATAGTTTTTTATAACAAGAAGATGCGTTTGGTTGGAAAATTCAACACTGTTGTGTTTTTATTGCTGGTTCACAAATATTTTGATGTATTTAATATATGTTTTTAATGATTGTGTTTACCTAAGATATTTTGACTTTAAAAGTGATAACACTGAGGGGTGCCACAGTGGCTCAGGGGCAGAGTTCTTGCCTGCCGTACAGGAGACCCGTGTTCGGTTCTCGGTGCCTGCCCATGCCAAAAAATTAAAAAAAAAAACAATAAATAAATAAATAAATAAATAAATTTCAGCTCTAGGTTCTTCACTATCTCTAATGAGCAAGACTGATTTAGAACCCTCCACAGCAAAATTTGACTCATTTCACTATTATTAACAAAGCTATTAAATTACTCTGAATAAAAATCCTTATTTATATAATTTGCGTCAAAGTCACATTATGGGCGAGATTCTATGATTTTCCTCTTCACTATAGGAAATACCCAAATCAAAATATTTATTACATTTGGAATGATAAAGTAACAGACCCAGAAATTCTGATTAACAATAACAAAAATAAATAGTAAGCATGTTAAGGTAAGCGATATTATTATAATTTTGCAGACATTCTTTGACTTTATTCCTCAAAGACTAGGAAAATACCTTAAATGAGACATTTTGGTTCTTACAGTGTCAAAATCCACATTTGAAAGAGGTCTCAGCAAATTCTCTCCAAAAAGGTAAAGGAGAAGGATTGAAAAGAATAATGAACATATTCATATATTAGATTTCATACTGAATCTTTTCAAATTCTATGACTTGAGTATCTGTTTTTTTTTAAGGATTCTGTGGTTAACATTCATTAATCATACCCCCCCCTTTTTTTTTAAGGATTCTGTGGTTAACATTCATTAATCATACCCCCCCCTTTTTTTTTTACATGGGCAGGCACCGGGAATCGAACCCAGGTCCTCCGGCATGGCAGGCAAGCACAGTTACCTGCTGAGCCACCGTGGCCTGCCCAATCATACCCCATTGATAGCAAGAAGTGAATAGGCAGTCTGGTGGGTGCAGATGTAGCAAAGCTGAAATAGCCCTGGACTAGTGATCAAAAACTTAGTTTTCTTTCATCCCCATGGCTTATTAATCACATATTACCAAAATACATTTTCAAATACTTTTTAAAATAGTTTTGCATCTATTATTGAGCAGCTGAGATTCATCAGTAAGTATTGGTTAGCTAACTAAATAGTTCAAAAATATACACACATACACACCTATATTTATATATAATATGTGTGAGAGAGAATATGCACATGTATATGCATACATACAAATATAAATATGAGTGCATGTATATACAGAGACCATTTTTAACATTTATCTGCTAAAAGCAAAATTTAATTAATCAGGATTTACTCTAATACCTGATGTCTGTAATCTGTAATTTTGTACTCCAGAAGTTCTGACATAGAAAAAAACAATTTGGTTTAAAATCATGCTTCAAAAAAAATTCAGTATTTCCTATCTTAGTTAAATCCATACTATTGTTTATCAATCCTTTCTGGTCCACATCAGGTCCCATACACTTTGGAGAATTTTCCAAATGTTTTATCATTAAAATTCTCATAAGTCCATTCTACTACATTCATAAATATACATCTATATGTTACTTTTATCTTAGGATCTCTTATTGCTGAAGGCTGAGTCATATGCTCTTAAACCAGTTCCAAGCTCAAGGAAGGTATTCCATTTATTTTATCCTTTTTTCCTCTACCAGAATTACTATATCTCCACCAGACCAGTTTTTCCCTATAAGACTATACACTTATTCAATTTCTAGTCCATAAAAAGACCTTCTTTGAAACTCGATATCCCTTTCCTTCTCATCTTAATCGCACATCTTGGAAGAATAGTTTCCACACACCCCTCCCCCATACACACAAACACACACACACACACACGCACACACACACACACAACTCATAGGTCCTTGCAGTGGAGAATCTGCAGTGACCACTTTGGTAGAAGCCTACTGACCAAGGTAAACAGTGATCCGATTGTTACCTCCAGGGAGGATTTCTGTTTGCTTATCTTACTTGACCTTTCAGGTGAGTTTAACATCTTTTTTTCTTTAAACATTCTGAAACCATAGCTGCAATGACACATGTTCTTATTCCTTCCTACCTCTCTAATTATTCCTTCTAAGTTTCTTCATTTACTTTCTACGTTTTTCTCTTACATGTTAATGTCTTTGATAACTGATCTTTTATAGTCTCTTTTTCTGAGAAATAATAATACTCTATGACTTTGACCCAAATTTGACAAAAATAGCTTCTAAAACTCTTTTTTCTAGTCCATGCCACACATAATAAATTTAGTGGCATTTATAGATGCATATTTAATAACTTACTAGGTATTTTTATCTGGATTTCCTAGAAACTCCACAAGTTCACCATTTTTGAATTCAGCTAATCATATTTTCCCTGAATTTGTTGTTCTTGCATTCCTTTTTAGTGTTTCTTTCTAATACACAACAGAAATTTAAGAAATCGTATAGCCTCGCCCACCCATTTCTCCCACATCAAATTGACTATAAAGTCCTTTCAATGTGTCTTCCTTATTATTTATTAAACCTACCCAACATTCTTCTCTTTTATTATGTTAACTGAATATCTCACAGTCTCTTTTGCATATTATTTCATAGCATTATGATTCTAGTCTTGCCCTGCCCTTCCAATTTATTATACCTATTTCTACCAAACCGATTCTTCTACAACACCAAACTTACTTTGTTTCCCTTGCTCCAAATGCTTCATTGGCTCCTAATTGTTTATACTGTAAAGCCCAAACTCCGTAGCAACTTACATAATCCATTTTGATATGGCCCTTGTATAAATCTCTTGCTTCATCTCTTTCAAACATAGTTTATATTTTAGCAGCATGGCTATGCCATGATATTTTATATCTCTATTATTTTATATATGATATTTCTCACGCTAGGAATAATTTCCCAATGCGCACACTCACACACACATACATACACACATACACACATATGCATCTTGTGTCGTTGGTGAACTTCTGATCAGTCTGGCTTGGATAGCTATAAGAGTTAATTTACTTCCATACATAGATTTAATCCCTACCATAGCTACCATAATTATAATATTGCTACAGCTTGAACTTAAGTTTTATTACTGAATTTGCCATATTGATCTACAATGCATTTGTTTCCATATTAGTTTGCCAAATTTATTGTTTTAGAAGTGCCTTCATGTAGAAAGTCACTTCTTTCTGCACCTTCAGTTGGCCTGGCATGAAGGGAATCAAAAAATGCATGGTGAATAAATAAATGAATAAATAGTCATTTACCTTTGTGAGAAGTTATACGATAGTTTGCTAATGTGGAATGGAGACAAACCATCTTCAAAATACACAGTTATCAGCATACTGTGAAGAACGCAAGCTGCACTCTTTCTGTTTCTCAGTTAGCATGTCAACATGCTTTCCAGTTGGCTCTGTCATTGTGTCCACAACAGAAACATGACACCGGACCATCTATAAATCAAAATACGATCTTTTTAGCAGAGGTGGTTACTGAAAATGGAGACAATCCCCGTCTTATAAGGAAGTTTCGTTCAAAAATTTTCTTTTAAGTTACCCACTTTGAATCAAAATGCTTTTAAATATTAAAATGGAAATAATATTGTGGACTGTTCTACCATACGATATCTTATTATTCTACCCATACGATATCTTATTATAATGATGATTTCTATTCAAATTGAACTTATTATTTGAACTATTGATTGAACTATTATCCTGTAGCAAGTATGTTCAAAATCATGTGTTATCCCCTTTTGAAGGACAGGCCTTCCCCGTCGTCCACGTAAGTGTTCTGCAATCATAAGATAGAATTTCTGCCAAAAAATGTGACTTGGATTCGAGGTTTCTATACCCCAATAGGTTGTCTACATTTGTGTAAAAGTAGGTACTTATTTCCATGTGGTTGAAAATGTAACTATTATAAAATCATGACATTTGTGCTCCCGTTGCATCCTAGATATTGTGGTGGCTACTATAGGACAAATATAGCAGTCTAAGACACCTGCTCAGTTTTAAAGGCACTGGAAACATGGGGAATTCAGTGACCCACACACCTAGGACATAAAGTGCTTAATATGCAATAATAAGTGGTTCTGGGAAAATGCAAGCTGAAGATATTTCACATGGGTTCCTGAGTGTCATGCTAAGAATTTTGCCCCTAAAATAGAGTGCATTAAGAAGACATTGGAAGTACTGGGATGGTGAAATAAGACTTATACTTTGAGTTTTTAAATTAGGAAGTGTTAGATTTAAAAGTTTAGAAGGGGAATGGCAATGATGAAATCAGTTAGATCACTTTAATCTCGTCTTTTAAAATTTAGGATCAGTGATCAAATATTTCCCATGTCAGGAAAGGCTTGACAAGCACAAACTTCCAGTGAAATTTCATGTATAATGAGTTCATAAGCCCAAGAGTATTACTAATACCTAAAGCATAAATACTTACAGGAATTATTGTAGTTAAACTATGAAGAAAGCATAGATATCCCATATATTAGTTATCTAGTGCAAAATAAAAAATAACTATTAGTTGAGAAAATACCTGCTTTTCTTAGTCTGTCACAATGATGTATAATCAGGCTCTATGGAAAGTGCCATGAGGATGAAAATGTTTTGAAAAATATACAATCTCCCTTTTGGTTAAATAGAAAATATAAGTAGTTGTATAGAAAATATGTTGATGTATCAACTCTGATCTGACAGTCTGAAAAGAATGCTCCTTACTTTCATAATTTCTAATGAAAATCAAATCAATAAGAAAATTAAAGTAAAAAGATTAAACTCAGATGATTAAAAAATACTGATATTAAATATATTGACATTAAACATGTTGCAGCAAGCCAAATCTTTTGTTGTTTATAAGATACTCAGCTCCCAAAAGAAGTGTGTTAATTAAAGAATTTGGTGGCATTATATGTGTCATCACACCCTAACATTTCCTTTTCAAGATTTCACAGCTGAAGAAATTCAAGCATGTAGTGGTTTATGGCATCTGTTTTCTTCCATCAAGAGGACAAAATTGGGTTTATTATTTTCTTTTTTCTCTACCTATACACCCAGAGGAAAAATACCCTCAAATAATAACTGAAGAGTTCAAATATATTTAAAGATATCTCTAAATTTTCAAAGGAAATCCCTTTGACACAGAGAAAACTATCAAAATACGAAGAGTTCACTAAGTGTCCCTTTCTTTGCAAGTATAAAATTGTGTAATTTTGAATACTGAGCCCTCAGCAAACTAAGACATTTATAGACTATATGATTTATTACTTTTGACATATAGCATTCGTATTTACCATAATAAAATTCCTTTGTAGTACTTTTAGGTAAAGGAAACTTTGTTCTAAATTCTTGTATTTTTCTTTTGTGCTTAAATTTGTACTTGACCAAATGAAAATCATCTATATACAAGAGGTATAAAAACTCAATAAGCTAGGGGGTGCAAAGGTAGTTCAGTGGGAGAATTCTCGCCTGCCATGCAGGAGACCCAGGTTCGACTCCCGGTCTGTGCACTTTCCCATAAGACAAATAAGCAAAACAAGCAAACAAAAATTCAACAAATGGTGCTGCAGTAACGGGGTATTCACATGGAAAAAGAATGAAATGTGACCCTGCCATACAGCATACAAAAACAAAAAGGACAACAACAACAAAAGTCAACGAGCTGTTTGAATCTAGGACAGCTATGACATGGTTATATTTTAAAGAGGCAGGTGGAATAAGAGAGCCACTACCACCTACATAGAAGTAGGTATTGAAGAAAGTTCCACTCAAGTAAAATAGCAGCTTTTCAAATTAATAGACAAACTTTGATATGCTGCGTTCTTATCAGTGTGCAAACAATATGATTTGGAGGAAAGTACAGACCGAAATAACTGATAAGAATTGTATTCTGGAGGGAAATTATTCCGGAGTAGTTAGCTTAATGTTTGTATTTAAATTTATAAATAAAGCTCTTACAGCACAATAGATCCCATTTCAAAATGTAAGGAGTCGGTATGATGGTTGTGAAATTCTTTGTACCTCAAAATTCTTACAGCGTGTAGAATGCCAATAAATTTATGCTTGATTTTACCTGTATACTGTCAGATTAACAGGTATATTACAAGCTAGCATGATTTTGATGACTCCGATTCCAGTGCCATCACTTTACCATACTGAGATTTGAGGTTTTCAAATTTGAATACGTTTGAAAACAAATTTAACTATCTTAAGTGATATTACTTTTCCCTGTCATTTTTATTTTAGCTTCATCTTAATTACGAGTAGCTTCATAATTAATGTTGTCACTCTAAAATTTACGATGCAAATGAAAAATATTTTATAAAAAATCTTCAAACCTAAAATGTTTCAGTTTATGCATTTCATTTTATGTAAGATTTCTTTATATTTTAAGATATGGTATTAGCTTAAGAGGAAAATAAGTTGCAATAAAAATGCAAATGCTCTACTGAAGGATAATTTAATTTTGAAAGGGTTAATAATAGCAGTTCCTTATTCTTTGATAATATAAGAACTGAGTCATTTAAAAGACTTCTTATTTTGGCTTGAAAGGGGGTGATCTCTTAAAGTCAGAATTACAGGTACTTGGGGAGAGAAACTCACAATTAACCTAACTCCAACAATATAATTTAAGAATTGTAAAGAAATGTTCTTATTCCTCACATCTCTTATTTAGGAGACATGATACAGTATGCTCTTTTCAGATGAAATGTTTGAATGTTTCCAAAGCACATATTATGTGTTTACGACTCAAATCCTGCTTCCTTAACTTGGAAAACTTCAAAGTTAAATCTGTTGCTCCAGCCCCACCACCCTCAAATCTGCTCCTAAACTTTACCCCCCAATTTTCTAAGACCACCCAGGCTACTACGCGCCACACTAGACAGCTCATAATCTGGTCAGGTGAAAGGTACTAAATTCACAGAAATACTTTAAATTGTAAATGTATAGATTCCTTGAGATCTATTTGCTTTCTTTAGGCAATTCACGAAGTAGGTCAGTGTTGGGGTGAGGTTGGGAGCCATGAGTGGTGCAAATGCTACAAAGGAGCTTCTCATGATGATGGGAAGGTTATATATCTCGATCACGTTGGTGGTTACGTACTGTATGTTTGCCATAATACTTCTCCTCTCCTCAGACTTTTCTCTCTTTCTTTGTGTCTCTTTCTTTTTAACAAACCTTTCCAAGAGGATTTCCTACATGTGGATGTATTTTGTTTATCTTTTTTTTTCTTTACATCATGGTGATTTTTTTAAATTTGCTTTAAATTTGTTTTTTATTGGAGAAGATGTGGGTTTATAGAATACTCATGCAGAAAATCCATAGTTCCCATATATCCCCTCACACAAAGAGTTCTCCCTTAAACTAGTGGTACCCTTTTTACAATTGATGGAATAATAATATAAAAATTTTACTATTAACTATAGTCCATAGTTTACATTAAGGTTCACTATTTCTGTTGTACAGTCCAATGTATTTTTTTGTTAACTTTTATCTAGGACACATACACAATCTTGTCAGAGAACAACTGACTCTGTATGTGAGGGATTATTTCTGAACTCTCAATTTAATTCTACCCTTGTACCAGAACCATGCTGGGTTTTTATTGTTTTTTTATTATATATATGCTAAATGGCAATCACATTCATTCTTTTTCTATGTGAATATCCCATTATTGCAGCACCATTTGCTGATTTTTTTTGGGGGCGTGGGGTGCATGGGCTGGGAATTGAACCGGGTCTCCCACATTGGAGGCAAAGAATTCTACCACTGAGCTACCCTTGCACCACTCTCCATGCTCTTTCATTACTGTACCTTTGTAATAATTTTTTAAATTGGAAAGTGTGAGTCTTCCAAATTCATTCTTCTCTTTCAAATTGGTTTTGTATATTCAAAAACTCTTACATTTCCATATAATTTAATGAATTGTTTTTCTACTTCTGCAAATAACATTGTTGGAATTTTCATAGGGATTGTGTTAAATTTGTAAACCACCTTGAGTAGAATTGAAATCTGAACAATATTTGGTCTTCCAATCCATGAACACTTATGTAAGTGTTCCTTAATTCGTGCAGTTTCATATAGTTTCCATCACAGGAAATAATTGAACCCATCCAACTTTATGACTTGGAAGATTTGGCATAACCCAGCTCACAGGGGCAGTTCCATATATATGCCTAGTCAGTTTGCGGCTTAACATCAAGTGTCCCATTTCTACAGAATCCCAGTAACACACCAAGTGTTATTCCTAGAAAATCATATAATTCGCTGCTGAGGATGGTCCAGCCTTGTTCTAAGATCCTATGGAATTGTGCTGTTGTTTTCCTACAGTAGTTTGCCAAATATTACTTACTGTATATTTTTCCATTGCTAATGCCTCCTGCCACAAGGTTTGATGCATCATATGGCTCAAGTGATAGGGAATCTTGCCACAGATCCTATACCTGTTCCAAGTCCCTTTTGTGCACCAGGCTGCACTCAAATCTGGCAACCTTATTCTTAGGGCCTTTTTAATTTGCTGTAGCTACAATGCCACATCTATCACAGCAACTGTGATTTAAACTAACATTTGATTGAGTTTGCAGTGGTACACAGTCACCCTTGGGCCAGACTAGTGAAATATATTACTCACAGGATTGGGAGCACCATTCTTGCATAATTTTGTCCTTAATGATGGCACTAATCACTGCCATGCCTCCCAGGATGCAATTCTATTTCTTATTTACTATCCTGGAGATCGCTTTCTTAGATTTCCCCTTGGCCTTCCCCAAAGGCCTTCTCCAAAGACCAAGTGCCCAATGCATATTCACTTCCACATGCTAAGTGTGCTGATTTGAAAGGATTTATGTACCCTAGAAAAGAGATGTTTTAATCCTGATCCATTTTGTGGAAGCAGACATTTCTTTAAAACCCTATTAAATACTGAATGTTGGAAAAATTATTAGATCATCTCCATGGAGATATGACTTGCCCAATTGTGGATATTAACCTTTGATTAGAGGGGGAGGGAACTCTACCCATTCCAGGTGGGTTTCATCAGTTTACTGGAATCCTTTAAAGAGGAAGCATTTTGGAGAGAGCCATCAGAAAGCTACAAGATAGCCACAGGAACCACCAGAGCTCACACAGCCAGAGACCTTTGGGGAACGCCACTGTGGGAGCTTCAGGAAATAAGAAGCCTTCAGAGAAAGCTAGCAGCTGTTGCCATATTTGCCATGTGCCTTTCCAGTTGAGAGAAGCCCTGAATGGCATCAGCCAAGGTATCTTTCCATGCATGCCTTAGATTGGACATTTCTATATCCTAACTTTAATTTGGACATTTTCATGGCTTTAGAACTGTAAACTTTCAAGTTAATAAATTCCCTTTTTTTAAAAGTTGTTCTGTTTCGGGTATATTGCAGTCTGGAAGCTAGCAAACTAGAACAGATTTTGGTACCATAGAAGTAGGGTGCTGCTGCGGTTTGCAAATACCAAACATGTTGAAACAGTTTTTTAAATGGATAAGGGGAAGATTCTGGAAGAGTTGTAAGGGTAAGAGGACACTTCAGGGTTGTCAGCACAGGGGATATATTATCTCTAACAAGGGACAGGCCAGCATTTTTATAAGCTCTGAGGGGTAGAGAGGTTCTGCAGTGATATCACCCCCTGGCAACCATGTAAATATTTCTATTTCATATTTCAGGGCCCCAAGTTCTTCCATTCCGGACCCTGATGTTAGCACAAAGTATCTTCTTTAGCTGAGCATTAAAGTTTGCTAGAGTTTTGTAACTCCACCAGACTTTCATTTTGCTGTTCATCTATGTCAGCTCTTCCTCTGTGAAAGAAATGAGTCTAATTTTAAGCTATCAAAATGGCACTCCAAATCTTAGCACCTGTTCTATTTGCTAGCTGCCTGAATGCAATATACGAGAAACAGAATGGCTTTTAAAAAGGGGAATTTTATCAGATGCTACTTTACAGTTCCAAGGCCAAGAAAATGTCCCAATTAAAACAAGTCTATAGAAATTTCCAGTCTAAGGCATCCAGGGAAATAGACCTTGGTTCAAGAAGGACAATGAAGTTCAGGGTTTTTCTCTCAAGTGAGAAGGCACATGGCAAGCACGGTTAGTTTCTCTCTCATCTGGAAATGCACATGGTGAACACGGTCAGGGTTCCCCTCTCATCTAGAAGGACACATGGCGAACATGCCATCATCTGCTAGCTTCTTCTCCTGGCTTCCTGTTTCATGAAGCTCCCCTGGAGATATTTTCCTTCTTCATCTCCAAAGGTCACTGGCTGGTAGAGTCTGCTTCTCATGGCTATGTTGCTGTGCTCTGCTCTCTGAATCTCCCTCATTCTCCAAAATGTTTCTTCTTTTATAGGACTCCAGAAATTTAAGATCCACCCAAATGGGTAGGGACATGTCACCTAATCCAGTTGACAATCACTCATGATTAAATCACATCTCCAGGGAGATGATCTGATTACAATTTCAAGCATACAATATTGAATAGGGATTATTCTTCCTTTACGAAATAAGATTTAGATTAAAACATGGCTTTTCTAGGGGACGTACATCCTTTTGAACTAGGACAGCACCCTTAGTCTTAAATTGCTTGTCCTCGTTTTCTCAATATCCCACTGTAGACCATCAATACTACTTGGTAGTATTGAGATCAATGCTGCTGACTTTGCAGGCTTTTTCTCCTATATCTTTTGAGTGTTTTAATTATCTCACTTTATTTGGCTTTCTCCTCTACTGGGACATTTTCAAAGTTCACTACTGGTAAAATACTTGGAATTGCACTGCCAGCTTATACCAGGTACAATGTGCGCTTCATCTGCCACTCAGATGGCCTATGAATGTCTTGCGTGAAACACTTGGATGCTTTATTGCCACAATTTACCACACTTTTTGTGTAAATTATGCTGCATCGTAACAAGAATGCCTTGCATCCCACTTTGCGAGGGACAGTCCCAATTTATTCCTGTGGTTCTGGCATTATTATTAATAGTTCCAATCTTTGTTTGCCAGGTCTGCTTTAACTAATACTATACAATAGGTTGGCTTAAACAACATGCATTTATTGTCTCACTGTTCTGATAAATCCAAATTTAAGATGTTGGCAGGGTTGTGTGAGTCATCTTCCAGAGTCAGTAGCACTGTGATGGTGGCAGTAATCCTTCATATGGTGGTGTCTTCAGTGTTCCTCTGTGGCTTTCTCTGACTTCAGGCTTTTCTCTTTATAATGCCTCCAGTCATGTAGTAAGACCCATTTTGAATTAATTTGGCCACAGCAATAATAACAACTCTCAAAGCTCCTATGTACAAGTGGGTTTGCATCCACAAGTATGCAGATTAAGATTTGAACATGTCTTTTATGGGGTACATGACTCAATCCCCATTAATAATTTAGCTCCAGTTCTGTCAGTAAGTTGTTTTGGGCTTAGTGTTTTCATCATAAATCGAGGAAGTTAGCCGTATAATTTCATGTTTCTTTCACATCTAAAATTCTATCATTTAAATTAAGAAGCTGGCAGTCACCATAGGCATCAAAGCTGTGGCTGCAGTGTAAATTTAGTGTCAAACACAGGAAGAAAGTCCCAATTACAAAAACATGTGAATTCTTTTAAAAATGGGTGCCAGGATATTTTCTGCAAAGTTCAATTATTCATAAAATGAAGGGAGCATTATCTGTAAGGGCAATACCTTAGTTTGATCATGTTTAGCAATACCAAATATTGAGGCACAGCCATTTTATATCTTTAATTTAATTTTTATTTTTAAACATAGTTTCTGCAACCATATGGATCTATAAAGCCTATTAAATATACTAGCAGTCCCATGCTCTCATCCTGTTCTTTTATCTGTTCTGTTTATTATTTCTCTTCATATCTATAAGGAATATGTTTATATTGTTACTGCTGATTTTTTATTTTTATTAGGCAATATTTATTGATTCCTACTATGAAAATTGACGACTACATTACTTTTTATTCCCCAAACTCTAAACCACTGTCTCTGTATGTATACACACACACACACACACACACACACACACTTCACACTTCTCCTCACCTCATTCTCAAAATAAATTGATAACATAATTTTATTAGTTTAAGTAATACTCAAGCTTTCCATTATGATTATGTAATGGCTAACCACAGCTAGCCTTAGTATAGAACAGGATGTTTTTTTTCCCTTCTGGCACAACATTTGGTTCTCCAGACAATTGTCTTGTCTTACCACTCACTCAGCTCTCTGGGAAAGGGGCATTTTCTCCAAAATCTCTGCCCTAAGTGTGAATATCCCTTTAGCATGTTCTAACACATCAGATATTCTGTTTCGTTTTTGTTTTATCTCTTAGAGAACACTCTCCTCAGTATTGCTAAAAGGGTCCAATCTGGACTGATTGCTCCTGAGGCTTTTGACTCAATAGCTATACGGAGAGGATGTTTCTCCCTCACCCTGCAGATTCCTTTTGCCTCTTTTTGTATTCTACCGTCTTCCTATGTCATATAGCTTCATTTTCCTTTTCTTGGTTTACTCCCTCATTTTGGCAGAGTACATCAACCAAGAGCTTCCTGAGAAAAGAGGCAAAGGATAGTTTCTAGATTACTCAAATCGGAATAAAGATGCCATTTTTCTACCTCCGTATTTGATCAATGGCTTCTTAGATTTGTAAATATACTTTAGAAACAATTTTGCTGTTGTCATTCCAGTTCACATTATTTTTCATGGGGTCTATGGGGTTTTCCCTCTCTGGAGACTTTTAGGAACTTATCTTTGTCCAAGTTCAGTTTTCTAAAATTTCAGTGTGGTGTGACCGGGTCCAGATGGCTCAGGACACCAGGAAGTTCCTTTGCAACTGGGAAGCATGCTTGGAAATACTGCTTTCAGATGTTGGAATACCAGATCGCTAAATTTCTTAACTTCTCCCAACTATTTCTCATCCATTTTTCTATTTGTCCAACTTAGGAGACTTCCCCAAGTTTGTTTCCCAACCCTGCAGTGAATGTTTTGTGGTGTTTATTAAGTTCTGAACACACACACATACAAACAAGTGTGTGTACATTTCCCCCTGACTTATTTTTAGCTCTCTGAATAGTCGGTTTGTTTCATGATATTTTCACTTGTCTATCCAACTATACTAAAAATAAATTATTTAAATTACTTTACCCATGATAATCTGCTTTCTCCAAGTTCCTTTTTGTTTTTTCCTGTTTTGTTTTTTTTTTAATATTGGTCTCCATGTTTCCCGTTAGAGCTTTCTTCAAATTAATGATTCATAATAGTTCTCTAATATTCATGATTAAGCATTAAAAACCTCAATGTAAATTATTTTTTACTTATGGGTTTGTGGACTAGTCAGAGCGTCAGGAAAGACCCTTCCATCTCCTGCCAGTGAGGATTAAAAATGTGTCTACAAACAATCTGATGGCCAAGAGAAAAAGGGAGAAGGAAGAATCAACTCTCAGTATATGGGCTTCTTAAATGGTAAATCTCCTTTTAAATGAAAGATGGAAAAAAGGGAAATTTCTTTTAACTTTTGTTCAAATTATGCACAATTTGCTAAATAAATATTTACATAAAAGTTAAATACAAATATCTTGGGCGGGCCACAGTGGCTCAGCAGGCAGAATTCTCACCTACCATGCCAGAGACCTGGGTTAGATTTCCAGCGCCTGCCCATGCAAAAAAAAAAAAATATATATATATATATATATATATATGAATGAATATCTTTTATATAAACATTTCATATACAAATAAACTAAAGAAAACACCTTAGATTTTTCAGATAAAAAGTTAAGATATTTGATAAAAGGCATAATATAGTGTAATACTCAGATACATGTGTGATTTGTCAATGTATACAAAACAGATCATGTCTTTATAATAAAACCATTAGAAGTAGTGTTGATATAGATATGTGGGACACTGTAATTAATACATTTGAGATTTACTAAGCAACTAACAGCCAACACATTATTTTAATGAGATCTCAGAAAATAAAAGTGATTTAATTAATTGAATCATTCATTCAACAAATATTTATTGAAAATTAAATAGGTACTGGGGAAGTAGATATTAAATAACCAGAACCACCTGAAAGAACAGACCCTGTTTTCTTTTCTTTTTTATGCTGTATGGTAGTGGTCACATTTCATTCTTTTTCTGTGTGAGTATCCTGTCATTGAAGCCATTCAACTGTCTGTTGAATTTTTGTTTGTTTGTTTGTTTGTCAAGTGTATGGGCCAGGAATCAAACTGGTGTCTCCCACATGGCAGATGAGATTTCTACCGCTGAACTACCCTCGTACCCCCAGACCCTGTTTTCTTATTGCTTTGATTACTGGGGCCAATCCCAAGCTTTATGTCTAAGGAAAGATAGTCCAGGCCCTGACCAAGCCAGGTTCTCTGCAGCACTGAACAATGACGCATGCTGAAGAGTCAAAATGCACTTTTTCTCCCTAGAAATCAGCACCTCTGTTGGCTACATTTGGGCTTTTTTCTATAGTGCTTATTATGTTTCTCTGTCTTGGTCATGTGTCACTTTGGGAATTAGAAAAAAATTATAAACCAAGGAAAGAAGGATAATTTTTGTTTTGATTTTTCTTAAAGAGTTTACCTGATGGTGCCCATAAGTAAGGGGAAACACAGGCTATTAATGAGTCATGGAGTAACATTTTACTCAACTTCAGAGTGGAAGCATCTCTTTTCCCACTACATGTGGACTGCAACTCTAAGTTGCCATATCATATTGATCATATACAACTCATTGTCCAAACTGGTCCAGTTAAGGTCAGTTGGGACACCAAAGAATCCTGGTTCTCCCAGGCATGTACAACCCACAATTTTGTCCTGTAGCAGAGGCCACATAGTATTATCAACCTAACTCTGAAGATTAAAGTCAGAGTGACTGTTTAATTATTTTAATTCATACATGGACTCTATTGTGTATAAGGAATCATTGCTGGCTTCTTCATGGTAATGAGGTGGGAGATCTTCCCAAAGAAGGGAATATTCTCTACCCTGCTCTTAATTTAGTAGTAACGATGAAAAAAAAGCATTTTTCAATATGAAGGGGGATTTATAATGTATATAAACCTTTATAAAGTGTACTTTCTTGAGCCAGGTGTGAAATATAGCATTACCTATTTCTATGCAGGTATCAAGTTAGTCAATCTTACAAAATTCAGCAATTCAGAATTTCTAAATTACAGAGGAATTTTATACAGTGGGTAGGTTGGGTGATCCAAGTAAAGTAACTTTTGCTTCACCAGTTGTTGGGAAATTGTTTATCAATATGGATCTCCTATTCTACTGACTTCAAATGAATACACGTGAGCTTTATATTTATACATTTTATCATAGCATGAGAGTGAAGTGCTAAAATGCTTTGGTGTGAAACAGTTCCTCATGACTGTATGTGATAGAGAAAACCTATTTTTCTAAACTTTTTGTGCTATTCAGTGTTCTCTAGGAAACAAAATGGATGGGAGATATACGTAAATATTATGAGATTTTTTAAAATAAGAATTGCCTCCTGTGATTGTGGCAATAGACAAATACAAATTCTGTAGGACAGGGTTCAAACTGAGAACTCCAAGGAAGGTTTCCAGTGAATTCCCCAGGAGAATCTGTCTGGCTGATGTAGAGTTGGAAAGTCTCTCTTCTAACTGCTGAGTCATCACTCCTCCTTTCAAAGCCTTCAGCTGATTGGATGAGGTTTCTCTCTTTGTTAAAGGCAATCCAGTAACAATGAGGCCAATGATTGCCTGACCAAACAACTGGACACTATAACATGGCCAAGTTGACACATAAACTTAACCACTACAGCCCAATCCTTACCAAAGTTGGCACAACCCATGCACATCTCCTTATACTATGCTTAATTTCTAAATAACATTAATATTTTCACCTAATAACACACAACTGTCCTGTGTACAACCAGAAACACACTAACTTTCTCCAGAATAAGGTGCAAGTTCTTGGGAAATATTCACTCTTAAACTCAATATCCTATAACTAAATACTTAATACAACTTATATCACGATGAGGGGAGAAAATAGAGAAGAAAACCAAGTTATTTGTTTTATGTACATATGCAAACTTACTCAACAAAACAAGGAAGACATATTCAAAACCATTACAGTCCATTTCTGTCACATGGTTGTAGTTCATTAAACTACCTTCTTCCACTACCAATTCCATATTCCCTTCACCGTCAGCAAAGTCCTCAACTGGCTATGGTTCTTTGCCAAGTGGGCTGGTCTAAAACTTTCTGAATTTCCTGGGCTGTTGATGGTCCTCCCTGGATTGGATTGTTACAGTGATTCTTTGCCAGGCGGGCTGGTCTAAAACTTCCTGAATTTCCTATGCTGTTGGTAGTCCTTCCTGGATTGGATTGTTGCAGTTTGTCACTGACTTTGATCACAGTAATAAGAGATGTCCTATGGGATCTCTTATATTCCAGGCAAACTCTACTTCACCATTGTATTGTTGCAGTTCTATTTCCCTTTCATAGTCAAGACCAATCATCCCAGCCAGTACAGTAATTCTCTTTTCTGCCTGTTCATTCAGAGGCATGAGGAACCAAAAGTGGCCAAGTATTTTAACGTCCTGTTCAACAGAATCGTTGTTTGTGTCTCCTGGTGGAAGCACTCCTCCTTTTGGAACTAGGATCATCAGGGCTTAAGACTGCAGGTACAAGAAGCAGAATATTTTTTCTATTGGTTCACTAGGTATCATAGTGAGTAGTCCTACTCCCATTTCCATCCCTTGAATCCTTAACTGGAAAATCATGGCTGTAGGAGAAACAACGCCATAGAGTGGGCATTGATTCATAGCGCACACAGCCTCCCAGAAAACATTGTCCTAAGCTGCTCAGAGAAAATACCATGGCCTGGATGAGGTTAAACAATGGGGATTTATTCACTCATGGTTTTGAGTCTGGGAAAATGTCTGAATCAAGATGTCAGTAAGGCAGTGCTTCCTTTCGGGAGACCTGAGTTCTGGGGTCAGTTGCCCACCATCTTTGGCTCCTCAGTCACACAGCAAGACACATGGGGGCACCTGCTGCTCTCCCTGTTCTATCCTGGGTTTTGTTCATCTTGGTATCTTGCTTCCATGCCTTTCTCTTTCTCTGTCAGAATTTCATTTTCTTATAGAGGATTCCAGTACCAGTTCCAGTAAGAACTATTCTGAGGTAGGGTACATCTTAAGTGAAGTAACAAAAATTTTCTATTTACAATGAGTTTACATCCACAGGAATGGATTACATTTAAGAACACATTTTTCTAGGTCCCTACAGCTTCAAACTATCACATTTTCCATTTGACTTAATTCTGTTCTGCTATTCAGAAAGGGTCTTTCTATTCTATAACAAGCATCCTCCTTTGTTTTTCTTTAAACCTGGGCAGAGAGATTTTACTACGGATTAACAATGTCTCAGCTTGTTTAGATGATCAACTAATGATGTAGGCAGGACAAGGAGAGATCTTAGGTAGTAGATGAACAAGGAGAACTCTGAGCTCACTCCCCAAGTGCCCCAAGAGAGTCAATCCCAGTGGACCATGGTTATTTGCGTCACAGATGGCTTGGAGAAGGCTAAACTGAGATTCCACTTTTGAAATCTCTGACTTGACTTCTACCACCATGCTTTGACTAGCTGTCTTTTGGTAGAGTTCCTTTGTTAATTTGAGAAATTGAAGTATCTGTCAGCATTATACATGTTTCATATTAAGTAATGCACCACATTAAAATCCTCTATTATGGTCCAAAGGAAAGTAGTCTGAAAAACTTGACTACATGTTACAACAATACACAAGAAAGTAAAATTTGCTCATAAATTTCATTTTCTAGAAAACTCTTCCTAGCAGTATACCTGAGAAAATATTAGTAAAAAACACATGCTCTATAGATTCACAGTGCAATAGTTCAGTCAAATGTTAATTACCTGAACTGAAGCATTTAGTGCTATAATTATTAAAATTGATACCAGAAGATAGGCTAGAAAAAATATTTGCACATTGGCAAGACCTCTCCTGAAAAAACAGTAGAGTGTCAGAGAATAAATAAACAAATATAAGAATGCATAAGTAATCCAATGCAAACTACTGTAATATAAATCCTCTAAGCAGGTTAAGCTTAAAAAAAAAAAAGCTTTTTTCATTCAATTCTGTGCACCATGCTTTTGTTGCAAATTCCTTCACTAAGTATATAAGCGACTCCTATGACAGTGGGATTTGGAAGATAGAATTCTGTCTCAGTGATTGACCATTTTCTATCCACCTAGACAATTGGAAGCCATCAACGATGTGCACATTTACCTTTAATCCCAGCTATTTGACAGGTAGCACATTTCTCGATATAAATGGAAAGATCTGATGGCAGGTTTCATTTACAAAAAATCCTTTAATAATTTTTACCTAAACTAATTTGGATGAGCTAAAATGAAAGTTTGATTAATTCAGTGACTTTCTTATCATCACAAAATATTATCATTTATAGGGTGGTGCAACAGTGTGGCTCAGTGACAGAATTCTCGCTTGCCACGCCAGAGACCTAGGTTCGATTCCCGGAGCCTGCCCATGCCAAAAAAAAGAAAAAAGAAAAAAAAAAGCATTTATACTAAAAATATATTTCCACTTAACTTTTTTGTAGTTGTTATACATATTATTTTATTAGATACAATTATTAACTATTAAAGACAAAATCTGTAATGACAATCAAAATCTATGATAACATGAAGAGTAATCAGAAATTTTGCAATGCAGATTTCCAGTGGCTTTTCAATAAGTGCAGAACACTTAGACCAAAACATCTGTCCCCACATATGTAACCCAAATCTCATGAATTTTTTAAATATTTAATTTTATATCCAACCTAACATTAGACCCAAATAATGAAGTTTCTAATTTATAACAAGTTACCATGTCATGGTTAATTTACCTCTCATTTACATGTATGCATACTTAGAAATACTTTTCTGGAAACAGAAAACTAAAATCAGAACATGATGTTGGGGGTTGGTGTTTCAGTTTGTCAGAGCTGCTATGATAAATGTCACACAATGAGTTGGCTTAAACAATAAACATTTATTTTCTCATAGTTTTGGAGGCCTGGAGTCCAAGATCAATGCCATGCCCTCCCAGGGTCAGCAGTGTTCTGGGAAGGGAAATCTTTCACATATCCATCTCTCTCACCTTATGTTTGCTTTTCTGGTTCCTGCTGCCTTGTAGTTTCTAGTGTCTTCCTGTAACTTTCTCTGACTTCTGGCATCTCTCTTTAAGGCCTTCAGTAATTTAGATTAAGACCACCCCCCCTCACCGATGCAATTTGGCCATACCTTCACTAATAGTATCGTCTTCAAAACGTCCTGTTTACAAATGAGTTCCCACCAATAGGCACATGGGCTAAGATTGTGAACATATCTATTGGAGGAACATGATTCAATCCCCAACAGGTATAGAGATTTGCAACTTAGATCTAAAGTTGTAAAGTAGTTCCTACATTTTGAGGCATCTCTATAAACTCTCAGCTGCCAATTTCACTTACAGAATTTCAGATCAGAGATTTTCATAATAAGCAAATCAATAGTGTAAGGGGAAAATCATTTTCCTACGAACTACTGAGTTCATGAAATAAAACAAAGAATTGGAACTGAAAACAAAGCTCATGCTGAGGAAAGGTTTCTAAATGAACATGAATTCAAAGAGCAGTTACAATTGGATACCAAGCACTGCGAACCCCCAGAGGGAACTAGCAATGTGGAATTACCATTAGGTTTCTGGGAATGTGGAAACTTCATTTCACATGCCAGGATATGTGAAGCAAAGCTGAGTTCCCAAATGTGAAACTGTCTGGCAGGCACAGTTTTATTTGTAAAACTTTTACAACTTTTGGTAAAAACTTTAGTCATTTCAAGACACTAGATGGATTGGTTTTTAAAGCGATAGTAGAAGTAATGCTATAGTAGACAATTCTGAATGATTATTCATTCATAGTTTGATCTTATACAAAAAAAAAGTTAAAGAGAAACAAATAACTAGATAAATATGGGCAGTCAGCTTGTTTTTTGATAGAAAAACAAACAATAAAACTCATTTGCGCTTTACATTTAAGTATACTGCAGTGTTCTTACTGACTATACAATATAATGCCATTTTCTGAATAAGAAGGAGGTTAAAAGAGGACTAGCTAGTACTAGTCTCTTTTCCACCTCCCCCCAACAATCTTGTTTTCTCATTATGCAAATAGAAATACTTTCAAATGATCTGAAACCCTACTCACATGGAAATGTAATCTTTAAATTTCTCTGTCAATAATAGAACTGAGTGCAGAAATTAAAAAAAAATAGTTTACTTATATGATAATTTGGTTTTTCTATTTTAAAAAGCATTGCATTAATTGCAATATATTTATTAACTCCCATATTCTATGTTTATATTCAATTTGTTTGCATCTTCATTTCTATTTTCCCACTTTAAAATTCAAATTTTTTGATATATCAATTACTAGCAATATGGCTAATATTTATAAAATAATTATTAGCACAGAAATTTTAGACCTATCTTAGGAATAATAGAAGATTCTATTATCAATCATGAAACAAAATAAATGCTTCAAACATTTAGAAAATGAAGTGAATTTTTACCATTACTTTTTTCATTCTTTGTATTCATAACTTTATTTTAATGTCTGGATTTGGTATTTTGAATTAAAAGAATCATAGCTAATATAACTGATACTAAAGCATTTATGTTATTATTAGTCTCACTTTCCCAAAGGTCACACATCATATCTTTAAGAAACAGAAATTTAGATTTCTCCCAGGAAAAGGAAATTCCTCTGAAACAAACACACACAACATATCTTCCCTTTGCTACTGTGTGGTTACCAGGAGAGCTGGAATTCTTGCCCATCTATGGAATTTTGTCTGGGTCCTTTTGTTTTCATGTCCTCAACTCACTGAAGCATCCATACAATTTTTTAACTTCGTATAGAAACTTTGTATGTTATTTTATTCTTTCCTCTTTATGTCTTTATTTGCTTCTAGCTTTGAATCTTTTTGTTCATTTATTATTATGATCTCAGTTGGAAAGTTGATTTGTGTTTTAAATCAGCACTCTGACCTATAGATGTTATCCTTGTATTTCACCTCAATAGTTTACTTTCAGCAATATATACACACACACTCACTCTAGATTTTAATTAGCAATTAATCAGCAATTTTAATAGCCCCAGCAAAAATATACTGAAATATGGCATGGGGGTATCTGTATAGAAGTCCCTAAAGATTCTGATCTACAGATCCCATGTACTATAAGAACGTGCAGAACTGTCTACCCTTCTTTCTTGACAATTAGCACTTTCTCTGTGCATAAAAGCATTGTGAGTTCTCTCTAGCGTCTCTTTCACATATACTCAGCAGATAGGCCACCCTACTCTCCTGGTTTCCAGAATAACAAGCAGTAGTAAATTCCAATTTAATACAGCTGGAGCAGTCACGGTACTGATAAGGAAAGAAAGGAAGTATACATCAAAGTAGCCACAAGGATTTGCTTACATGTGCAAACAGGGCAGGATGAGTTCCCCTGGGATTTTATTTTGAAGATGATAACATCAAGGGGATCACAATATAAGATTAGAAACTAGATTTCATCTTCTTAGAAGGAACTTCTTTGAGATACAGGATTTAGTATGTTGGCAAGGAACCACAGAGATGGGGAAAACTCACTGCTAGCATAAATTTTAGAAGCCAAGAGAAAATGACAGCCAACCAGCACTGAATGAAAGTGTAAATGTTGGAATTTCCCTGGCAGATGGCAAAGGAAGGAATCAAATAGTCGAGGGAAGTGAGCATGTTAAAGTGGAGAAATAACATGAGTTCATATGAGCCATTGAGAGATTATGTTGCATGGCAGGGCTCATGATTCACCAAAAACACAGCAAGGGCTTCAGGAGAGGGCACCAGCATCATTAAGATGATCGGTGGTGAGACCCTTCTGAAAACCAAGGAGGATGATAGGTGAGTTCACAGGGCTGGACGTATTAATATTTTAAGTCAACAGAGTAAGGCCCGAGATGTTGTCACTCATGCTGAACCCCACGTCAACAAACCTCTTCAAGATGTTCCACCTACCCAGAACCTGAGGCCTAAGAACTACCACTCATAGCTCTCTGCCCCCCTTTTCTCATGACTATTTCCTCTAATTTAACATAAGGCTAGACCACATAAGGAAAACTATATTGTACAAACCAATATGACTATTTTCTTTAAGACTTCTGAGATATGGGATTTATATAAGCCTTGCTCTTTCTCTCAATCTTCAGATCCCCCCTCCATTTTATGGATGGAATGCTGCCCGATTCATGAATCATTTAATAAAATTATGGGATTTGTTCTTTTAAATTCAAAAAATGAATTTCCTGTGGACTCTTGTAACAGTATATATGGAGATGAGGGAGCATGGAAGTAATAGGATCCAGTTGGCAGTGTAAAACTGGCAGAAGCCAGAGGGTTGCAATAGTTTTATCACCACACAAAGTTGAAATAGCTACTAGGAAGATCTGACCCTCAGAGAGTTATGGCGATAGCTAATAGAGCATTTCATCCCTATAGCAAAATAAATGGGAAACCCATGAGGGGATTTCATAACGTTTATTTCCAGGAGAAGACAGCAATGAGGGATCAGAATCCTGAAGCAGCTGCCCCAATAAAAAGCCACAAACTCTTGCTCAAGTCCCAGACATGGGCCAATTTTCAGACTTGGAACCAACTGAATGGAGATGTGGCCAGCTCCCTACAAGTTAGGAAAGAGCAATACTATGAGAAGTATATAAAATAGGGAGTGTCCACAGTTTTTCCCCGTAGTGAACTTATGGGCATTTCCTCAGGTGGCTGAATAGTGGAAAGTGGAATATACAGATGTTTCAAAGATTGTCAGACATTGGTCTAACTGACATTAATACCTTGTGTAGTGTGATGGTTAAGTTGATATGTCAACTTGGGTAGGTTGTTGTGTCCAGTTGTTTGGTCAAGCAAGCATTGTCTGGTTGCTACCATGAGGCTATTTCATGCATTTAAATCATCAGTAAGTTGAGTGCACTTATGCTGATTACATCTACAATCAACTAAGGAGTTTTCTTCAGTAACAATAGAAGTGTCATCCAATCAGTTCAAGGACTTAAAGGGAAACCTGAAAATTTCAGCATTCAGAAGGAAAAATTTCCATCTCTACTTCAGCCAGCCAAACTTCTCCTGGGGAATTCATTGAAAACTCTATCAGAGTTTCCAACTTGTAGACAGCCCTGTGGACTCCAGACTTGTCCAACCCCACATCTATGTAGGTTCTGTTTCCCTGAAGAACCTTGAGTAATACACCCAGAACCCAAAATATTATTATGTGTCCTGCTCTTCCACCCACATCTGATTATGGGATAACAGAGCCAGGAATAACATGGAGGCCTGGCTACAAATGACTCAGAGTTGGTCAACCCTTTCTGCAAACTCTTCAGTGGTCATTTCCCCAACTCCCAAGTACATAACTGGAATCTATATCTTTGCAGTAAGAATAACCTGCACAATGGGGCGTTAAATGGCAGAGTAAACATTGTCACAATGTAATGGCACTTGACTTTATTTTATATAATAAAACAAACCAGGAGGGGGTGTGAGAGTCGTTCAGTTGTAGAGTTCTCACCTGCCATGTGGGAGATCCGGGTTCGATTCCCAGCCCATACACTCCCTCCCCCAAAAAAAAGCAAATAAACAAAAAATCCAAACAAACAAAAATTCAACAAATGGTGATGCGATAACAGGATACTCACATGGAAAAAGAATGAAATGTGACCCTCCCACACAGCATACAAAAAAAAAGCAAAACAAAACAGGAGAAGAGGTAGGCATAATTAAAATAGTGCTGTGAATACACTACACAGGCCCAGAAGTAGATTTTCAAATGCACAGGTAACAGCTGTTTCATACTTTTTCTTTGAAAATTCCAAAAAAAAAAAAAAACACATTTCCATTAGAGTGTTTAAAATATAATAGATCTTTCTGAGGAAACCATTCAGTTTGACTCAGAATAGGAAGAAAGCATTCCAGATCAATGAAGTCCTTGGTCCTTGGGACGGTTCGGCTGTACTGTTTCTGACGTGCAATTAGATATTTGGGAGAGAATATAGGAGGGGGATTGCGATCAGGATGGTAATGGAGAAAATGAGAAGCAGAAAACTTATAAAAACCTGTGAGCAGCTGAATCCCAGTAGGGTATGGAAAGCTCTAGCTGGCAACATGATTTTAAACCATAGTAACTCTTCTTATGCCACAAAGACTAATAACAGCATCAGTGTTAGCAAGTTCCTTATAATGAGGTGGAATTTTAAAGACAGTCTTCTGGCTCTTGGTTTAACAAGGAAATTTTGCAAAAGTCCAAGAAGGAGAAGTTACCTTAATTTCCTCAATCAGGTTTCAAGTGTATTAAGCCTTTGTCAGGGTTGCTGACTAGTTTCAGTATAGTTTTGAATAATTCATCCCCAGACCTTTGTTTTTTCAGGAAGCAGACTTGGGAAAGAAGCTTGTCCTGTTCCATTTCTGACTCTCTTTATTCCTTCTTTCTTCCCACCTGACAAGTATGTTTCTAATTGAAATGCATAGTAAAGGTTTCCTGTCCGAAAAAAGAAATGGAGAAAAATCATTTACAGTTAGATTTATTTCAGTTTGACTGCTTAAAATCAAAATTAAATGCTCTCCAAGTTTGAATAAAGAAAAAAGAATAAGGTCACATTTGCCAAACAACATAAATTGCATACTTATTTATTGCAAGAAATAGATGACCATTTTCTAAAATAAATGCTTTTCATAATAGCACCATTTGTTTTATATCCCAGATGGATGGGTGAGAAAGCAATGCAGTCTATATAGAATTTTAATAAAAACACACTGGGCATGCTACAATATTAAGAAAACTCATATACCTCTTCATCATTTATAATGTAAAAATTGAAAAGTTGGAACAAATTTATTGAAAATCATTGCCAAGCAGTACAGGTTTTTGGAATTTTCAATGTTTGTTCACAGCTTAATGGATTGCTGCTAACACTGCCTGGTGTTCCTCTGTTAACTAGCTTCTCTTTTACACAGTTCATCATCTTCGTTCCCCAAAGAGCCTCTCTTCCTAACATGCCTAATTCCATTAATGGAACCATCAGTCTTCCAGTCACTCAGTCTTAACTCGTGGTATCAGTTTAACTCCTTTTTCTCCTTTCACATGAAATGACTTAACAAACATATACTCCAATTCTATGATTTCCCTACAGGAATCCCTTCCTTTCCATTTTGACTATCTATCTAGTCTTGATTTTCATTCACTTTCACCTAGCAATCTGAGGCCCCCTGGCAAAATCTGGCCTGCCACCTGTTTCTGTAACTAAAATTTTCTTGGACCACAGTCATGCTCCTTCATTTACATGTCTGTTTTCACCTTACAACAGTAGAGTTGGGTAGTTGTGACAGACACTATATGGTCCACAAAGCCTAAGATATTTACTGTTTTGCCCTTTAGAGTAAAAATTTGTTGTTCTCTGACTTAGAATATGATCAGAAGCATTCTAACTGGTATCTTCATCCCCAGAGACATCTGGAGTTAATCCTCACATTATAGCACTAGTTGGCTGAATCTTCTTGAAACAGCAACATTCATATCAGCTTCATGCTCAAAACTCTCAAAACCCCACAGTTAATCACATTTTAAACACTGATTTTGAGCGGTGCCACAGTGGCTCAGGGGCAAAATTCTCACCTGCCATGCTGGAGACCCGGGTTCGATTCCCGGTGCCTGCCCATGCCAAAAAACAAAAACAAAAACACCTGATTTTGAGCCAGATATTATAATGCACCACATACATTGCTCTAGGCTTTGCCCCTTTTATACTCTCCTGTTTCCATGGAGAATATTCATCTGTCTCCCATAGAAATACTGAATGGCATTGCAAGCTCATCTAAAATAACACTGCTCTTGGAATACTTTTTCAATTTACCCAACTATATGTGAACTTATATTCTTTTTTCAGAGGGCTTTCCTTAATCTTCCTTCCTGTTATAGCCATTACTCTTCCACTCTCACTAAATTGCAAGCTTATTATGGAATAGAACTTTGTCTTACTTCTCCTCTATTCGCAGTTGACTCCACCTTGGTTTCATGTATGTATTTGTTTACCAAACAGACACCTGTTGAGCAATTTACTATATTTCAAGCACTATGTTAGGTACTGGCGATGCAAAGAAAAGACAGGTAGTTTCTGTCCTCAAGGAGTTTGCTATTTTGTTTTCTATTTTATAAAGTAAATTGTAAAATGTAATGAGCTTAAAGTAAAGGTATGCCCAGGAGGAGAATAAGATTTTAGGTGAGTCTAGAAGTAAAAGGAGTCTCAGTGAACTTGCAACTGAGTCGAGTCTTGAATAGGAATTAACACAAGTACAAAATAATGGAGGAATATTCTGAACAGTGGAAAAATATTGGGAAATGCATGGAGGCAATTTCTTGAAGTGTGAACAGTTCTACAGATCTGTGGTTGAGCATGTTTTGGGGGTGGGTGTCATAGGTTGGAAGCCACAAAGAGAAGAAGGAAACAAGTTCTAAATTTAGGGCCCTGATACCATGTTGAAGAAATCACACTTCATTCTATAGCTAATGATTCCCAAGGACACTCTACAAAAAAATCTGTACTGAAGGATATTAGTAATTCTTAAGAGGAGGTAAAAGAGGATTATGACCAATTAGTCTTGGGAAATACCTGATTAAACAAAAGTAAATGAAGTCCTATATGCAGGATTTGTACTGCCTTCCACCAAGTGGAGGACAGTTGGTAGAATACTTCCCAAATACATATGCAATATTTTAAAACATATCAAAATATATATGTTTTAAAAATCTTTCCTTTTTAAAACAACTTCAGGACTGATACAGGATGATACACACTTTGGGAAACACAAATCTATGTAACGGTAAAACACTGAACAATTTTGGCATGAGATTGAAATTATTAGAAATGTGTTTTAGTCATTTCCTCCCAGATAGAATGAGGAGAATGTCTTGGTGGGATAGAGTAGAGAGGAAGGTAAACAAGGAGGGATATTGCTGCAGTATTTCAGGTAATAATGAGCAGGGACTATACTGAGGTAATGGCAAAAGGAATAGAGAGAGGGAGAAAAATCAAGGTATATTCAAGAGTGAATACTTAGAAGATCTGTTAACTAGAAGGGGGGATGGATTTAAAAACATCGATTATATCACTTTCTTGTCTAAAACCCACAAATTGTTCAGCATTTCTCATAGAATCTTTGCATGTTCTATAAAGTTATGCATATTCTTCTGTGTTATTATTTTCCAGCCTAATCATCACACTTGCCCTCACTCGCTTCCCTCCAGTGATTCTGGCCTTCTTTTAGTCACTCTCACTTGCTGTGCTTCCTGTGGCCTCTTAGACTTTCTACCTGCCATTCCTTACCTTGAACACTCTCTTTTCCATCTCATAAAACAGTTAACTCATATTAAAACTTCTGAACTTGACTCAAGTTTTCTTTTCTCTGGAAAGTCTTTCTTATTCTCCCTGATTTGGTGAAATGGTCCATTGTATGCCTTTGTAATTACTTCTTTCATATATTTTTCATCGCCTAAAGTGAAATATCCTGGACAGCAGGGAGCGTTGCCACTGAATCCACAAAGGAGAGATGAGCTCTTGGCATGTAAAAAGCTGATGGATATTATTTAATATTATATTAATTAATAATTGGGAGAAAAATTTCAAGTTATGTTAAGATTTATGACTTGGAAATTTGCACATGGCTATATATTTTGAGTAGGAAGTACAGAAGCATAGGAAATATTGGAGAAATTATTACATTTGGGTTTGGAGGGAATATTTTTGAAATGCCATGCAATTAGAATGTGACTCAGGAGCATAGGAGAAAGGTCTGAATTAACAACAGGCATTTTGAATCCCTCTGTGTCATTAATGAGATAACCCAAGGGGAATATATCTAGTGAAATGGGAGGTCCAAGTATGCTGCCCTGAAAATAAATTTATCATAGAACAGGACGTCCACAAAGGAAACTTAGATGGCACAAAATGGTGAGACGAAAATTAACAAAGAATATTTTTAAAGGTATGGGATGTCAAGTTTTGAAAGGGAGAAAATTTTGCTGGTGGACATCAGAATGCTCAGGGTCCCATTTGTGTGCCATATAAACTTCAAAGAACAAATAGGTGATGGCAACATTGTATCCATGGACCGGACATACTACTGGGTTTCTTTAAGGCCCTAAAACTTTTTCTAAAGAGAAAATTTTCAGATCACTTATTAATAATTAGACTTTTTTGAAGAACAGGTGTCTTAGTTTACCAGGTTGTTATGACAAATACCACACACTGGATTGGTTAAACAAGGGAAATTTATCGACTCACAAAGTCTGCCACACTCTGGCACTGGCTTGCTGGGGTTCCTTGACTTGCATCTCTGTCTTAAATCACGCAGCTGTGTCCTTTTCTTTCTCTCCTCCTCTGTTGACTTTCAGTTTCCAGCTCCTTCTCACTTACTCTGTCTGGATTTTTTCTGTTTTTAAAGGACTTCAGTAATCCAGATTTAGGTCCATGCTCATTCATTTGGGTCACATCTTAACTAAAATCATGTCTTCAAGAGATCTTATTTACAATGTGTTCACACCTACAGGAATGCCAGTTCAGAGCATACCTTCATTCAGTCTACCACGGTGGAGTCAGATCATATAGATTTAGGAGATAGCTAAAATATTCTTAAAGGATTTTACTTTCTACTTCTGTAACTCATGCTGTTTATATTTCTTCAGTTTCTTTCATCTATACTTTGGGGGTAATAATTTCTGTTCTCCAGAGTTAGGCAATTTAAATATGAAAAATATAAATGAAAGTACTTATTTTACTTTTTGGTCTATATTAGATATTTTTTATGGAAACTGAATCTACTTTAACATTTTGAGTTTAGAAAGGTTAAAAACGCTGACCTAACTTTTCCCTAACAATATCATAAAAACTACTAGGCTTACTCCTTAACAGAAAATGTAGCAGGAGTGGATTCCAAAAACTTTCCAAAGATATTATCAAATCCATGTGAAATGGTCAATAGTATTTATAAAATCTATCTATGAACGCCTTCATCTGAAAGAGTACAAACTACTATAAGTAGAATCCAAATTCATATTAAATTCCAGATATTTAATTCCGTATAAGACTTCCTAAAGTAGTGTAAAACACTGTCATTATCTAGCCCTTTAAAAATCACTCTTAATATTGTTTGTAAACAGCTCTGCAATATTTAATAAAGTCTTAACTTCAAGGATGTATTATAATTCAACAATGCATAACATTATTTCGACGAGATTTTTTACTCACTGCAAAATCATCCAAAGCCCAATCTAGTAAATAATTTCTAGAAAGTTTTTTTAAAATAAAAACTTTTATTTTAAATAAAATCTTTGTCAACCTAACAATCAGGAGATCAATATTTTCTTAAGTGGTGTTATGTGCATATTATACCAGGACTAATTTGAAGAACTCAATTACACAGTCATCAGATATGGAGCATGAGTTAAATATATTGCCAGAAAATCTATCTTACCTTTTCCTTGAAAATACTCCATTTACAACTAAAATTCTATATGCTTTCACATTTGACTATTATTGTACTTAATTATTATTTGATTGCATACATAATTTTTCTGACTTCCTTTCTCAAAGTATTATATAATATAATTATTTAAAAACTCACATCAAGTTGGTTAAGTTCATGTATAAAGAACTGCATAAAACTTGAAATCATTTTCATTGCACTGTATTTCCAACATAATATGTGAAATGATTAATATTATGCTTGAAACTCAAATACCAAATTATACATAAAAATGATAAATGAAGAAAATATTCAAGATCTTAAATCTTAGTTCCAAGATTATATAAATTCAAAGTCACTTCTAAATGCATTCTTTCTATTACTTCAATTCCCAGTATTATGCCTATCAATAAACTATATATCTGTGGATGTAGAGTAATTTTCATAGACAAGTATGCATCAGATAATCTATGTTTTATTTATTCCTAATAAAGATGTATGACTTTATGTAAGATACACTCAATTCCTGTAAATTTTATAGAAGAAAATAAGAAAAAATATTATTTGTATAATAGCAAAAATACAATCTGTAAAAGATAATTTGTCCTTTAAAACACTAAATTTGGGATTTTTTCTCAGGAAGTGAGTGACAATTTCTCTATAAAATTTGATTGCTAGTGTCAGTCAAAATGGATTATTCAGAACTTTATCCTGTTATCACCATTTTGTTCAGATTAACTAGAATATTATTTACAATCTTATCAATAAATCATATACAATATTTACATAAGTACTTTAAATAGATTGGCACAGTTTAATAGCTTCAATTTATATTTTTGCTGGTTAACCATAATATACAAACAAACAAGGAACTGCCCTGACTAAGAATATCATAAAGAGAAAGTCAAGAATGGAATTATAAGAAATTCATAGAGTCATTTTTAAATTTAAGAACATAGGGATAAAGTAATTCAGAGTCTCAAAGAATCACACAGTATCAATTCAAGCTTCTCAAAGACTAACCTTAGGGGAGTTTAGTGGAAAGACATAATGGGGAAATTTTCATGTTCAAAAACAAACATTTTTTTGATCAAAGAATGAATATTGCCAAAACGAATGAGGGCTAGCCACTTTTTATACACGATATGCTGTTACCCTCACAGAAGTCAAAAAGAAAAGGCAGGGCAGGCCACGGTGGCTCAGCAGGGAAAAATGCTTGCCTGCCAAGCCCGAGGACCTGGGTTCGATTCCCAGTGCCTGCCCATGTAAAAAAAAAAAAAAAAAGACAAGTACGTAAATATGTTATTGGAAGCATTTCATTCAGGTTTGGAAAGCAATGCAATTTTAGTGCAACATGCAGTAATGCTAAATAACCGCACAGCAACAGAACAAAGCATTGTAATATCCTAATTTTCCCAATATAGACAATAACTGAAAGGTCATTAGCAAATATCAGATGTGGTTGTCATCTCTAAACAAGACATGAAGCAAACAATTTAGGGACCTTCAACATGATAGGCAACATCTATATGTGAATTATAAAGTATTACAGAAATGCAATGAATGGAATACTAAGGAGCCTGAAGAGACTTATGTTGCCAACTAACAAATTACTGTTGTTGTAAAAAAGCATCGAGAACACATTCTCTCCAAAATAAAGTTTCCATTTAGGCACAATCAGCAGGGCTTAATTAGAAAACATGAATAATTGAACATGCTGCTGCTCTCTCTGAGCTACAAACTTAAGTCATGTAGAAGCAAATTCTTGTTAGACAAAAGAGCATGTCATACTGAATCATTCTCTAATGTTTGCCTCTCTCTGACGGCAACCTTTACAGTAATAATTCAAATGAATAACCATGGAGAAAATGTTATAAATATAGGTCTTCAGTTGTAACAGAAAAAATAAAAATAAAGCAAGAATTCCTACAATCCCTACCCCTCCCTAAAGCCAAGTTTCTGAAAATATAATAGAAAAGGGAAGGAGGGAGGGGAAAAGGCATGGATTACAAATGATTTAGGATATTTGAAGCATTCATAGAATTAATCATTCTGGCAACAGCATCAAAGTCCAGGTTCATAAATTTTCTCTGTTGAAGCACAATTTGGATATTTTTACCTGCTTCCCATTGTGTAGAAGTCCCTCCCTAACTGGGTGCTAATTTAGCAAGCTTTCAGTGGATACCTGGAAGCCCCAGTGGCTCTCTCAGGTTCAGTATCTTCAGGGGCCCTTTAACCCAGGCCATTAGAAAGTCACAGAACAATTAGTTGAAGAGAAGATTATAACCATTGGTAAGCCCTATATCCATGATTTTAAATAAAAATTACAGCAAAATCCATGACCTAAAAACAATAACAAAACCAAAACAAAAGAAGAAAACAAACAAACAAAAAGCTGCAAGTGTGTATGATGAACTACCCAGTTTACCTCACCGAACACTGGTTTTCCTGGGGCCAGCTGTCCCATTTATTTCTGTCTTACTTTCCTTTTCATATGCTCTGAGCCATGTGTCATTGAATTAGGACCCATATTTGTCTTGGAAAACTAACCATAGGAGCCTTGTCTCTTTCTGTGTTTCCTTGTCTACTGTAACAAGGAATTATAACCCACTCTCTAAATCTACAGCTGCTGCTGCTGCTGCTCCTGCTTCTGTTGATTTTGCAAAAAACATCCCTGCCCTCTCTATAATCTTATACTCCTCTCTGGTGCCTGAACCTGGAGAAAAACACACCTCACTGCATCTTAAAAGCCCTCACTTGGTGAGGTCACTGAGCATTTTTTTCTCATTAGTGCTGCTAACCTGACTTACGTCCTCACGGTTATACTAGCACATGCTGAGTAAATTCTGTCACTTTTGCTGTCCTTTCTCTCTCAGCCATTCCAGTTGTTTCTCTCAGCTCCCAGACTAGCCAGCACAATGTTTAAATTTAAAAGAACTTTCCAGGGGCTTCAGTTTAGATGATGGCTCCTCAGAAAAGTCTTGGGTGTCTACTCTGCATCTGCAGAATAGTCTCAAAATTCCAGGATTTTGGTGGAGATATTTGTCAAGAAAAAAAGAGTAAAAGTTTTAATTCTTATCTAGGATATTTGAGCCAAGCACAATAAATTCTGTAGGCTAACTTCCATTTAGTTTAGGTATTCTTAAATATTTCAGGAATAACAGTTTTTTACAAGGATGATCCAAATTTTGGTTTTGTTCGTGCTCTCTATTATTCTTTTATTCTCAACTTCATTTACTTCTGCTCTAATTTTTGTCCTTTCCTTCTGCATGCTTTGGGTTTCGTTTGCTATTCTTTTGCTACTTCCTCCAGGTGTGCAATTAAGACTTTGATTTTAGCTCTTCCTTCTATTTTAGTTCCTCCAGGTATGCAGATAGGTCTTTGATTTTAGCTCTTACTTCTATTTTAGTTCCTCCAGGTATGCAGATAGGTCTTTGATTTTAACTCTTTCTTCTTTTTTAATGTAAGCATTTAGAGCTATAAGTTTCCCTCTAAGCACCGCCTTCATTGCATGTCATAAGTTTTGATATGTTGTGTTCTTGTTTTCATTTTTCTCAAATATTTACTGATTTCCTTTGTAATTTCTTCTCTGATCCACTAATTATTTAAGAATATGTTATTTAACTTCCATATATTTGTGGATTTTCCGGTTTTCTGCCTCTTATTGATTTCCTGCTTCATTCCATTATGGTCAGAGAAGATGCTTTGTATAATTTCAATCTTAATAAATTAATTGAGATTTTCCTTATGACTGAACATGTGATCTATCCTAGATAATGATCCATGTGCCCTTGAGAAAAATGTATATCCTGCTGTTTTGGGGTACAGTGTTCTGTATGTGTCTGTTAGCTCTTGTTCATTTATCAAATTGCTAAAGTTCTCTGTTTCCTTATTGATCTTCTGTGTAGATGTTCTCTCTATTGACGGGAGTGTGTACTGAGGTTTCCAACTATTATGGTAGAGATACCCTATGTCATTGGATTTAAAGCTCAGTCTGCTACTTACCCATTTTTATTTGTGGCTAAAATCAATTCCTTCAGGTTTTCTATTCTGGGGCAAGTAAATTCTATAGAGGCGAATAATTGCTGTGCTGTAATAGTATGATTAGGAAATAGAAAATCAACTTGATTAAACCTTTTATTCAAAGTCACAAATGAATAATAAACTTGAAATAATTCTCCCCTTTTCATCTTTTGAAGAATCAGGCACATATCTTCTCAGGGATAATAAGAAGAAACACTTCCCTCAGCAACTCAACTTTAAATAGATACCTGTCACCTTTATCCATTCCTAGAGGAGTTCCACCTGAGATGTGTAACTATAGGAGAAGAGAACTGAAGACGTGCTAAAGCATGTCTCACATGGGATTTCACATGATTGATTCCTTTATAGCTGGAGCAGCATAATAGTGTGAGATCCTCATGGGTTTCTAGGGGTTGAAGGTAGATGGGGAAGATTGGTTTTAAGCAAGAGAGAAAAAAAAAAGGCAAAAGTCTCTGTTTTTGGAATTTGAAATAACTCATGGTCTAGCCAAGTTAATTTTTACAAAAATGGCATGACAACCACCAAGTTTAATTTGTATGAAATGAAATTGCTTTTTTTCTTGGGGGGTGCCGGGTTCAGGAATCGAGCCTGGGTCTCCCACATGAAAGGCCAGTATTCTGCTACTGAACCACCCATGCACCCCTGAAATTGCTTTTAATAATAGTTTCAGTGGTGAGAAAAAAAGGAACACTGTGTTTCAATAAAGTTAATATAGGTGAATCATAAATTATGGGAAAAGAAATTAAACACCCTATTAATTTTGCATTTCGAAGAACATGACATGCATTTATGAAATAATTTATGAAATAATGCTTATAAATTAACATGTTAAGGAATGAGAGGAAAAACAAATGTTTTATTCAATTCATTTGTGTTTCATTTCCTGGTTTTATTATATGCTAAATTATATGCTATTTTAGTTTGTTAAGGCACCTGGAATGCAATACACCTGAGATAGATTGGTTTTTATAAAAGGGATTTAATTAGTTACAAAGTTACTAATTTGATAAGGTACATGGTGACATCTGCTGGGCTTCTCTCCTGGCTTCTGGGTCCAAATGGTTTTCCCTAGGGCGATTCCTTTCTGC
This sequence comes from Tamandua tetradactyla, assembly GCF_023851605.1. Taxonomy (NCBI): domain Eukaryota; kingdom Metazoa; phylum Chordata; class Mammalia; order Pilosa; family Myrmecophagidae; genus Tamandua; species Tamandua tetradactyla. The sequence goes on along the minus strand of NC_135348.1, from coordinate 30,550,414 downwards.
ATCCCCAAATGGTTGGATCTGAGCCAGCTCTGAACTCTGAGCTGTGTTGTGGTGGTCTGTGCTGAGCTTCTCTCTCTTCTGCCCTTTCCTTTTAAGCCTCATTCATTGAGGAAGGCACTTCCCTTAGCCAATGGCAGATGTAATCTGTCATAGATGAATTTCATATGCTGACAATGACATACTCGCACAGCAACAGAACAAAATTGGGCACCATCACCTGGCCAGGTTGACAACTGAACCAATCACATATGCCATGGAAAAGTGATTTCAAATTCATAACTAAATCTTCAGTTGCATCAGAAAACAATCTTCTATTCCGTTTTTAAATCTATTTTTAAAGGAAAAATGTTGTTACACTGAAACAGAGTTTGAATCTTTCATTAATAAGAAAGCTTTGGCTTTTTATGCAACTTTCAGAGTCGCGACTTACCCCATATTCTTACATTTATTCAATGAAACTTAGCAATAATTTGAGGCCATTCAGACAATGTTGATAAGTATTTTCAGTTAAGTCACACCAAAGCTTTACTGGGCAACGTGACATCATTTGCTGTAATTTCCAAGTGAAATGGGCAAGCTCTAACATTAGTGATACAAAAATGACCAGGTACTGTACTTGAGCTGACCACTGTCCTCTATGACTGAAAACCACCCCAAAATTTAGCCTAGGACCTTCAAGAGTTGTGGAGGAGAATTTGATTCTCACTAATGTTTGCGCACGCAGAAAAGAATCCATAATTGGAATTATGGATTCCAAATGCATAGCTTGGGATTAGAATCCAAAGCTCTTATTCAGACCTTAGGAAAACAAAATCAACTCAAGCAAAAAGTTTTATTTTAACTTACACTGTATCTGGTATTATATTGATAACTGCGTATTTATCATTGTATACTTAGTATGCCATTCTGGTTGAGTTAGGTTTGATGGAACTGATTTAATACTTTCAAGAAGAGCGAATACTGTGCGGATTTCGCCACTCTTTTCCCATGAAGCAATACCTTTCAAGAGGATCATTTAAGTCACCCTCAATGGTCTATAAATATATCCCAGGGACATGTCTCACTAGTAATCCAAACCGTCTGGGAATGCTTTCATATACAATGTGAATGGGCACTTTGCAATTTTTCTATTTATCTGTGCATTAGGTCATTAAAATTTTCTACAAGCTATCATTAAACTACCTGAGATAGAGACTGCTAATACCTTATAATATATAATGGTAAGAATATCACTTAATTATCCACTATTGGGTACTTCTGTAAAGTAAATAAACAAACAGTGAAAAATTGAATTTAATTGCCAATATTAATTTTAGATTTACATGTAATTGCAAACTATTTTAAATATCCAAAATGTCAAATAATAGGAAATGCTTAAATATTTTACATTAATTGAAATAAATGTTTTGGACCATAAATCATACTTATGATGCTAACTTTGAGATAGTTATGAAGATATTTATGAACAAATGTGAACTGATAAAAGCAAAATGGTATCTCTGACTTGAGAAATAAATGTACCTGTGAAGTTGGTATAAAAAGACTAATAGACTTACTGTTGAGAGAATTTTCTCCTTTAAAAATATTCCATGTAGATGTTATTATACAGATTGTATATTACACAACATAAAGCCTGTCCAATAACCTAATGTTCTAAGGCAGAAATAGCAGAAACCTTGCTTTATCAAAAAAGTACCCATGTTTTTGTCTAGGTAAACGGACAATCATATTAGTATTATTTTATTCTCTTCTTAGTATTTGTTCTAGTTTGCTAGCTGCCGGAATGCAACACACCAGAGACAGATTGGCTTTTAATAAAAGGGGATTTATTTTGTTGGTTCTTCAGAGGAAAGGCAGCTAACTTTCCACTGAGGTTCTTTCTTACATGGAAGGCACAGGATGGTCTCTGCTGGTCTTCTCTCCAGGCCCCTGGGATCCAACAACTTTCCCTGGGGTGACTTCTTTCTGCATCTCCAAAGGCCTGGGCTGAGTTGCGAGTGCTGAGATGAGGAATGCCAAGCTGCTTGGCTGTGCTACATTGCTATCTCTCATTTAAGCACCAGCCAATTAAGTCAAAAGCCACTCATTGCAGCAGACACGCCTCCTAGCCAACTGCAGATGCAATTAGCAACAGATGAGGTTCACGTGCCATTGGCTTATGTCTGCAGCAACAAGATTAGGTATGCTCACCTGGCCAAGTTGACAACTGAATCTAACACAGTATTGTACACTATAAGCTAAGAAAAGAGATATATGTTCATATATAGAAGTGAAAGGGTCTAAAAATGTAGAAGTGATGACAGTCCACTCAAAACTGAGCCAGAGGTACGTAGGTAAAGTAATAATACTGACTGCTAATATTGAATAGGTAGGTGTCTTTCACTGCTCTTTTTTTTATTTATGACATTTAACTACCATAACTGCATTATATGATTTTTACTAGTATTGACTCTATAATTTAGATGAGGAAACCAATTGCTGGGTTTAAGTTACTTATCTGGAATTTCAGAGCAAGCAAATGGTTTAATCAACTTTAAACCCAGAAGCTTTTTCTCAGCCTAAGAACCTATGACTTCAGCCCTGTAGTCCTGCCTCCACCTGCAATTGGATCCAGTTTCTCATTTACTCTATAGAAAACTGAATATATATGGAGGGGGAGAGGCACCGTGCTCAGAGCATGGGTTTTGTCAGGCAGATCTGAGGTTCAAGTTGCTCTTTGTGAGCTTGTGCAAAATTTTCTATCCCTGAAAGCTTTGTATTCCTCTTGGTAAAAGGAGAATAATAAGAAGACTGTTTTTTCTAATTGGACATTGAGAGTTTTAAATGTATAAACTTTGTAATTTTATCCATTTATTAAGACAATATTCATTAAATAGCTATTTTGTACCAAGACTTCGAACAGGGTCCGGGAATGCAGAGGTGAGGCAGACTAGGAGAGAAAGACATAATCCCGAATGCTTATGCAAATTAGTGTATAATTTAGAAGTGTGCTAAATGTCATGAAATAAATATAAATGGGGGTGGGCAATGGTGGCATAGTGGCAGAGTTCTCACCTGCCGTGCCGGAGACAGGGGTTCGATTCCTGGTGCCTGCCCATGCATAAAAAAAAAATAAATTAGTAATAAATGGGAGGGAGTCCTTAATATTTAGGAAAAATAAAGGATAATTTTAATGGGCAAGACTTTCCTTTATATCTTAGATTATATTTATTTATACCATATTATTATATCCATTAATCCTTAGAAAACAGAGGACTAGTAAATAGTGTAGTGGCATTCTTGGCAGAGGACAGCATATGTAAAGACCCTGAATCTGGAAGAAGTATGTGTTTGAGGAATCAAAACAAGGCAAGTGATCTTTTGCCCCTGAAGCAAAAGAGCTGCATAAAATGAAGCTGAACTAAAAAGCTTCTGTTAGACAAGACAGAGTTCTTTAGACCCTTTAGATGACGTAGATCTTTTTCCTGAGAGGAATAAGTTTTTCAAGTGTTTTGAGTAGAGGAGAGACCTATACATATTTGGGTTTCAAAAGAATTGAGTGACTGAGGGAAAAGATTGGAGTGAATTATCAAAAAAGATGATAAATTAGCCAATGCAGGAGTAAAAGGACGAGATAAAGGTAGATTGGACTAAATTCTGAATATTTCTAAAATTTAAATATTGGATAGAGGAGAATGAGCCAACAAAGTACCTTAACAAAGAGCAGCTAGAGATGTGAACTTAAAGCAAGAGCTGCAGGAAAACCAAGGCTAGGCAGTGAAAGCCCAGCCAAAGCAGGTTTCAGGGAGGGGGTGGGTAACTCTGTAGGATTCAGTTTAAATGTCAAGTAGCATTGGCAATAAAAATGCCATTGGACATAGGGATGTGGAACTCATTTAATGGAAATTGACTTCTTTGCTAGTGTTCCCAGGGATTTAGGTTTTGGTTTTGCTTCTGGTCAGATTTCTGATTTGTATGCTTGTTTGTTAATTTTTACATACTACCTTGTTATATAACAATTGACCGTCACCATTGACTGGGGAGTAATTTATAAGGGCATCCCTTCTTTGGAATGTTTAAACATTATTAGAAATAATGAAAACAGGAGGTATTTAGTATTAACAAAAGCAAATCCATTTTTACCATCATATTCAATTTTTGGTGTGCTTTCTCAGTTAAACAGACTAATTTTTAAGGTTACCATTTCCGAAGATAACTAGATGCTTCCCACTCAGAAAGAAGACTTCAAAACTTTCAGTATGTTGAAAATAGAAGACATTTGATGTTTATCTCTGGAATTTTGGGAATAAATTGACTAAAGTTTACTTAGTATCATTTTCCTTCAAAATTGGCTCCTGGGGTTAGGGCTATTTTATAACTCAGGATTATGAAATGTAGAAAGTCTAAAGTTGAATTCAAACTGACATCTATGTTCTTTTTCAGGGGGATATACTATCTGTAAAAGGTTTTACAACATTTATATTATTCCATTGTTTGATTTCAAGAATTACTATTTTCTGGGAAAATCCCATTTCCATCTACTAATTGGGATTATAATTTATTCCTTAATAAGGAATAAATTGAATTCCTTAATTCAACCCTACAAAATTGAATTAAGCAAATTAGCAACTTTTTAGGAGTCTTTAAATCTTGTTTGTCTTGTTTGTACAATTTCTTATCAAAACTACATTTTTTTTCTTCCTTATTTTGATACCCTCAAAAGAAATCACCCCCTAATGATGAGTGAATTCAAATACTCTTTGGAAATTCATAGTAATATCTCTAACTATACTGCTAACCTTTTGAATATTTTCTCAGAGGCACTGGTCTTCCTATGGGTGAGTAGTAGCTACTAGAATTTGTAAACAAGTAAAGATACGCCTGGGTGAACGCTGATGCTGTCATTTGTACATAAAAGTGTGTGATCAGAGGATAAGCTTGTTGTCATGAATTGTGTCATATGGGATTCCTACTTCCAACTGGTTTGACTTGTAGCTTTTATATATCACGTGGTAAAGTATAAACTGCTAAACTTAGAAACAATAAAATGATAAGACAAACTTAATCAGATAGACATGTGAGCGCCTTAGGAACTGAACTCTCATTGTTCATGAACTGAAGGATATTTTTTAAAAGCATTGTTCTTTCTTTTTTTTTTTTTGATCTTATGCTAGTTCTCCTCATCAGCTTTTCAAATCTTTCAAAGACTAAGAATTCCTGGTACTTTGTTGTGGTTGCTGTTGTCATTCTAGTTCCAAGGAAGTTGTTGGCACATATCATGAGATAGACATTAACTCGAACTCCCCAATTCTTAGAAGGTAGTTTCTAGCATTATGAAGCTTGTAAAGAACTGAGCAGAGTCCCTCCAAAGTTTACTTTATAAAGCCCTAATAACTATGAGTGAGGGCACATTAAAATCTGTTCTGTTGTGACATGTATGCTAATATTTATGCCTATATATTATGCGTAGGATCTGTATAATTAGAAATGGTACCGAAACACAGTACCAAATGAATAGTAAAATTGCATGCTATATTCAACAAATTCATTTCAGATGTCTACAAAGATGATCGCAACACAGTACACTGCATTCTACTATATGGTAGAAAATGGTAATGACATGAGAGAAGTACCAAATGATGATTGGGATACATTTCATCGCTTTTCTCTTACTCGTCCTTCTTTTTCCCAAATCCTTCAATTCTGAATGTCTTAATTAATAGTTTATTTGGGGAGGTGGGTCTGCTGCTGTATTTCCTAAGTTTTTCATCAGATATGTACTGAGAGGTCTACTATTTTTCAGCTATTTTACTGCCAGACTCTGGGGAGCAACAAAGTAAATACCACATATAGCTTTATAGGACCTTCACAAAGGGGACAACAGAGTTGCAGATAGGTCAATGGAAGCGCAGTTTCACATGCTATCCAGGTGAAATGTCCTGGTATTTTAATTAGACTGCTTGGAGAGCTCTTTAAGGGACAGAATAGAGAGTAATGATGGATTCAATGTAAATGCTGAAAAAGAAGGAAATATAAATGGTATCAGAGTTGTACAATTTTTTTGCCCTGTTATTCATTCAGATAAGTAAGATGACTTGTAGGCACTGGAAATGCTTGGGGTAGAACTCCTAGATCAAGGTGACAACATTTGCAAATAACTGCATGCAGTCAGTGTGACAGTGCTGTAGCATGTTGCCTTATCCCTGTCCAAAACATCTTTGCCCAAAGTATATTTCTTCAAAGCAAAAATAATTGCCTAATTTCTTTTATTGCCTATAATATTTTACAAAATTATCAAAGCATAACTGAATTTATTCCTTTGTTTTAATACCTTTCATGTTTCTACAGGATATTTTTACCCTGTAAGACAATTTAGGCACAAAATGTGCCCATAATCACACAGTGACTGAGCCAGGATTTCAACCCCTACCGTTTGATTAAGAAGCTTCTGCTTTGAATCCAGTAATCAACTTAATGTACTGAAAAGATCACTCTAGTAAGATTCTTAAGGTTTGAGTTTTAATATTAGTTCTATTTTTTTAACTATATGTGTAGCCTTGTGACTTTTTTGCCTCTTTCAGTTAAATAATATTATTTTAAATCTAATATGTACAATAAAGCATTAGGTATACATCCATCTAGAGAAAAAGTTTTTGGAAACCCTCTATAGCAGAGATTGCTTTTTGAAAGTAAAGTCTCCAGGTGATTATGGGATGAAAAAACTGCCATGTCATTTAAGATATCTTTTAAATAGTCAAAGGGGTGAAGTGAGTTAACTTTCATGTAATTCTTTCAACTTATGCTGTTTCTCTGGGGTAGAAACATGTACAAGCACAAGAAGAGAGAGATATGTGTATAATAATGTTTGAGATATTTTCAACCTCATTCTCCTTGTATAAACCTAAGTGAATATGATTACATTAACAATCAATTCTAGAAACAACTGGAAGGAAGTATATAAAAATCTTAATTTGACTCTTTGGCAGGATTACTAGAACATTTACTATCTTTTTAGTATCTATTTTCTGGATGTAATTTAATTAAAATGCATTGCCTGTTCAATAAAATATGCTTTCACATATAAAAAGGAATAAAATATCATTTAATTTTGTGAATGATGTGGGCACGTTAAAGTTTAATCTCCATTGCACACTCATGATATTGGTAGAAAATAGTATTATTAACTTATAAATTATTGTATTTTTGCCAGTAGTTTTAGGCAAAGAAATGATTATTAATAGGATCCAAATCTTCTGATTTTTCAAGCCATGAATACAATGGTATAAACTCTTCTTTATGATATAGGACTATTTTATATATTTAATAAAAATAGTTCTAACATCATACTCACTAGTCTGTTGGTGGCAATTGGTTTTGTGAAAGATATTAATAAGCGTGAAAGTGTGTTCAGGAAAAAGGAGTAAGTCCACCCTCAGTTGTGTCCTAACTAAGGCAGAAATGATCTCAGAAAGAGCATGAGGTTTTGAGAAAACTGGTTACCTTTAATAACTCTCTTGTTATTCCTAAATTTTTCATCTTAGTTACTTTATCTTTAAAAATGGGGTTACAGCAAGGATATTGCTCACTACATATTATTTATTATTTGTAACAATAATAGCTCTTCTTTGTTGAATGCTTCCTAGGCACTTCCATCTATGAAAAGCCTGTAACTGGAAGGCATGCTATTAGAATCTCTGTCCACAGATGAGAAAAATAGGAACAGAGTGGTTCAATAACTGGACCAAGGTTGTGGAAACAGTAAGGGGATGGCAGGGAGTCCCACCCAGACAATCTGATATTTTGAGTTCAGTCTCCTAACAGCTATGGATATCATCTCCTATCCCTGTAGAAACTTCTTGCTCAGCTTTTATATAACAACTGATCTGCTTATACTGGTGTTTTGCTTATGCTAATGACACAGCATTTGCATAGCTCCATATTCTTTCCAACCAGAAGATTTCCTTACATTTTCAGATGCAAAGAGATTTATAAATTTGGACAATTTTATGCTCTTAGTTACCCATATTTCTCCTTGTCTTAGATAAAAATAAACAATTTTGTAGCAGACTCTGTTATTTGTCTACTAGTAATTCAAATGGAAACAAAGCAAAAAGTCAGAAAGCTTTTTTTTTTTTTTTCGCTTTTATTTGGACTTATTAATCCCCACAAAATTCATCCTGCTAGAAGCTGCAGGGTACTTTAAACGAGGTCATTTTAAGGAAACATAAATACAGCACAAATTGGATGTCCCCTCAGGCCTTTGAACTGACTTGAAGTTGAAAACTGCATGCAGGCCTTTGGTTTTATCTATACATGTGCTTGGACGAAAGCCAAATTCTCAGCAGAAGCACACATTTGCTAGAAATAGGACCAGCTGCGAAAGGTTTAGAAAGTATAAGCACTAGCTCACACTTCGTAAAAGCTGAAAAATACAGATGAGCTCTGAACTTTAATTACTTGACTTCTCCAAAGGCACATCTCCCATCCACGTATGTCTATGCCTAAACAATTCACTCCTGTGGGGCATGAGGGGAAGACAATTAGCTTTGGAGCTTGAACTGCTTTTGCAATCCTGGCTTGCCATTTAGTTGTGGCAAATCAATGGATTCCTCTGATCCTCAGTTTCATCTCATTTGAATGGTCTTTAGTATGAGCATTCTTGAAATAGAGCAGATTCTCAGCAAACAGTTTTATCACCATCTTGGAGCTGAACACTTAGCAGCACAAATATTCAGAAGTGGCCCTTTAAGATATTAGTGTCTTTAAAAGGCTTTAAAACACCTTTCTCTTTCTATCCTTTTCCAGTGACAGATTGCCTTCTGCTGTAGCTTTCTTTCTAATCATTTTGCACCATCGTTGAACAGAAGGATCCTCTTGCACAGAAAGGAAAGCACTCAGATTTGTAGAGCATTCATAAAAATCTTGAAAACATATTTAAACTGAAGTGATATGGCCTCAAGTATCAAATTCTTTGAGGCTTGAAAGGGTTTTGGAGTTAAATGGGTAAAAAAGATTTTCCTCCAATTCTCGTTAAAAAAAAAATATATATATATATGTATATACGTGTGTGTGTGTGTGTGTGTTTACACACAGTTCAATTAAGAAGGACAAAATAAGTTTGCTCTTAAACACAACAGTGGAAGGAGGCCTCTAGCAAGCAAAGTCTATTGAACTCAGGTATATCAAGAGATTTTTTTCAAGATGAGCTATTCTTACTGAATTCTTCAAAGATAACCTGCAAGCAATGTCAATAGACCAGGTTAATGTCACTATGGCTGCGTTCCTTTCCTGAGGAATGAAGAGGACAAAGGAGATTGTCAATCCAAGAAATAAAGAGGGGAATATGTCCTGCTTCAGCAATGTAAACACTATTCCTAAGTGTGTCTGTTTATAACACAAATAAAAAATCACAAGTGTCAACTATGGAGGACTAAGCAAGGAGCGAATTTGAAATACACCATAGAATATAATTCTATTTTCTTTTTCTGGAGTCCTTGGGCCTGCATGAATTCCTGAGCAATGCAGACCTAAGTATACCAGAGGCTTTTCAAATTAGTCCAATAATTTACAGTCACTGAACTTAAAATGCCTGAACCAATATTGATTAAAAACTCTGGCTTCCAGCTGGGATGAGTGTCCTGGGGTTTAACAGAACTTTCTAGCATGTACAAAAGACATCCACAGCTGAAACTCTGGGACATAGAAAAGACCTTCAAAGTCTGATGAATTATATGCCAACTCAAGGCCTTCGTAGCGGCAGACTAGCTCACACTTAGAGGGATAAATCAAAGCGTTAAGCGGTCTTGTCAGTAAAGCAGGTGTTTCCACTGCCTTTATGGTTCATTTTCATGCAAAAAGGTTGTGGGATACAGAAATCATGAGGGATTGCAAATAAATGGCACTGACAAGATTGATCCCACAAGGTGAAGGGGCCAAAATCAGCCTGTCTTTTCATATCATGAAATATACCTAATAGTAGTGCCTCTTGAAACGTGGGCTCCACAATAGCCTATTTGTGAGCTCAGGATTTTTCTTCTTTCCCAATTTTTGGTTCTCTTTTTGATTTGTCCGATGCCTTTCTTTTCTTTTCATGATAAACTATTCCAGAAGCCATTGCATGTTTAGAATGTTAGAAAAGGATGGCGCACATGACCTGACAAAAGGACTTTTGTTTTTAAAGGATTTTAAGGGCAGGCCATACAGACTGTGTCATCTGGTTCCAAGATGAAAAGGGATGAGAAGAGGCAGATCCTCTACCATGTCCCCATTTCAAAACTCATTAATAACAGAAGAATCATTTCAAGGTCCAGGAATATATACCAAGTATTTGAGATGTTTTGGAAAAAAATAATTAAAATTCGGGAAAATCTCAAAGAAACCTATGGTCCACTGGCATTTTTAGAAAAGCAATATTGATTTATTAGGTATTATTTTAGGAGATATCTCAAATGAGCAGTCATTGAAACATGAAAATGTCAGTTGAAAAGCATAACTAAAATCACACTTGTAAATTCTCTAGTAGAATTCATGAATTTTTCTTTCATATATATTTTGGATAAATCCCCAAATTACCTATCAACTAAATAATAGCCAATTATTGAATACTTACTATGTCCTGGGAATTATTCTAAGCACTTAATACATGCTGTACTCATGGACTCATAACAACTGTATGTGGTGAGTAATCTTATTATCCCCAAAAGGAAACATAAACACAGGGAGGTTATTTAAAGTAAAGCAATTTACTTTAGATCATGTTGCTGCTAGGCTGGGATTCAAGCACAGGCACTCCCAGAGCCCTCATGTGCATCCGCAATGCTCTCCTACCTCTAGAGAATAGCTTGTTTGATTTCTTATTAATCAATATTAATGTCAATATTTTGAAATGTTACTCTAAATATATAGATCTTTGCAAATACCGATTTCTTTTCTAAACAAAGCAATTTGAATAACAAGTGAATTTCTTAAACCAAATTACGTTTCTTAAGTGACTTCCCATAAAAACTCATGTGCATAATATATGATAAAATCTTGCTGGAGAGTTCCCATTATCTTTTCTAATAAAAACTTAAAAGCAAACTTAATGAGTTCTTTATCTGCCTGAATGTTCTAGAATCTATGTTTGAGGAAGAGGAAGTGGCCTTAGGTAACAGAAAATGGTTTGGAAAAACACATTACCTCAACTTTCTATCTGATGTAAATCTTGTTTAATCTCTGTCTTGTGAGACATGCACGAACTATCAGGATAAGATTTATATGCAAACTTCTACAACTGCAAATTTCCAAGGGATGAAACTGATCGCTAGTATATTAGTGTCATGCATACACTCTGTATGGGAAATCTGCTCAATCCAGGAATTTGTTGAATATACACCCCAAGAGCATGAATATAAAGTTGTTTATATAATAAAAATGTTTAGTGACATCAGGCTAAGAATGCTTCATATATCCATCATAACAAAAGGGAGACAGAATTCTTGTTAGAGCAATTTTTCTTCATGTTTGTCTTTCTGTATATGATTCACCTTTTGTTCCAGTCTAAGGTTAACTAAATCCTTGTGTTTAACACCCTAGCAAGTTGCTACTACAGAATCAGTCATACAGCAATCAGATCTGACTGGCTTGGACAGTATGTCTCCTAGAGACTAGAATTTTTTATTCAGACATCCATGGATGGTTCTCAAAGCACCTCTGTTTAAAGTGGATATTAATTGAAATTGAATATTGAATTTGAATAAGTTAATAACCATACATTTTTCTTATAGGGTGATTCATAAATTGCATCAGATTTCAACAGAAAGCAGGAAAATCAGACTGAAATAATTTTGTACAATGCTGCTTTTATCCAGTTGTTCTGTTGTTAATATATTATAACACCCATGAAGACAACTTAATTGTCATCCCTTGAAAAGACACAAAAATACTTGTCAATAGTGATTTTTTTTTCCTGCTGATGAGTAAAAACATCAGAGATATACTGTCATGAAAACCTTAGGATGGCATTCCCAATTTTAAGCATGGGAACAAATGTTTCTTATTATGTTTGTTAAGGCCATGATTAACTAACTGATTTTAGTATCCATGCTCCCTACAGCCAAAGAGCTATTCTTGTGTATGAAGTATTTATGAGACTCTATCATGGCCCAATGTGAACATTTCATACCATTTCATTTCTTTTAATTTGACTTGTCTAAAATAACCTAAATGTGGAAATGGATATATTCCCCATAATGTTCTTAAGTCAGAAATATGACTTGATATTAAAGATTTGATTAAAAAACAACAGGATATAATGATTTGAAAAGTCTAATAGATCAACAGAAATCTTCAGTTAATGTTGAAAATTGCTTTGTTCTAATTTTTTTCTCAACTTTATAACATTTACTTTGTCTTCGTATCAGACTTAATTGAGTTACAGAGTGGATTTCTATTTTTTAAAAGACAATTTTTTTATTAATGAAAATAATTACTGAAACTATAAAATAGAGAAAATTGAGAAGAATGGAAAAAACATGAACTTATTGACATCAACCAAAATTTTATCTTTTGTTTAGGTGACTTTATTATAATTTTTTTAAAATTTTATTTCCTGTAAAAATTGTCTTCACTTTTCTGGTTATCTTATATTATAATCCATAAAAATAAAATTTGCATGCACATATTTATGCTAATTTATTTCAAGTGCACTGTAAATATAGATACACAAATTGTTTTTTTGTTATTTATTTAAGCAATATTTATTGAACTTACAACATATTTTTTACTATATTTACTGAAAAAATAATTTCTACTCATTCTATTATTATATAGCTCACAAAATATGTCTATAAAGAGAGTAGATCAAGAATTGGTTTATTTTTTGTTATAATGAATTTAAAACAATCCTAAGGAATTTATGGCAGCACATTTGCTTCTATATATGATTTAGAGAACTTTCACATGATTGCACATAGAACCTTTCTTACAAGTTTAGTCAGGAACCAGATTTGGAATTTTTTCTTCTAGAGCCTGTGCAGAGCTGTTTTTAACATATGATGTAGAATAAGAGAACTGCAGTACTGCTTCTGCATTCATTTTTACAAATGGGTTTTCTGCAGCCAGTTTGGTTTCCTAACCTTATTTTTGGTTATTTTTGGAAAAAGAAAATTGTTCAAGGCTCTAAGAAACAGTTTCTCACTCTTACAAATAGCCTCTGTAAATAACGCATCTAGGTAAATTCAAATACAGTGGCATGAAGCACCCAATTCATCGATTCTTTCTTCTGCCCCTGAACTAGTTGAGAGTAAGATAAAATGTGTTAAGAATATGAATATAAATGATGATGAGTTTGAAATCTAATCCACAACATCCATTCACCTGGCATCTCAAATGCATTTTTTCTAGCAACATTAATAGCTAATTACAAACTAAATTTGTCATAGATGCTTGGCAGGGTAATTTATTTGGGGTGAAAAAGAATTATCAGGAACAATTTAGAAATATATTTACAAATTTTGGGCTTTCTTATGGGAACATAGAAACCTTTAATTAAAGCAGTATTTCTCTGAAGGGTATTAGAATGTCTTAAGTAGGTCACAGTCAAGGCAATTTGTATCCCTCACAGCCTGTTATTATTGACTTACTGAACCAAGAACAATTCAGTGAGCTAAATCAATATTCCAAGTTCTAGTTTTTAAATTGGGTCCAAAGATAGCCACTCATATCTGTTTAATCCAAAACATTTAGTAGGTTTAGTAGTTACTAGTCTGTGAAATTAAACATTAGCTATTGCTGGCTCTCAGTTTCACCTAGGGCAAAAAAGAGAACAAAATGCAATCCACACTGTGTACTAAAAGTTAAAAATGACAGTTCTACTACTGTCACTGCTTATGCTGCCATATTATCTTATATATGAATTTAAAGATCATGTTCCATTTTTCTTCTCCAATACAGTGGTGCATGCTCAAGTGAATTGTTTAATTATAACAATATACAACATAATTGTATAACAATAATAACTATGATAGGGAAAAAGCAAGGGCTTGGAAGTCAGACAAGAAATTGCCTTTCTTCTCTAGAATCTGTCATTTACTCCTACTCTGTAAATTTTATTAATTTAGAATTTAGCATCATTAAAATTTTCCTTCTCCATCAGAGCTGAAATCACCCAACCATCTCTTTCAACATTACCCATCGTTGAAATGTAGTGATCCTCAAGGCAAAAATGTTAACTATGAAGGTTAATATATATTGAAGGAGACATTATATGGTTAGAGTAAATGTGGAAAATTTTCCTCCCAAAGATGGCTATATCTATCGATGCAACTATCTATCTATCTATCTATCTACCCATCCAAGTATTTCATATCCTCAAATTTACAATTTGACACAATGTGCCTTATGAAGAGGTGAGTCTTTATTCCTATATTACCTCCTTTGAACCTGGGTTCACGTTGTAACTGTCTCAAGCAATGTGGCAAGAACGGAACTGCATGATTTCTGAGGCTACCTCTTAAAAGGCAATATAAGTTAATAGTGTCTGTCTGTCTCTCTCTGTCTCTGACTCTCTCTCTTTGGGGATGGTTGCCTCTGGGATGCAGTCACTACACTTTGAGGAATCCTTAGCTACAAGGAAAGGTCATGGGTGGGTATTGAGGTTGACAGTTCCACTAGATCCTCAGATGACAAGTCACATCAATCGTCAGAACTATGAATGTGTGAGCCTTCAGATGACACCAGCTTCATTCTTGAGACTTTTGCTGAAGACCCAGACAGATGCAAGCCATCCTTATGTGTCCTGTCTGAGCCCCAGACCTACTGAATTATGAGAGATTGTTGTTTTTAAGCAAATAAGTTTGGGGGTAGTGCGTTACTCAGTATTAGACAAATAATATAGGAACATACAGTATCATATCCTTTTTTCCATTATAATATTGGTTTGTCTTTTAATCTATTTGTTTGCTTTTTTTGTCTCATCAAGTTTTCACTATTTATAGCTTTTCATTCATTTAAGAAATGCTTATTTAGTTCCTTCTATGTACCAGGCACTGTCATAGCCTCTTATGATACAGTGTTAAAGGAGAAAGTCAAAATCTTTGCTATAATGGAGATTACATTCTAATTGGAAAGAAAAACAGTACCTTCTTCTTACCTTATGGAAGTACCTACCTAAATCCAGAGACAGCAGACAGGCTCTGAAAAAAGAGGGTGTTCTAGTCTTGATTTGTGTCGTAGGTCAAGTTCCTCAGAAGCAATACCCAAGATGGACACTAGTATATAACCAATATAGTAAGGAAATGGTCCCAGGGAAAGTCACAAAGGAAGTAGAAGAAGCAGGAAAGAGAAGCAGAAATATTCAAGCTATGGTACAGATTTCAGGCCAAGTCTCAGCCTCAACTTGATTCCACAGGGCAGTAAAGTTGTTTATTTATACATGTCTCAGAATTTATCTCTACTAGAAGTATTAGATCTGGGCTTTTTTTGCTCTTTAAAAGCCAGTCATCTCCAGTGGTGTGTAAACTCCCAAGTACTTCTGGTTCCTTTGAAACAGCAGGACAAGAATTCAGATTCTGGAAGAGAGATCAGTGCTTCTGAGCTGTGAGGCTTATAAAGCTTCATATTAAGGAAGCATGAGCTTCTCAGCCAACTTGATCTGATCCTAGAGGCCAGTCCTTGGGCTTGTGACTGTGTAGTGTGCTGTAACAGTCACTTCCAGTCCTGATCCACCCCCTCAGCACTTTACTAAACTGATTGTCTATGAACACTTAGGTCTCAACTAGTTTCCATGCAGTAGGTTTCCATTGCCACATAGTGTGCCAGAGGATACTTTCCTCTTGGACAAGTTAATCCTTACCTCTCAGTCACACCCCAGATGCGAAAGGATGGCTTCAGTTGTCTAAGCCCACCAGCAACCCTTAACATGTCAATCCACGCAAAAGCCATTTGCTGACACTGATATAGCAATGCCACATCATTTTCACTGATACACATAGATCTGAGTTCAATGTAAAAGCAGCTTATTTAGTTCAAATTTAGAAGGCCTCATATGGTCAATCACTTCCAGCCCAGAACTTTTAATATAGCTTTTATACTTTTGTTACTTAATTGCACAAATATTATACTTTAAGTGCTATCCCTTATACCAGACCTCCTAATTTCTTTTAGAAGAAATGTGCTAATTTAATTTGAAAACATCTACTTTTAATTTTTCTGCTGTTTTATTTCATAACTCTAGATAATTGTTTTAATAGATTATATTGACTGAGGTTAACATATAGGTAAGAGTGCTTTAGGAAATTTTATTAGTGTGCATTGAACATTATTGTTTTAAGTCCAAGAAATGTGCTTCTTATTTCAAATTTTGTCTGAAACCAAGGATACTAGAGCAAAGTTCCAGCACAGCTTTCATCTTTTCTAAAGGTTCTAGTTTTTGAGATAACCATTTAAGAAATTTTAACTTTGTGCTAATTCAAATTATTTTCTAAAAATTTGCCCTGAAATAACCTCTTGCCATTTTTAATTCTTTACCTGGAAGAAAATAAAACAGTTAATATTCCCATGGAGAAACTACATGAAACGTGTATCACTAAAGTGGCTAAAGGAAAGTTTGCTTTTTTGCTAGAGCTACTTTGGCATATATCTTGAATATTTCTTTTAACTGCAGAAAGTTAAAAATAACCATCAGTTCACAGAATCAACATTTTTGTCTGGGTATTTATGCCAGAGGAAAATAAACTCACTGAGAAAATAAAAGAAATTTTCAGATATGTAATATGCCGACTGTGGTTTGTGTGATGAAGTGTAGCAGCTTAGAAGTGCAAAACTGAGAGAACTGATGACCTAGGGCTGGTTTGAGGGATGAATTTGAGACTTGTGTTCTTTGGAAAATTTACTGAAATGAGATGAATGGTTAGTGATCTTTTCACAAAATTTCAGAGACCCAGAATATCAAGACAAAAATATCACCTGAAGGGAGAAATGTTAAATTGTCCAGACACCTTAGCGTATAGATATGAGAGCAGGAAGGCAAAAGCCTTAACAATAAATGCTAACTGCTCTTTTCCACACTGCTAGATAATTTGCATCTCCAGACATTTCCTATTCCATTCTAAAGGGTAAATTCATTAAGCTCTATCGTTTTCTTTAAGCAAAAAATAAGACTCTGGCATAATTATATTTTGTTTTTATTTCATCCAAAATAGTGCTGCTTACACAATGGGTAGCATTCTTAAAAAATAATTAGCCTTGGCAAGCAGCATTCTTTAAGACAGTGCTTTTTAAATTGTTCTGGTTGAAGTCTCATTTTGAAAAATAGACAACAAAATAAAAAATAAAATAGTTCCCTCTTACAATGCTTTTTGGAATGTCTAAATAGAAGAAAAAAAACTGTGGCTAAAAACAAATAAAAAAGGAAATAAATCATGGAATATGCTATTTTATAACTAGGCATACCCTTGAATCTAAAATACGTGTTGTATTCTCCCCAACTCTTCCTGCCTGCCATATGCATTCTCCCCAGCTCCCAGAACAGAATTATTGTGAGAATGTTATCAACTTGGGTTCTCATTTTAGGTGTCCAAATCTAAACTACAATGATAATTTGTGTTTTCCTCAATTTAAACATCTATATGCCATGCCACTGGGAATGGATTCTATGAAATGCATAGAAAGTCAAAGTCCAACCAGGGCAAATTTCTGAAGTACTGCAAAATTTCACCAGTGAGTAGAAAAGGAGAAATCAGGAAAAGGTAGTTATGGAAAAGACACATCCAAGGAATACACCAAGTAACCCTCAGAATGTTGAAATGTGGGCCAAGTGTGGATTGGACTTAATGATTCGCTTATGATAAACAGCATAAAGGTGAAACGATGGCATGGGGCTTGGCAGGCTAGATCACAAAATGCACTCAAGCTTCCACTTTGCTCACGCTCTGTTAGAGCACTCAGTCTGAGGGAAGCCATTGGTCATGTTATCAGGAGAGATTCTCATTGTGTGGAAACAAGGCGCACATCGAATAGCCATGTTAGTTGGCTATGTGGAAGCAAATTATTCAACCCCAGCCAACCTTTCTGATGAGTGCAGCTGCTTTTAACATCCTGGCGGTAACCTCATGAGAGATCCTGTATCAGAAACACACGTGCTACTCACAGAAACTGTGAGATAATAAAATAGTGTTATAATAAGGTACTGAGTTTTGGGGTAATTTGTTACATATGATAGATAATTAATGCAAGAGCTGGGGGAAGATAAGATTTTATAGGGACATTGTAGAATTGGACACATGATAGAAAGGTCACATAAACTGAGGACCAGAAAGCATCCACTGGCTTTATCAACTTGGAGGTTTGTCATGGTGTTAGTCAGAGTAGTTGGATGGAATGGTCGCAATGGAGGCCAGACTGGAGATGGCTGAGTAGAAAGTTAGAAAATGTTTCTAATGAGCACGAAAAATTCATTTTAATGAATTTGGCTTTGGATTGCAAGGAGAAGAGAGGGGATTAACTAGAGAATACCTGAATTCCGTAAGAGCTACTTAAGATGCAAAAGACAAGAAAATGCATTAATACTCTAGGATTTGACATGCAGAGAGGACAAATAGAGTCTGGAAAACACCGGCAAAAAAAAATAAAGCAATATATCTGGTGCAGGAAGATACGGTGGGTTTCAGAAACACTTATTCACCCTTAATAAGAAGAAAGTAGAAATTGTGGATGCAGTTGACAACAGATTTTTAACGTATGTCTACCTGACTGATTATATTACCTCTGCAAATTTTAATTATTGTTAGAGAAAATGAAGACTGAAACTTTTCGTTGTGGTATAAGGACAGCAGCTTTTCCCTTTTTTTAATTGTTAGATATCACCCCCAAATTAACAAAAAAGTAATAGGAAACAGAAGTAAAACTCCATTTTTAATAATGCATGAAGGTATTTGTAACCTCAACCTATAAGTCGGTAAGAAAAAGTTGCCATAGGCAAATAGGAGGACACTAAAATCCTGGGTTAAATAATGGTCCAAAAAGATGTGTCTGCCCAGAAGCGGTGAATGTGAGCATATTTGGAAAAAGGGACTTTGCAGATGTAATTAAGTTAAGAATCTCAAGATGAAATTATCCCAGATCAGTACAAGCCCTAAATGCAAACATGGGTGTCTTTAGAATAGAAAGGTGGTAGACAAAGTATAGGAAGACATGTGAAGTTGGAGACAGAGATTGCAGAATCTCCGTCTATAAGAGCAAGGAAGAATTATCTCCCAGAGACTTTAAAGAATGTGTGGCCCTGCTGTTACGTTGATTTCAATTTCTAGCCTCCAAGTCTGTGCGATAATGAATTTTTGTTGTTATAAGCCACTCAGTTTGTGGTAATTTGTTAACAGCAGCTCTAGGAAACGCATACATATTCCTTTGTTACAGAACTCAGAAATGGAGCTGAAGCACGTTCTTTAAGTAATGGTCACCTCTGGAAACAAAATCACCAATCAAGACATCAAGGAACTAGAGCAACCGTGTGGAATAAAGCTTCATGATTCATTGAAGAAACAGCTGAATGAGAAAGCACAAGCCATATTAGCAGAAAGCATTCTCAAATTTAGGGAAGCGACCACCTTAATAACAACAAAAGCACGCAGTTTAGTTTGGAAGCTTAGTGAAGTTAGGGTGAGAGTTCAGAAATAAATGAAGTGTGAACAGGAAAATCATAGGAAGAGAACCTAGGTAAACATAAACATACATCCACACAAAACCATCAACGAAATGAAGACTCATCAGATTTAACAACAAATCATGTAGACACTGCCGACAACACAATAACCAAGGTGGAGGAAAGTTTGGAAAAGGATATGGAAAAATATGAAAAAAAAGAGTTTTAAAATGATAAGAAAAACAGGCAAATGATAATCAATTTTATAAAATTGGTGTACCAAAAGGAAATAAATTGATTATTAGAAAAGCTAACATCAAAACTTAACAAAAATAAAGCAAAATAAAATATGTTCCAGAATAAAACTATAAACTACTTCCCTCCAAAAAAGATGTGAATACATAAATTAAGAAAAGGCATTTATCAAGGGAAAAACTGATGCAGAACAATCAATAACCAAATATTGAAATATATCTTGGTAAATTTTACTTTACTTCCAACAAAGAAGAAAAATACCTTTGAGATATTGAGGGAAAAATGTCAAATCATCTATAATGTTAATGAGATTTTCCTGGACTCTGAATTCCTCATAGCATTATTTAATATCAGCAGCAGAGTTTACAATGTCCTCAAAGAAGGAACACATGATCCAAGTATTTTTATGTCCATTTACTTGAGTATCAAGATAACTGTGGAAAAATAGGGCATTTAGTTAATTTATCTGAATGATTAAAACAAAAGCAAAAATGTGGAAATTATGATTATATAATGAAATTGTTAAAAGCCCTGTGTTTTAGTTTGCTAATGCTGCTGGAATGCAATGTACCAGAAATAGGTTGGCTTTTATAAAGGGGATTTACTAAATTACAAGGTTACAGTTTTAAGGCTATAAAAATATC
The DNA here is from genome assembly GCF_023851605.1 of Tamandua tetradactyla. Lineage (NCBI taxonomy): Eukaryota > Metazoa > Chordata > Mammalia > Pilosa > Myrmecophagidae > Tamandua > Tamandua tetradactyla. Next base: position 30,529,918 of record NC_135348.1, on the reverse strand, counting down.
TAAACTAAGGCATCCAGAGACAGATACTTTGATTTAAGAAAGTGTCCAGAACACTGCTGTCAGCTTGGAAGACAAGCTAGTGTCTGCAGGTCCTTCTTCTGGTTTCAAGTAGCTTTCCTGGGGGCACTTTCTTTCCGCATCTCCAATTTTTCTGAGTGGGCTCTGGACTCTCCCCAAAATGTTTCCCTTTTTAAAGAAATTCAGTAAACTAATCAAAGCCCACTTGGAATGGGTGGGATCATATCTCCATCTACTCAAAAGTCACTAGCACAATTGGGTGTGTCTTATCACCACGGAAACAATCCAACCAAAGTTGCCACCCTAAAAATAGGTCTGCCCCACAAGACTGGATTAGGAAAAAGCACAGTGCTTTTCTGTGGTCCATAACAGTTTCTAACCAGTATACCTTGAAAATGTCAAAACGACAACTAAATTGTAGGAGGAGGAAAATAATGGGGGAAATATGGTGAGTATGATGACTGTCCCATCTTTTATAGATCAAAGTGAAATGAAACCATTTAATGATATAAATAAAGTCACAAGTTGCTAAGCAACAAAGATGACAATTAACTAACATTGAGAAGGACAAGGAACAAAAAAGGGAAAAGAGGAAATGGAAATATTAAATTATAACATTGCTCAAAGCAAGAGGGTAAATAGACATGTCTAAAGACAGATGTTTAATTTTATATATAGTTAAAATTTTAAAAATAGAAAACCCAGACATCTTTCATAATTTAAGGAAAATATGCACAAAACTAAACATTATCAAAAATCATATAAAAGAAACAATAGAAAGGACAAATTTAACATTAAATTTGAAGAGCCAAATCTAAAATATATGTGAAATCACAAAATGTAAATTGACTACATTCATTTATTAAAAGAATAAAATTCCCTGGCTGAACTACAAAGCACAATAAGCAAACATTCTTAATGCAAAATATATATATATATATATATATTATATATATATATATATACATATAGGGAGAGAGAGAGAGAGAGAGAGAGAATAAATTTTTCAATGCACAAAGGCATAGCAGAAAAATAGTATGCATTCAAAAAGTGTTTCAACAATAATACAGCAATATCTACAGAAAAGTCAAGGAGAAATAAATGGAAACACAACAGTAGTAGCAAGTTTTAAGAGTCATTTTCAATCTACACAGATTTCTGGAGAGATACAGAAGACCAAACATAAATAAGAACAAAAGTTAAATACAGTTTCTAAATCTAATAATATGAATATTATTATTTATTCTTTGCTAAATTTATTTACATATGTATGTGTATTCAAAACAAAAAGGAAAAAGCACATCTTCTTTTCAAGTGCCTAAAAAATATTCACAAATTGACTGTATATTGGGCCCCCCACAAGAGCTAAATAAATTCCAAAGAGTAAATGTAATATCATCTTAATGCTATAAATTAGAAATTAATAAAAAGAAAGGGGAACAATTTTTCCACTGCAATTTTAAAGCTTCCTTCTTATACATGCTTTGGAAAAGGAGAAAATCAAAACAAAATTGAAAATGATCTAGAAAGTTATGTCACTTAAAGCATACATTTCTGAACCTATAAGATATGCAGCTAAAATAGTGCTCCCAAGAAACGTAATACATAAAATTGAATGCAATGAGCATTCAATTTAAAATACTTGAGAAAGGACAAAATGAACACTAGGAAAGAAATGAATAACAATGAAAAAATTTAAAAAGTTATTAGTAATAAGGAGTTAAATGTGAACCAATGAATAAATCTTATTGCCCTTTCTCCAGAATAAAATTAATAACAAGTATAAAAAGCTCAAACCACTTTCTAATCTTATCAGTGGCAACAAAGAGAAAATAACCATAGGCATTTTAGAAATTAGTAGAATTCTAAACAATTAAACTGTTCAAATTTTTGCAAATCACTTTTATAATGGATGAAATGCATGCTGTCAAAACTGATCCCAGAAGGTAGGTCTGAAGAACTACAGAGATTACTTACCATTCCAGAGAAAAAGTTGTCCAAGAATTATTACAAAAAAAAGAAAAAAGCAGCAGGCCCAGATGGTTTCATTGGGGAATTCCTCCAAAACTTCAAGTAACAGATAATTATAATTAAATTTCCAATTGTTTTATTTACAAAAATCCTAAGTTTTTTAGAAAATTGGCAAAACATTGATACCAAAATCCCATTAAAGCTAGAGAATAGTGTTAGTCTAGCATATTTAAACAAAAACATTAAAAATAGCAAAATTCATCACAGTTACTAAATAGCATAACATACGAAGTTTATACCAAGAGTGGTTGATTATTAGGATATCTGTAAATATAAGTCAACATATCTAGCAAATCCAAATGGACAAGTCATATAAATTTTTCTAGCCATAAAAATTCATTTAATAAAATACATTGACTACTCATGATTTAAAAAATCTTAATAAAACATGAAAGTTTCAGTATGACTAAGCTTTTATACACATACAACGTAGTATATATATATATACTTGAGGAGGTGTTAGAAATATTTTCCTTAAAATTAATAATAAAGCCACAAAATTTGAAACCAACATTTAATTTACTAATTTTTTTAGAGGCATTCAACAATGGCATTGGGGGCTATGGTGGAGAAATAAAATTGGAAAGGAGAATTTTTTTAGTGATCATTATTTGAAAATAATATACTTGTTTCCCTTGGAACATCCAGAAAGATCCAACAAAAGTCTGCAATAAATAAAAAGAAAAGTCAGAGCGCTTGGTGGAAAACGGATACATATTATAGATGGCTTCTCACATGGACGACAACAAAAGATGAAAAATACAGAACAACCAGATACATAAATCTTTTGTGAAGAAAACTTTGCTTGCTACTGAGGAAGACAAAAGAAGCCCTAAGCACAAAAAAAAGACACGTTCTTGGAAAAGAAATTGCAACATCATAAGAATGTCAGTTCTTTCTTAAATATATCTATAAATTTAATGTGATCCCAGTAAAAATGCCAAGAGCACATTTTTGGAAACTAGACAAGCTGATTCCAAAGTTAAAATAGGAATAAAATAGCTAGAAATGTCCTAAAAATAGAGTCAGAAAGAGAAAGAGAAGAAGACAGGGTATTATGTTTCCTTAGCCCTGTGTTGTAACTTACAATAATTAAAAAAGCATGACACTTTATTCACTGTTAGCACTACAAGATTGATTTTTTACATGTTATTATTCATTTTATTTATTAATCTGAAGCTAACCAAATGTTCGCATCATATAATCCCGTTTTTATACAGTTTAGTCAAAAGATTTTTAAATGAAAACCACAGTTGAGATCTGCATCAAACTCATTATAGAAACTGAAGGAAAACATTTCTCGGCAGCAGTATTTCTCCTAAACTAGGACCAAACAAAATGGAGAAAGTCAAGGAGAGAGGTAGGACTAAAACAAATTTTCCTCTTGACAAAAGAAGTGATATTCAGCATATGATAACCCTGAAGAGTGGTTAACTTTTTGAAGACAGCTAGTAGAAAAAAGAACATTGAAAGACACTCTGAATGAAAACCGCAATTTCTTGAAGACAAGTTGTTCTATCATGTAATAGAAACGATTATTCTGAGTCACATTCTAAACCACCATAAAAACTATGAGAATTTAGTGAATGGTTTCTAATTTGGATGTTTCCATTAAAATTGTGAGGATTATCTATCAGTGGAGATTTTCGGTGCTAAATGAGCAGAAGGCATCTGATCATATTAAAAGAAATTATGGAGTATTCACAAGTCATTTGCATGATGTGTTCTTTGATGTGGGAACTTCATTTCATCTACGGCATGTCTGCTTTAATCAGATTGGACTCATTATAATAAAACGAGGCAGATGGAGGTAGAGATTGTACTGTTTTGTTTTGTTTTCCCTTTGTTTGCTTTCATAAAAGAATTGATGCCATGAGTTACAATCCTTCAGCCTTGACTCACTCAATGGGTCACTGCAAAATGGAGAACAAGGTTTCTACAAACACTTTTGAGTGGCATCTGTAATACTTTTGTCAGGCTGATTGGATGCCTAAGACTCCTGGAAGCTCCAAACCACCAGGCCAGGGTCTACTGCTCACACTGACAGCTTTTCAAGCAATCTCATTATTATAATCTGGAGGCAACATCCCTGTTGCTCCTATAAATCTTCATAGGATAGTTCCGGGTAAATCTCAGATTTGTTCTATATTTTAGCTGACATTAAATCATTAAATATTTCAAAAAACTTAGTAAGAGTATTTACTCCCTATTACTGCTATATATATATATATATATATGTTTTTCCACTATATCTGCTACCCTGATAATAATGCACACATATATCATCTCCCCTGTGTGGCAAGAACTAATTTTAGTTTCTTTCAAAACAAAGAAAATCGCAAGGTTTCCCCCAAATATATTGGGAATCTTTAAATGAAATTTTCTTGATGGTTCTTTTCGGTTCTCCTTCTCTTATACAACTGATGGTGCAGAGGTCAAAGTTACAGACCCAACTAGATGTTCTCTTCCCTAAGAGATTTACTTAGGTTGTAACCAAAAGACACAACCAGCTCACAGAATTCAATCACCTTCAAGGCAAACAACACCATAGAGAATGTCTTGCTAGAGATTCGCTAGAGTACTAGCGAAGCTAGATATTTTAAGACTTGGTTTGTTTCCGAGAGAAGCCACATGTCATTCTGTATTTTTGCTTTTTCACCATATTTTTAAAATTGCAGGTTTGATTTATTTTCCATTTATTGAGGTATTTTTACATATGGTAAAATGCACATATGCTAAAAATGCATTGCAATAAAAGTTATTGACAAATGTAGTGCACCGCCCCAATCAAGATAGAAATCAACATTTCTACCACCCTAGGAAGTTCCCTCACTCTGCTTTGCAATTATTCTCCACCTCTCACCCCACATCCAGGGAAGTACTTTCCTGATATCTATCACCATGGCTTAGTTTTTCCTATCCACAGATGTCACATAACTGAATTGATCGGCATATACACCTATATGTTTATCACCTTTCCTTTGGCAGAACTTTTTTCATAAATTTTACAATATTTTTAGGTTTGCAGAAAAATTGCAAAGATAGTATAAGGGTTTCCATATACTCCACATCCAGTTTCCCCTACTATTGACATCTTGCACTGCTAGAGTATATTTGTCACCATTAGCAAACAAATACTGATACTTGACCATTAACTAGAGTCTGTACATTATTCAGATTTCCTTCGTTTTTTTTTTTTTTTTTTTTAATTTAATGTCTTTTTTTCTGTTGCTCCAGGATCCCATTCAGGATTTTACATTTAGTCATCATAACATGACGCTTTTCATATCATCCATGTTATTGTTTCAGTCATTTCTTCAGGAATTTTTATTTCCAAGCAGCATTCTGTTATGTGAATACATGAATTTGTTGTTCCACTCTCACTCATTTACAGACATTTGGGTTGTTTCCAGTCCTTGGATGCTATGAATAAATCTGCTATGAACATTCTTGTACATGGCTTTTTGTGGTCATATGTTTTCATTTCTCTAGAGTAAATACCCAGGAGTGTTCATCCAGTAACTAAAGTGGCTGTATCATTTTATGCTCTCAACATTAATGCCTGCGAGCTCCAGTTGTTTCAATTTTAGGGTCAGTCGTTTTAATTTTAGCTGTTCTAGTGGGTGTGCAGTGGCATCTCATTGTGGTTTTAATTTGTATTTCCTTGATAACTAATGCTCTTCTTGTGCCTTTTTTTGGGGGGGGAGGGGGGTGGGGGTTGCTTGCCATTTTATTGTTGACTTGAAGGGATTCTTTATATGTTCAGAGTGCAAATCCTTTGTTAGACCTGTATATTTTCTCCAAGCCTTTGGCTTCAGTTTTTTCCTTTTTCGTAATGAGTTTTTATCAGAAGTTTTAAATTTTGATAAAGCCCAATTTATCTTTTTTCTTTTATGCTTAGTCCTTTTTGACTCTTTTCTAAGAGATATTTGCCTACACTGAGGTTGTGAAAATATTTTTGTATATTTATTCTATAAGTGTTGTAATTTTAGCTTTTATGCTTTGTTCTGTTATCTACCTTAAATTAATATTTATGTGTTATGTGAAATAAGTGTCAAGGTTCTTTCTTTTTTCCATATGGATATCCAGTTGTTCCAAGACCATTTTTTTTTAGAAAATATCATCCTTTCTCTCCTGAGTTATCTTGGAGCCCTTACAAAAAATCAATATAGGCTTATTTCTCCTGTTTCTGAACTCTCTCCTCCATTGCTTTATCTATCTCATCTCCTTGTCTAAACTTACATTAATGCCACATGTTGCTCATTAGTGTAACTTTACACAATTAGCTTGAGATTAGGTAGTTTGAATCCTTTGGCTTTGTCAATGTATTTGGTCTTTCTAAGTCTTTTGAATATACACACATATAAATAAATGTATGTAATGTAAGTATATAATTTCTAAACAGGCTGCTAGAATTTTTATTAATATTGGCTTCAATCTATAGATCAGTTTGGGGAGAAATGACATTTCAACGATATTGTAATTGTTATTGATAATTATATTATTTCTTTTCATTTTCTTAGTTTTTAAAAAAATTCCTCTCTTACAGACGTTTGAAGTATACTGCACATTGTTCATTCATTTATTCCTACATTTTTAAAGTTAGCCATTTTGAGCTTACAAATTAAAATTTTTCATCATACCCTGAGGGGGATTCAACAGATTTCTTTCAGGAACAGAAGTGATTTTCAAATGAGGGGAGTCATAACGACAGCTTCTGATAATTACTATATCTACAAAACTTCCCCACTATATCTACAAAACTTTCCCTAGCCCCAGCAATTATGGATTACTATGCAATCCAATTTGTAGGTCTTCAATACCATTCTCTTTTTTATTATTGTGCATTTACTTATTTAGAGATCCAGTAGCTTTGATAGGTTAAAAACAGTACTAGTCTCTGGTGATAGAAGCATAAATTTAAAATAAAATATACACTCCCTGCAGTCCAGGTACAGCTATTCTAGTGTGGGACTTAGAGAAGCACATGTAAAATTATTGCAAACGTTATGAGTGACCCAGAGCAACATGTAGCGGGGGTTAGAACACCTACAGTTTGTATGGCCGAGACAGCACTGCTCGCCAAATTACACTGGCAGCATTCCACAGCCTCTTGTGCCAGTAAGTGAGGCCATGGGACTATTTCTAGGCAACTGGCTGTCAGTGGAAGTGACATGCAACACTTGCAGGCCTGGTCCCCAGCACCCTTCTCGCTAAGTTGCTCCATGGACATTTCCTTTGCATCTTACTGCAAAGGAACTCCCTCCGAAGGCAATCCTGGAAATCAAGGGGTTAACGATGTAGAGTCTCCATGAGCCCCATGGGGCAAATGACCTCAGGAAGGAGGGCTGCCCTCTCAGGATTTGACCTTCACTTAATCTGTTCTGTGAGGGGAGGTTAACACATATTTGAGAAGCTATTCACTTTTCAATCTTGTTTTTCACAATGGTTAACTTTCCCCAAGTTATTCAGACATGGACTAGTGTCTCCTGTGTGTGTAAAGTTGTTCCTTTCTTTCCAGTCCACCTGAGACAGTCTCATATGGGGAGGAATCATATTATTTATTTTTCTATACCCACACCTGAGCTGATGAGCTCTTCTGTAAAAAAAAAAAAAAATACAAAATGGCACAAGAAAAGCAGGCTGTTCTGTTATAAATTCACCCATATTTTATTCTTGTAATGTAAAAGTTTCACTCTTTTGTTTGATTTGACTCACACAACAATCCTCTGAAGTAATTAAAGTGCTGTTATTAGTCATTAACATCATAATACAAATGGGGACCAAATTGTTCACTTGCTTTGGGACCTTAATGGGATTGCCAGAGAGGTGCAGCAAAGGGCAACAGCTGTGAGATTTTAACTGTGCCACCTGACCTAGAAAAAAACTGCCCAACGAAAAGGGCAAAATATTCCAAATCGTCTAAATGCTCCTTAGAAAAGAGAAAAAGAAATAATCATATAAACGTATAAGTGGTTTCAGTTTTTTCTTTATTTGCAATTCCTGCTGCCAAAAACATTAAATGTTGCCAATTAATGGTTATTATCTTAGTTCCTCGAAGTTTAATACTTAACCTCTGTGCTGGTTTGAAAGTATTATGTACCCTAGAAAAGTCATGTTTTAATCCTGAGTCAATCTTGCGGGGGCAGCTGTTTCTTTTAATCCTAATTCAACATTGTAGATCAGAAACTGTCGATTAGATTATCTCCCCAGAGATATGACATGCCCAGTTGTGGGTGTGACCTTTGATTAGATGGAGATGTGACTCCAGCCATTCCAGGTGGGTCTTGATTAGCTTACTGAAGTCCTTTGAAAGTGGAAACATTTTGGCGAGAGTCAGAGCAGAGACATGGATGTTTGCAGATGCTTGGAGCCCAGCAGGTGTTGTCATGAGATGTGAAGCAAGCCAGAACCTGGAGAAGCAAAGTGAGGAACCCCCACAGGAACAGAGACTGAAAGCAATGGAGTCCAGGAGCAAGGGACCAGCAGATGTCGGCTGGATGACTTCCCAGCTGACAGAGGTGTTCTGGAAAGATCAGCCTTTCCTGAGGGAAGGTAACCTCTTGTTGGTGCCTTAGTCTGGATATTTTCTCCCTGATGGAACTGTACACTTGTAACTTATTAAATTTCCGTTTTAAAAGCCATTCCTGTTTCTAGAATACTGCATTCCAGCAGCTTAGCAAACTAATGCAACCATGTTCAGGTAATAGCTCAGTTTTGTGGTAAAAAATATAGTATATGTTTTCAAGTTTTCTCCCTAGAGGACATGTAGGTTTAAGAAGAAGCATACAACCATTCATTTTTCCAAAAATTATTTACTGAGTGCCTATCATGGGCCAGGTACTGGTTTGGACACTGGGATTGTACAGGTAAACAAAGTAGGTCACTGTCAGTCCTCTGCCCTCCTGTTCCTCTTTGCATCTGATGTCACGTGTCTACCTGCAGTGTCATGTGATACACGGCCTGCTCTGTCGTCACTATTATAACTTGCCTTAGTTTCTGCTGGGTTGTTCTTTATCTTTTTTGTATGTTTTGTTCATCAGTGTATCTCAAACTTGTCAAACAGTGTCTGACACATAGTAAGTGCTATAAAAAAACACAATAAATACTTGGTGAACAAATGAATGGTTATATGCTTGACCTTTTGCTCAGAGGCCACCCATGGAGAAAACAGAGGGAGGCAAAGTAGTGAAGAACTGATTGGGTTGTGGCAGCTGTTCCTCTGTAGTCCCTTCCTACAGCATACTTTGCACATCACCAGGTGACCCTCTGGTATTTGTCACCCACTTCTCTCTGCAAGCACCAAAAGTCCATAGAAAAAGTTCACAAAATCTACCCTACAGCCTCTAAGTATAATTTTGCAGAAGAGATTCAAATCACAGGGCAGGGGCTGGCAAATATTTTCTGGCTAAAATTCATAAAACATTATTGGTTGCCTCTTTTTTTTGCATTTCTTACATATCATTTAATGAGATTTACTGAAAATTGTATAGATTATTTGGAACCTAAGAGATTGTTTAACATAATGTCGTACTTCCAAGAGAAAGCTCTATGCTTTTTCGATCTAAAATGTTTAGTGGTTAGCCATTTTAAGCTTCAGAATGTACCTTTTACTAAAACAAGAATATACCTGGGGGTTTGAGAAAGTCTGCCTTCATTTAGATAAAAGCAGTTTGTGATATTGTAACAGCCCCTCCCCTATTTGGGCAAGGGAAAGCAAGAACCTTCTACGGTCCCTTCCAAGACAATGAGGAGGTGAGGCAGTGTCCCAGAGGCATGCTCACCTTAGTCCCACTCTCTCCACTCCTGTGCAGCAAGGGTCAGGGAAATGGGAAGGCAGTGGTCTTCTTTGGAATGGTCCGCAAAGTTATCTCTTTGTTGCTTCTGCAACTTCTAAATATCACTGGAGTGGGAATAAAGAAGTCCATAAAATCTAATACTTTACCCTTCAAAACTTATTCACACTGAGAGCTTTTTGCTAAGTTTTTCTTCTTCACTGTGGCAAGGGACTCTTCTTGCTTAATACTCTGTTTTCTTCCTACACTTCACTTTGGCTTATAGTAGAATTCCAAGCTCACTCTCCAATCCTAGCCCTTAAAACCTAAAATGAAGATTTTATATTTAGAACAATTTCCCTTCTTAATAAGTTAAGTTTTCTATGCTGTCGTCTTCTTAGGCACTCAAAAAAGTTTAATTCCATACTTAGAGCCAAAGAAATGTCCCCTTTGTTCTGGATTGTATAAATTTATCCTTCCATTAAACTAATGGAATGGAGGAACAAAGTTTATTGAGAATGAAAAGGAATTAGCTTCATATCTCAGAAATATCCCTGTTAATAACAAAGAAAAGACATATGAAAAGCTGATACAGTCACAGTGGTTACATAAGGAGCTATATACATGTGAAAATTTGGAGAGGATTGCTATAAAGCATGAACGGTAGGATAAATTATCAAGGAGGGGTACCATAAAATAAATAAATTGAAGAGATAAATCTGAGAAAGCAAACAAGAATTAGAATCATCTTGTAGAGGTCATAAAAATAAATAGAAAACTATTATTTTAAAATGCCAGGCTACAATATGTTATTGTCATTTTAAAAATCAGAAAGTATGTAAATTGTGTTTGTAACTTTTGCAATGCCAGCTCCCCATAAAATCCTTTTACCTGTTACACAAGTTGTACAAGCAAATATATAATAAAAATTGCAAATTAATGGGAGTTATGTGCTATCATTTTCAAGTTTATTATTCAGTGTCAACCTATTCAATGATTTTTTTTTTGGTTTATATTGCATGAAAAGTCCTACTGTTTCTGGAATTCAGAATATATACAATTGCCTATGAATTCAATTAAATAGGTGAAGAATAAAACTGCAGTTGGCAATAAAGTTTTTTTCAGTCACAGTAGAATGCTCTAGATTTCACTCATTTATTTCAAAAATAGGTGATTTACTGTTTGTTCAAAGAACCAGATGTTTTAAGTGAATCTTCAGTGACCCAAATAAGATAATTTAGCAAATAAAAGTTTCACTTGCTGGAACCAAATATAAATATTTCTATCTTTCACGGTTAGAGACATTCTAATATATTATGTATGAATTACAATCAATATAGCATCTTAAACTTTCAAAATACATAAGGTAATTCATAACTATAAGGTAGCTTTGTTTTATGAACTTTGCTGCAATTAGGGAATTGAAATATGCTTTTGAAATGCTTATATTGTTCTTAGCTTTTAAAATGACATAAACTTATAAAAGCTATTATAGATTGTATTTAATTTTTATATGGTAGTATTTTTGGTGCATTCAGATTTGAGAATATCCCTAATGTTCGAGACAGTGATGAATCATTATCAAGAGAAACTGAATTGGAACAAAAATAATAAAACATTGTCAATAGTTTGGAAAAGTGCCTAAATTGTCTTGAATCGCCTGGAGGTTGGAAGCTGCCATGCCAGACAATGTATTTTTCAACGCCTCAGTTAATCTAAGATGAAATAACTTGTTTTTAAAACAGTTACAATTTGAATTTTTAATGTGCCAATAATTCCAATAGAACTTTGAATATTTCCTGACATTAATTCATATCAAAATAATTAAAACAGAGCGGTGAGCTGATTTTCAAAAATGACAATAACTTACCTTTCATTTGACTTAACAGTTATATACTGATAGGTGGTAAATTTGATATACACTTGACAGGAGGAGCGAGAATTTAAATAATTAACAACATTGTAAGCCCCACCTGCCAAATACTAAGGGAAAAAACGTTAGGGAAGTCAAAGACACCTGGTAAAAAATGGCCATTACCCAGACCTCACCTGCCCGCACTTCCTTCTCTGGGGAAGTCATGAGCACACACTAGGAAGCATTTCTGTGGTCTTCTGCTACCCCCACCTCTTTTTCTTTTGTGTGCCTTCCACAGCCTGTGGGGAGGAAGGGAGAGTTAAATCTAAAGAAAAGACCTGGGCAGACCTTAAATCAGAAACCTGGAACAAGCTACTGGAGATGCTTATTAGAATGGGACTTCTCAGTGGGAGACCCTCTCCCCCAGAGGTGGATGCAAACACACTCAACAGTATAGAGTTCTCTCTCTTTTCTGCCACAGAGCCAGGCTTGTGGAGCTGCAGAGTACCAAACGTCACCCAGAGCAGTTTTGGCCACCCTGGGAGACAGGGAAGTAAGAGGTTAGGCTGCTGTGAAAGCACAAAACATTCCAGACATTTTAGATTATAGTAATGGTGAAAGGAACAATGAGTGAAAAGAAGATATGCTAAAATATATATAATTTGTGGACATGGGAAGTAGTGATAAGTGGAATAGTCTGGAGAAGCAAGAGGTTTGAGACATAGAATGATCAATTAATGGACCACTGGTGCTTTGGTTGTTCAATATAATATCACATTTTATTTACTTAACAAAATTCAGAATATGTACTTCAGGCTTTACTTCGTAAATTACTGTGGCTGCTTAAATTAAAAAAAACAGTGAGGATATGGAAGTGTTTCTCTTAATATAAACTAAAGAGAAGTGAAGTTGAAAAAGCAAAATATATTTAAATGTGGTTAGCATTTGTGTGTGTAACTACTGAAAAATAAACTGAAATTTTACTTGTAATTACAATCCCTCCCATAAAGGAAAATGTGCCTTTGAAAGAGATAACACATTTTGCTTTAACTGTTCCTTATTTGGGAATTTAAACATCTGGGTTTTAGCCTGTTTTGAGTCATTTAGTTTTTCCAGTATTTCAATTCCTTATTATTTAAGCCAAGGAGGGTAATATTTTCACCCCCTTGGAAACATTGTAAGAATGCATTTCTTTCTGACAGAAACTTAAGACAAAATGTCCTAAGTTTTTTTTTTAAATTTGGAAAATATTCAAGCAGTTGCTGTTTCTTTTTTTATTGTTATTACACTCCAAATGCATTTTAAAATCATTACTCTCTTTGGAATATGGTAGACTACTTTCTGTCCCGTTACAGATCTCAAAATGATTCTTCCTCCATTGTTTGATTCTTTTTTTTAACATGGGCAGGCACCCGGAATCATCAACTCAGGTCCTCTGGCATTCTTGCCTGCTGAGCCACTGTGGCCCGCCCCATTGTTTGATTCTTCTTTGCCAAGCCAGCCCCCTTTCTATCCTTTGATATCCACACTGAATCACCCTCTCATGAAGATAATGTGCAAAAAGCTTTTAGACATATATGTGGGAACAAAGTTTCTAAATTAGGGATGGTTCTTTAGTTTTATTTTAATTTTCCTTTTATTTTCATTGACAGTGAACTTTTCTGGAGAGTACAATCGAGATAGTGTATTCATAGAAATAACATTAAGAGAAGCTTGGTTGTAGATGATAACAGTCATAACGAACTCCCTTACCAAGGCATTCCACACAGAGAGATAACACAATAAATAGAGAATTTGTCATTTGTCACGCAACAAAGTGAAACAGAATTGCAACAACAAAAATGTGATTTTATAAATGATCTTATACTAAAAATAAAAGAATATGAGGTCATGCACTGGAGACTAAAGCTAAAAGTGAATAATTATAACAAAAACATTGCAAAAAAATAAGCATGTTCAAGTATTGTGAGAGGAGAGGAGAGGAGAGGGAAGAATTCAAATAGGATGGTTTCAGAACAAATCAATTATAATTACTACCTTAGGAAAGACACTGACATAACCATAATTATCTATTAACACATTTTACAGTTAGAATGCATACTGTTACCTACTTAAAGGACAGATTCCATTTTCTTGGTGCACCTCTTATATTGTAGAGATGGAATGACATTTATCATTTACTTTGATTTAAAATAAACAAGAACTCTTTAGGGAAAATAGTCTAAAGAACAGGTCAGTTTAATGCCCTGAAATAGTAAGGACCTGGTATTCAGGAAACATTGACTAGTTCTTTTTTCTTCATCATCAGTGAAAAATTCAGTGGAGAAATTCAGGTCATAAACAGTCTCGGAGGTCCTTCTCACACTGAAATAAAATTTTTATTTATTTTTGTTATTTTTTTGCATTTTCAATTTTGCCTGTTAGAGTTGAACTCTCACAGCAATACAAAGGAGAGAAAATAATAATAATAAACAATATTTTAACATTTTAATGGTGCTTAATTAAAAAAAAAATTGGTAAAAAGAAGTTGGATCACTTAATGGAACTAAGAATAGTATAATGCTTCCGTGGGGTTGTTCCTACAGCATAACGTTGATTTCCCCAACATAACTAACCAAAGCAGTGCCTTTATAGCTTGTGGTAGACTCGTATGAGTGGCGGCTAGTTTCCACGTGATTAGGAAAGACATGTTTATCATGAGAGTAAAAAAATAAAATTTGTCTGTTAAATTACACATAAATATAAGGTACAAATGTATTTTTAAAATACAGATTAAAATAATCACACTTGCATTGTGTACATATGAAAATACAGTATTTAATAGTCAATATACACAGACACATTTATGATAAATGCAACTATTCGGCAAGGTCAGTTCTTTCAGGGCTGTTGTCTTTTTTTTTTTTTTTTTTTTACTTCCTGTCCCTCACTTCCATATCTATGGAAAAGAAAAACGCTCGTCTAGACCCTCCTAGCTCTGGCGGACGTCCTGGAGCAGTTTGTTGATCTCGGCCACTAGCTCGCTGGCGTCCATGAGCTCGTGCTTGCCGTCGCTGAGGTGGTTGAGCACATTGTCGAAGTCGTCTTCCTCGTAGTTCTCCGGGATCTCCTCCATGGCCGGCAGCCACTTGGAAGACGGCGGTGCGCCCGAGTGAGCGCCCAGCGGGGGCCCCGAGCCGCCGGCGGGATTCTGGAAGTGCGTGCTGGCCGCCCAGGCCGCCACCCCCGGCGGGTAACCCGCAGTCTTGGCTGGCAGGGGCCCCTTCCGACGCTCCAGGGAGCTGGTCCTGTCCCCCTCACTGCACTCAGAGTAGGCGTCCAGGGAAGGGGGTAAGAGGCGCTGGAACACGCTGCTCATCTCCGAGAGGAGCGAGGAGGTGCTGCTGTCCCCGGGGTCCTCGTCGTTTGGGGAGTCCTTCCCAAAGGTGGAAAAACTCTTCTTCTTCTCGCCGGGGTCTGCAGGCTGGGTGTCATCCTCCAGGCTCTGGTGTGGATGCTGCTGCTGGGGTGGCACTGGAAATTCTTCCCCTGGAATGAACATGTTGCTCCTGTAATCGGAGGATGGCGAAGGCAGCGGTGGCATCCAGCACTGGTCAGAGTGGCCCAGGACTCTACATTCCTCCGTGCAGAGCCTCATTGCTACGCCAAGGAAAACAATGGGATATGAATATACCTGGTGTGACTCCACATGATACACAAATGTAATTCTACTTTAAAAAGAACATAGAGGGAGACAGTTTTAAACTACTGCCATGATGCAAACCCATCATTATACATATTAGAAAGACTATAATTATGGGCATTGATTTGGATACCCATAATTTTTATGTAGCACCTGGTGTCTTTTTTTTTTTTTTTCTTGTTTATTGAATAAAGAAAGCAGGGTTATGAACTCACCTACTCCTCAAGAATATGGTGACTGCCACCCAGGTAATGAGTAAATGGATAAATTATACATGAAAATGACAAAAAAAGAACTAAGGTGTGGGTCATGAAATAAATGCTGAACATAAATTTTAAAAAATAGGACTGGCAAGACAAGTTTATAGGATATGATATTATATTGGCAGATACATGATAAGCATTTGTCAAAACTTATAGAACTGTATGACAAGGAGTAAACACTAATGTAGACTATGAGCTTTGGTTAATAAAGATATATCAATAATTTATCAATTGAACAAATAAACTACAGAAATTCAAGGTGAAACCGGGGGTTGAAGGGAAAAAAGGGGAGAAGAGTATTCTTACTTTCTACTCTATTTTTCCATAAACCAAAAATTGCTCTAATAAATTAGGTACTCCTTTTTTACAAAAAGAAAAACAGAATTATAAGCTGAAACCCATAAACTTAGAATGTTATCAGACAGTCCTTCAGTAATTCCTTTGTGTTACTTTCTTGATATTGAGGTTTATCATACCTACTTTACTTTTTAATGGAGACACTGACAATGTAATAAGTTATCAGGTGATTTTATGCATTAATCTCTCTTAAAAGATATTGTACATTATTTATTGATGTGTTACTTAAAATAGCAGTGATAAATACATCAACTACTAGGCATCTGCAGTTATCCTATTAAGAAGTCTTCATTCAGAAGTTTGAAATATATACAAATGCATGGAAAAATCATCAAATACATGCAAGGCTATGAAAAATCCATTGCTTTCTTCTTCCAGATTTTATGAGTGGCCAAATTCAAAGAAAATACTAGATGATATGAGAAAAACAGAGGGAAAAAATATCTAAATCTGGCAAATATTATCAACTACATAATAACCAGAAAATGGAACAATGTAAAGTATATTCTACAAAGCATCTATTTTTTTCAGGGGGAATTAGATTTCTTCAATATCATGATTTCGGTTTAGATCTAACAACAGAATGCAGCAAATGCAAAGAAATTCTCTTAGATGTGAAAGCAAACAGGAATGATATCAGCTATGCTTATATAATCAGAGCTAATTCTCTAGATTTGGCTAGTTAAGAAAGATTTCTCTTCCTCCCAAATTATTTCCTAGAAGGATAACCACTGAAGAATGCCAACCTCCTTATCAGGTGAAACAAGTTGTCTATTGTGCTTGCTGCTGTATCTTCAGCATCCAGTAAAGTAGCTGCATAGAGTAGCAGTTATTACATATTTTATGAATGAAAAAGGAAGAAATTAATGCTAGCATTCAGATAGCTTTTTTTAAAGGTGTTAGAAATCCCTGTCTTCTGGCTTGAACCTTCAATATAATTCCCTTAGAACTTATCTCTGGACCTCAAATCTTAATAGAGAAGGGGGTAAATTGAGGAACAAAGTAGGAGAGCAAGTATTGCGAGTGGGCAAAACTTCTGATTGCTAGAAGGGCCAGACATGGGAAGGAAGTAGTGGCAAAAACAGAGATGAGAGCAAAGTCTGATGCCTTATGGATCATGGGATAAGAGAAAGATGGCTAATCACCATGTAATTCTACTACGAAGAAAAGTTAAATTTAAAGAAGCAGGCATGGTTTAAGAGTAAATGGATGCCATAAATAGTAGAGTATATTTAAATAGTAATAACTTGGTTTCCTATTACTGTCTCATCATCTAGTGTAGGCAAATCAAAAAGTAGTTGTTAATAACTGGAGTACATCTGTAGCAATGAGTTTTTTTCCAGCAGTGAAATAACTATTAAAATGGTTAATGACTTTTCCTAATTCCTTGGGTCTCGAAAATGGAAAAATATCTGTCCATAACAGCTGACTCATATCCTTTCAGAAGGAAGGGGAATAGACTTGATGCCACTTCTTGATCTGTTTTCTGGCCTTTAATTCTGTGGTTTTAGGCTAGGGAAAGACATACTTGTACGATCGATTGTTTGACTGGCTTTGTTTTGCTTTAATATTTAATAAAATAGAAATAAGCATATATATAAATATATCTAATATAATCTAATATAAAATAGGAATAAGGTTCTACTAGTCTTGAGCAGGATCAAATTTTCTAGAAATCTGAAAATAATGAACATATAATCACTACAATCTGAATAACTAAAATGACAGTAGATGCAAAAAATAATAATTTGGTCTCAAGAATTTATTAAACTGTGAAGAATATTTTTCAACCTCACCATGATAAATAAATATAACATTAAATATAAATGATAATGAATTCTAAACAGTATAATTAAGAAAATATGAAAAAGTATAGCAAGTAAAGACTAACGGATGGCAAAAATAATGGAAAGAGATAAAAGTAGAACAACACAGAAGAGGGCATTTCTCTCAATTTCATTGATATTTTCAACATTTTTCCTGGACGTTCAACTGTTTGTAACATTTAGTGCACACGTAATTTAGTGCAGCAAAAGTTACACACCATTTTCAAGGGACCAGGGCCTGTTGGCAAATGGTATAGTTAATGAACCTTTCTGTAGTGCCACAAAAGCTCGGGCAGGTGGTTAAGTTTTTCCAGGGAGTGGGAAATGGGGTCATAGGAAGAAGTGGATTCTTCTTTTTTCTCCCACTACATGACTATAAATGTTGTCATTATACCCAACCTTACAGGTAGCACAGGAAGTAGAGCACTGCATTTCTGCAGAAGAACACATATTTAGCTTCTTTCAAACCACTAGTCACTGGGATAATCAATCAATTATCTATTAAGAGCTTGCCATATGTGAAGTATTACAGAGATTCCCTGTCCTCAATGACTCAAGGCCCAGTTCAGAGTCAGGTGCAGCATATGTGATCATAAATGACTACCTAAAGTGCCAAACTAGATGATACTGAGGACACTCTAAGAGAAGAGTGAAGAGTGGAGGCTGCAGTACTCAATGAAGGAGCAACTTGAGCCAAACACTGAGGGATGAATTAGGATTTAGATAGAAAACCTAAGGAGACGCCAGTTTTTTCAGGTACAAATAGCAGCATGAGTAAATGATTGGTGTGTTAGGTGAAGAAATGGCTTTGTCTATTGCAAAAGGTAAAAAATGCCAAAGTTGAGTGTTAATAGGCTAAGAGTAGATTTCATTGGCCTTTGAGTGCCAAGGTAACGACTTTACTTTGCTGTTAGGGGATAGCAAGGGCCAATTATCAATGTGTGAGCCCCAAGCATGTAAATTAAAACATTTTGCAAAGGTTCTTGCAGCAGATGTTTGACAGACTATTTGACGAGTAGAGGAGATATCTGAATATTCTCTTACATGCTGGTAAACCGGCTAATGGAAAAAAAACAGAATTAGTATACTGGCAATGAGAATTGAGAAATACATAAATAAATAATCACAGATGACAGATCAATGAAGAGTGGAATGGACTCAATTAAGAAAAGGGAGTACCACAAGAAACAAAATCAAATGCCTGTATAAATCACCCCAGTGAAGCTAATACTTTGGGAAAATGAAGATTTTTGTTGGCATGTGTAGTATTATAGTTCAGAGCTGAATGAGTAAGGGAGAAAATATGGTGTCAAATATGAGCCAACAGACAAAAATGTTGCTGATTTCACTGCTCAGAATGCAATGTGGGATATTTGTGTGGGAATTAATAGAACGAATGACCAGAAATGACCCTGTTGGCAGGCAATGCAACATAACATAATCTATATTTGATCACAGTCTAATGTAGAAAACCAGTTGGAATAAGTCACTTAAGACCTAAAAATATACATGCTTTGGAAAACTGTGCTGCTTTCGGTTAATGA
The DNA here is from genome assembly GCF_023851605.1 of Tamandua tetradactyla. Classification (NCBI taxonomy): domain Eukaryota; kingdom Metazoa; phylum Chordata; class Mammalia; order Pilosa; family Myrmecophagidae; genus Tamandua; species Tamandua tetradactyla. The sequence continues at coordinate 30,510,567 of NC_135348.1, read as the reverse complement.
CATTCAGATGGGGCTTTACTTTTTTTTTTTTCCTGCTTAGGATATTCCCTGGGAATACAAGTCTACAGAGCACAAGTTTTAGACCCTGATGTGCCTGCAGAAACTGACAGGGTGAAAAAATAAATAAAATAGAATACAGAAAAAGTATCATTAAAATGAATCGTCATAATTAAGGGATGGTTATCTCTGTATAGACAGTGAATATGCACATCTCAGTCTACATCAGCCGAATGGTGGATAAAATACAGCTTAAAATAATTGGTGAATCATTGGTGATTTCTTGGTGCTCCATCCTCCAGGTTAGATCCCACTACATCCCATGTGGAGGCAGGTAGTTAGTGAGGCTGAAAAGTATCTACTCTAATACAATTCATCATAATACAATTTTGGTAAAGTAGCTGCCCCACAACTCACCTGGATTAAGCATGCGTGTGTAAATATGGGGTTGGTTTTTAAAGGATTATCTACAGATTTAAGCAGTGCTACTAAGAAAAAGAAAAGTACATACTTGAGCTTCACTGTAAAGGAATGTAACTTGGAAGGGGCCCAAAGTTACTCATTAAATAAGCTTCACCCCCTATTTTCTAGAGTTTATCTATCTCTACCTATTTTTCCTTCAGTGTCTTTACTTCCTCATATTTATTTTTTTAGTGAAAGCTCCTGGATAACTCTCCTACTATGAACACATCTGGTGGTGGTAGCTTTGTAAATTTAGGGAAGAGTAAAACCTTTTTCAAAAAAGTAGGTTCATGATTCACTATGAGGATTATGCAATGTCAACATTAAAAGAACTTTATAGTCATAGTTTAGTCTCACTAATGGTAAGGCAATTTAAATGGGGTCAGTTGTTTTCCATTTAACTGTGCTAATATATTAAAATGAATGAATCTCATATATTTTTAAAATTGCATATTTTTTACTATATTGGTATTATGCTCATTATGTTATTTTCTGTTTCATAACAGAAATTACATTATCCAAAATCACATTATTGATATTCAAAATTATGTTTCCCTCACTATCAGAGAATCATAGAAATTCAGAGAGCTCCTTCACTACACAAGTTAAACAATGACTGATTATCTTTGAATGAATTGACTGAGGCCATGTATATATCATTAAATTTTCAAAGGTTTCTCTTCAAATGGGTCTAAAGAGTCTAAGAATTAAAGCAAATAATAGCAAAGAAGACACACAGATGAATGTGCAAACACAGACTGTCATGTACATTTTAGGCTGCAATGCCACTAGAGGTCCTTTCCATACATTCATCCTGCCAGAGATAAATTATTACTGTAATAACACAATTAAATAAGCAACATTTAATGAATTCTGGGAAGATCACAAGTCTTTGGAATATAAGAACAGATATGTTGCTCCATTTGTTTAAATAAAAATGGTTACTTCATATTACTCTTCATAGATTAGTATTTAAGAAAGTAAAGTTTGGTTCAAATCTCAGCTCTACCGTGTGCAAACTTCCTGAACACGTCTCTTGGCCTATATAAGTTTTTGTCTTCAAAACTGAGAAAATTCTAACTACTACTATTACTCCTACTAAAAAAGGCAGGTTTAGAACTCAGCCTGGAGCCAGGCATGGACTGTCAGTGACAACCACAGCTGCTAAAGCTAAGACAGCTCCTGCTACTGCTAGTGTCGCCACTGCTACTAACAAGAGCTAGAATTGCTATTTATGATTTCTTTTGAATATTGTGGCTTTCAGAGGATCCCTCATGACTATTTCCCAAACCCTCTTATTTACCTGTATTTGAAAACAGATGTTGGATGGAACTAGGACAGGCAATTTAGTGTTGTTCTGCCTTTCTTCCATTTATCAAATGGCAGCGATCTGATCGACATTCAGTGGAATTTAAAAATATAAGTAGCCTTATGTGTTCCTAAGGGTCAATTGATTGGGGTTTCTAAAACAATACAGTCAGTATTTACCCAGTTGGTTCAGAGAGTTCCTACTGTACCAGGTGATGGAATAGACACTAAGGAAAATATGGCCTATAATTTAATAAGCGCTCCTCCACCTAGCTGTGCACTTTATACATTCTCTCTTGTTCCTTTTCCAGTTGTAAAGTGACAAAAATTATTACATGTTTAAACCACGTGCATTCTTTCCTCCTATTTCTGGTGTTTAAAGTATATCATTTCTAGTGTATTTTAATCTCTGATTCTACAAGTTGGTTTCCATTACAGGAAATGTGTCCTCCAAATTATAGTCCAATTCACCACCACCATGCAACAAAACAGGCAGTCTGAATAAAAACAGCCACCCAGTAATTTTATAAAGAGCTGCTCAGAATGTCTTATGGCTGGAAAGGGGAGGAAAGTGGTTAGGTTTTCTGTTCTGCCTTCCCCACCCTTCCCTCTTCTCCTACTAAGTTCTCACGCGTACCCCTCTAAGCCTGCTTGATAGGAGTTTTAAGAAAATAATTGTCAAGTCTATCAGCTTATGTTTTTTGCCAACAGTGTTCAGATCACACATACTTTGGTGCAAAAGACAAACAAGAAATATAAGAATGGAATAAATTATTCATTTTACTGATACAGGAGATCTGAAATCAAGGCTCGTCCCCTCTTACCTGCTGGAATTCTCCCATCTGTAAGGAACAGGTCACTGAATCCTTCCCCTAGAAGCCTGTCTATTGGAGAATCTCGTCCCAAATCATAATCACTGTCTCCTGCTTCACTGTCCCCACGGCCACTGTCTTTCAAGCTGAATTTGTCCATGTCTTGAAGAGCATATCTAGAAAGATAAATTGGATAATGTATCATGTCTGTCTTCAGTTATTCATGTCACTTGACACTTAAGAGGTAACAAGATATTGCATACCTATAACTCCTGGAATATTTGTTTCCTCGAAAACTTGGCCTTGGCTGATATTGCCCCTGATGAAGCATTGAAAGAAGCTGGGAAACCTGCTGGAAACCAAATAGAGAGAACTGATTTCTGAAAACAAGCCCCCCAATAATCCCAAGCTTTAAACAAGGAAAAACAGTTCCTTTTTTATTTTGCCCTAAGCAACTGAACATTTAATCTCAGTTTTAAAGATTTGCATCGGTTGGGCTGTGGCCAACAGAACAGTCTGCCACCAAATATACAAAATTTATCCCAGTGAGGGCAAAGATCTCAGGAACGTCTGATAATTAGCTAGAACCAACAGAGGCCAGAGAATAAATCCCAAGAGGTTTGGGTGATCTAATACAATTGATTCTTTTTGAAAGATGACTCTCTTTTAAATAACATTGATTTCTCTTAGTTTATAGTTCAGACTGAGTGACCAGTTATAAAAAAAACATGAAAAGTGCTGCAAAAATGTAAAATAGAGCATTTTAACACATGCAATTAAAACAATGCCAGAAACTTTTTAAAAGTTGAGCAAATACAATGTGCACTGAGATGAGATTCTGGAGCCCTTGGTTGTCCATTTGTCAGTAGAGGCTTTAACTATCAATGATAAAACACGTCCCTTTACATTTTGACTCCCAGAGTCTTAATTTGGGAGGTAAGAGGATTCAAATTTAGAAAGTCCCTTTCTAGTTTAACATTCTATTTTTCCATATTATGCACACTACATGCAAGTAAATGATTTATGAAAAACTGGAAGCAGTATGCTAATGTGTATACACTTGCTACATGCACATGATTTAATTTGTAGCATAGTATCGAGCTCGCTTAGTCTTAGCACTGTTTATGAAAACATTTGAACTAATATATACACAACTTCATAACACTCACAGTTGACTTTATCAGTGAACTGATGCAGTTAGGATCTTACCTCAACAGCAGGAGTGGCATGGGTGAGTTCTAAAGAGAAATTCTCAGGCACGTGGTTCGATGAGATTGTCACCAAACTGTTGAGTGATTGGTGACTGTTGTGACTCTGCCGGCTGCCCATCTGCCCCCTCTCTAAGGTAGGGGATGAAGACGGAGACGACCTGTGATGAGATCTGATGGGCAGCGTGCCATTGACTGTAGGCACCAATGTGATGTCACCTTTGTGAATCTGCCTGGAGGGCCTCTTTGGGTGGTGCTGGTAAGTTGATTCTGCTACCCTGCAGTTGTAAGATCTAGTGTCCTTCTTCTCTCGGTTACACCTGGTTGCAAACAGCACCATAATAACCAACAAGACCGCACAAATGGCTCCTAAGGAAATAATTATAATCATGGAGACATCCAAAGATGCCTGGCTTACTGAGGCCATGGCTGTACTAGTCACTGACTCTCCATATTCAAAGATCATACACTTCAAAAGCACTTTGGTATGCAGCTGAGGATTGCCTTTGTCCTGGACGATAACTGAGAGCTCCCAATCTGTGTAAGGAATAGATTCCATGCTCACATTGGTATGGATGTCACATGACTGTGGATCAATTATGAAGATATGCTCCTCATTTCCTGCTACTATGGAGCAGCTGAGTTCAGCATTCACACCAGAGTCTCTGTCAATGGCCCTTATTCTTGTGACATGAAAGCCACTTTCAGCCCCCTTGGGGATGGAGATTTCTGCACTATTATTGTGCAGTACAGGCCCTATAACCACGGGGACGTTGTCATTTTCATCAATGATCGTTAGCACAACTGTGGTATTGCTGGCAAGTTGCTTTGGACTTCCTCCATCTCTTGCTTCAACCACAAAAGTGATCTGACTCACTTCTTCATGATCAAAGATTCTGAGGGCGTAGATGGCTCCATTGGATGGGTCAATGGTGACATACGTAGTTATGGAACTTCCCAGGATAAAGCTCTCCAAAATGGTATAGGTAACTTGCCCATTTTCTCCTGAATCAGGATCTGTGGCCGTAACAGTGGTGATATACGCCCCTGGAGAGTTATTCTCTGAGATTGCGAATTCATATCGGGTTCTCTGGAAGTGGGGTGGATTGTCATTTATATCATTGATTTGAACAGTAAAATGTTTTATTGTAGAGAGACTGGGGGTCCCTTTGTCTTCAGCTATCACAGTCAAACTGTATTCAGATCTCTTCTCTCTATCCAGCGTGGCATTAGTCAAAATTAAATAATTTTTTTCATAAGTATTCTGGAGTTTAAAGTGTCCATGTCCATGAAGCTTACAGACAACTTCTCCATTCAGCCCAGAATCCTTGTCCTGAACCCGGACCAAAGCAACAAAGGTATCAATAGGATCCCCTTCAAAAATATATGATATTTCTTCTTTCCCAGGGGACATCAGGTTTATGCTAATTTCAGGTTTATTGTCATTCACATCCACAACCTTAATTATAATTTTGCAGTGAGCTGGGATGGAATTTGGACCCAAATCTTGAGCCTGAACATCAATCTCATAGGACGTGGTGATTTCATAATCCACTTGTTTGAAGAGAGTCAAATGTCCTCTCTCTGAATCAATTTTAAAAGTCTCTATAATTTGGGGAGACACATGGCTGCTGAAAGAATACACAATTTTCCCATTAGCGCCCTCATCTGGATCAGTGGCATTCAGATCTATGAGCAAAGTGCCAACAGGGGAATTTTCTAAGAGTTGTATTATATAAGACTGCTGCTCAAAAACAGGGCTGTTATCATTGGAGTCTGAAATGCTTATTTTCAGCACGGACGAGCCAGACCTCTGAGGCACCCCCATGTCAGAGGCAGTGAGCTGAAGCTCATAGCTTGACTTCATCTCCCGGTCCAGTTCTCTGACCACTATGAGTTCTGCATATTTGGCTCCATCAGTCCTTGTCCGGACCTCGATATCAAAGAAATCATTGGCCGAGAGGGAATATGTGTGGAGGGCATTTTCCCCAACATCTGGATCAAATGCACTATCCAGGGGAATTCGAGTTCCAACCGCTGCGCTCTCAGATATCTCAATTGGTATGAGAGACCTTGAAAACTGGGGAGAATTGTCATTAATATCCAGCACTTCAACTTCAATATGGAAAAGCTGCAGATGCTCAGTGGGTAGAGTGATCACATCAAACTCTATGGAACAGTACAAGCTTTTCTGGCAGAGTTGCTCCCGGTCAATTTTAGCCCCAATGCTGATTTCCCCATTATCCTCTCTTACCACCAGTAGAGGAGAATTTCCCCTCTGCATGGCTCGAAAACGAACAGTAGAAGGATTAGGTAGCTTAAATAAAACATCAGCCACATCCTCTGATAGTCTGGCAATTACTGAGCCAACCCTCTGTTCCTCATAAATCCTGTATTTCAAATTCTTGCCCAGTACACTGTGGTTGAAAAACACCATCGCGAGTGCAAAAACACATATAAAGTGCATTTTAGGAGGCATTTGGTGCATTGGTCAGCTTATGAGATCCCCCTCACAGAGTACGTTAAAAGAGCAAAGCAATTCTCTCAACTTCCTTTGGCAACTTAAAGCTAAACAGCATTTGGCACTTGAAACTGGAAAGCGTCTCTTAATAACACAGCACAGCAATTAACAGTTCGCAAACTTTTGTTTTATACACACCGTGTCACGACTTCCAGATACAATCGGCAGGGAACCCGCTCCTTGCATTCGTTTGGCTGTTGGTCCTCTTTGCAGGGAGAAGAGTGTCACCTTCGCATTTCCCCCCTGGTGCGGTTGGAATCCATCTATCGCGCGGTGCCGGCGGCGGCGGCGGCGGCGGCGGCGGCGGGTTGCTTTCCTGGCCGATTCCTCCTCGGTTTCTCCGCTCCGCCGCAGACTAAACAGCCGCGCTCGCTGACTCCAGTCTCAAATCTGTACAACTTCACTTCAACTCAGACAAAGCTCTTGCCCGGCGTGTGTTGAATCGCTTCCAGCCAATCAGCGCGCGTCCAAATCAAAAGCTGCTGGAGTCACCAAAGCGAGGGAGGTGGGAGAAGGAAGGAGGCGGGGGAGGAGGGGCAGGAGGAAGGCGGGGTCTGGGGGCGCGAGGGGGAGCCGAGGGGGGGGAAAGGCCGGGGGAGGTGGGGGAGAGGGGGGGAGGGGCAGCTCCTTAACTGCCCCTCCCCCCTTCTTCCTCCCCACACCCCCTCCTTTCAGTCTACTGCATTCACTTTCTCTGAGCGTGCCACGACAAAGGGGAGACAAATTGCAGAAGGAAAAACTTTAAATCAACTTCTGGTAGCTTTTATTTATATGGCACTTCAAACCGTTCTTGTTTTCTTAATTGCCCTTTCTTTTCCCACAAACATGCAATCATCTTGCTTTTCATAGACTTTAAGTACGGGTTTAACCTAAAATACCTCTAAGTGCATTTTGTTGGTGGAGGAATTTAATGAGATTTGAAAACTTGCTTCTAATTATGCTTCTCAGACCGCCTCCTGCCCCTCCCCCCTCAAATACTTGGGTCTTTCCCCTGTGACTACAAGCAGCTTTTCTAGGGGCTGTGTTTTAAGGAACAGAACAAGTAAAGAGATTTCGTTTTCTGGTTTTCTTTCATCTTTGTCATTTGAAGATAAAAAAAGGGGGCTATTTTCCACTCTTCATTTCGCTTAATTAGCAAGACTTAAAGGAACATCTCAGGACTTGGAACTAACTAATGGTATAGTTCTGCCTTCCATCACTCCTTTCCCTGAGTCTAGGGCCAATTGTCTCTGTTTCTTTCTTCTGAATTCAAAAAATCCGATTTATCTTGGGTAAAAGACATTTCATGCTCTAGCATGCCAATTCCTACCACAGTATACATTCTAGATATGGTGAGTCTTCAGAATACATACTGGGAGGACATGGACTCAGTTTACAAGTAAAATTTCTACAATCTATGCATTATTTATGGAGACACTATTCAGGTATGTATTTTTAAAACCCCAAGCTTGTTTACATTGCAGAATAGAATGGCTGAGCTGAAAATTGCATTTTTTTCTGCCTCATACTGTAAGGAAATATCATGGGAAGCTGATGCTCAATCCAGGTCACAGAAACTGATGCGGTATTCCTATTTGAAAATATGATTATTTATGCTGTTCTTTCTTCTTTGCAATTCCTTTTTAGTTTATTGTGGCTTTATGCTTACTGCCTTTTGCATACCTTTTTGCATTATTCCTCAGCTGTCTTCAGCCACTTGCATATTTGCTGTTTCGCATTATCTCGCTGTCACTTTTTTCCCCATTTTCTCCCACTCTCTATTTGCCCCCAAGAAATATATTTTAAGAAAGTAATTTCATGATTTTTCCACTTTGCTTACTCTCAGCAGAGCTCGGCCAAAGTCAGTAAGAAGGTTCTTTCTAAAAAAGAAAGCAGAGGAATCTCTGTGTTACACTCTCCTTCATTTTAGGTATTCAAAAGCATTTTATAAGCCATTGTCTTTTCCCCCTTCCAGAAACCAGAGTTGTGTGGCAAATTGTGCAGAATGGAAATGCCTATAATGAATATATTTAGTACTGGGTCACGCTGATAAACATTCTGCCCCCATGAATAAGACTGTTTTACAAGTTTGTAGCCCTTTCAAATTGAGGCTCCTCAAACCCTATAGGCAAACTAGGAAAACTACCCCAAGCAACTGGGATGTTAGAAACCCATAGCCATCTGGCCTAGATCTCTAACAATCTGTGCAGATAAGTATATCAATTCAAGGTTTACAGAATCCCTTTGCAGATACCAAAAGAGCAAAGGAATTCGTGACGATTCAGTTAGGGTGAGTATTCAAAGGTAATCTAATTCCATTTGTTGTAGGAGAGTTTCCTTAGGTAATTTAACGTCTACCCCCAGAATTCCAAGAGCAGTGGATTTGATTACCCTAATTTAAAGGACTTTTTTTCAAAGCTAAAATTAATATGATTTTTTCTTAAATTTCCAACAGGGAACTTAAAATGAATTAACCATTGTGAAAAAGAACTTCTTTATAACTTACTGAAATATTTAAAGTAAATGTTAAATTAATATACACTCATTAAAAATGTAAAGAATTTGAAATACTTACAGAGAGTATTCCAAATGGATGTTTTCACTAGTAACAGCATCCTTACCAAATATTATTTCATTTACATTTTCCAATACCTAAATGTATTGAGGAATTATATTTACCTACTTGATGGCATTGTGTTTTTGATATCTGCTTAGTATGCACTACTCTGCTCACACTTTTTTCCCCAAAAAGAATAGAATAGACAATCTTTCCTCTGCACATTTGATTAGTAATAGCAATTCAAAAATGTTCTCATTTGGCAGCCCTGAAATAAAAGAGAGAGAAAAAAATCAACTGAATTATTTGCTCTTTGTGAATGGGTTTATATCAAGGAAAAAACACTGATGAAGTTCTGTTTGTTGTCATCTAATGATGATTTACTTTTCATTCTTCTGGAATTTTATAAAGTCACAAAGAAGTGGTGGAGTCTCTCAAACAACTTCTCAGCTATGCAGTAAAGGAGTGTTGATTGAATGTTCTTTGAAGTCCACCCACCTTTGAAGTAGCAGTCTTTGTTGACAAGGAAAGGAGATGGTGGCACAGGAGCAGAGTGTCCCTAAGCTCCGTAAGGAGAAATCTGGCTTCTTCCATCCTGTTGCACATATTTTATCCACAAAATAAAATGTGAGACTCCTTTATCACCTCAGCCTAACTTGGTTGCAAATTACTAAACCTAGAGAAAACATACCATCTGGCACTTGCAATACATCCTGTCACCCCTCATGCTGCTTTCATTCTGTCGTTTACTTTTACTACATTTGTTTTTAGAAAACGAAGGCTTATAATTCTAAATCTTTTATGTTTTCCTTCCAACAAAAGAGGAAGAGGGAACTTGGGTCTCAGTTGTAAAGTCAAATAGCTCTCCATTACATGAAAAATAGTGTTTCTTTGGTTTCTTAAAAATTTCTTTTAAAACTACTAAAAAAAAAAGTTTAAGTAGTCACATGATTTTTTTTTCTCAAAATTCTTATTTTCTAATATACATTTTATTAAAATATAAAAAAGGTGAAAAATAGAAGAATTAACATACTCTTCCATCTCACAGTATCATACCCTTCCCACCATCAAAAGAATAATATGAGTCTCTCAATACTCTTGAGAGTAGCCTAACATTTCAAACTTTCTTCATAGCATTTTTGTGCAATGCCTTGTGGTGGGAAGTCATGGCTTTGCGTGGCACCATAAGGCTTTTATCAAGCCTAAATAATTACACTACTATGTACCCTGCGAAACCAGATAAAGGTAAGAGCTTCACCAGACAAAGGCTGGTTGAGTTAAGGAATTGCAGTGTTCTAGAACGGCTTAAGATGAATTTGACTTTTTAACCATGAGCTCCACAAAAGCAGGGGCCACAGATTGGTATGGATCTCTGTAATCCTCAACAAATTATTTAATGTATCTGAGTCTACCTAATCTTCTGTGAATGGAGAGTAATAGTAGTTTACTACAAAGAATTCTTGCAAGAGTTAAATGATAGGTGATTACCACAGAGTCTGGCTTAACTAGGCATAATACAAAGGTTATTTCCCTCTTCCTTAGTCCGTTTTCTTACTAAAGGCCACTAGAGAAAATTTGTGGATTATAAACACAGTCCTTATTGCTCTTCAGAAATTTCATTTAGATATATATATGTTTTTATACTGGAAGGATGATGTTCTCTTCATTCTTTATTTATGAAAGCCACCCATGAAACACAACAGACATAGATAATGGTACTGAACTGTGGCGACCTGAAGAAAATTCTCCGAGGTTAATTCTGACAGGTCCTTGATTATTTTTTATATTTGGGAAAATTCACATCAAGTATTTGCCTATTCTCAAAGAGTTTGAGGTAAACTGCTGTTCAACATCACATAACACCGCTGTTGCTCTCTTGAGTACATACACTGCCATTTTTTGCCCTGCATTCTGATTTTCCTTAGTCAAATCAGCTTCATTTTATCTCTAATTGAAGCCTTATCTCCTTTAGGTTACTTTAACTGTTAGATGTGTAGCAACGTTGACTTTCAGAATTGCAGAGCTATACTTCTGAATCTCAGGTGCTGCAGAGGTACTCCAAATTCCAGGGAAATACCACTTTGTACACATACAGCTCATAGTCCTAGAATCTAGAAATACACTTACAACTTCGGACTAAGTATGGCTGCTGTAAGAGCTGACAATCTATGCTCCAAGTTTCTTATAAGTGTTTTCTGGAAGAGACCATAGTATATTTGTTCACAATGATGATATTTCTTTTAGCTTTCAATGTCTCAGAGTAGCTGGAAGGAAAAACCTGAAAATGGGGAATGGTAACCCACACCAAACATTGAAGTCTGCTTTGAAACTATTTGTTAAGCTGTACTTTGAAAATTATTACTTTTTTTGTATGTATGCTATATTTCACAGTAAAAACATTTACAAGAATATATTATGTTATTAAGGGCAGACAAAAAAGATATAATTGGATATGATGTCTTGGAAATGACAAGGAAAGATAAAACTTGTCAAATGCAGTTTTCATTAAAAGTAAGTTTAAACCCTTTATCAATCTCATTACATCTCTCTATGCTGTCGTCTCCCTGCAATCCGTTGACTAATCTATTCAAGAATGCAATAGTGAAAAATCACCAAACAATATGAACTCCATATTAGAACAAATTTTTCAGCACCAGATCAAGGGTTGGGAAATGAGAATGGATCCCAACCTTTCCTTTGACTTAGAGACCTGAAATAGACTTTAGTAGAACTATGATTGAAACTGAATAGGCCAGGTACCCAAAGGAGAGACACAAACCTGGAAGCATAATTATTTGTTACCAGAATGTGATTATAAGAACGAGAGCAGGAAGAGTTGGAGTCCATGGAATGCAGTTTGGTCAATTTTGTCTGAATGGGCAGTTCAGTATTTGGGAGATCCTGCCAAATTGAGCAGGCCAGATTCTAGCAGATCACTTAGAGTTCTGTCCACAGGCAATTTACTGAGCTCCAGATGAGAGGCATGTAGGTGAGCTATTGTTTTTGTTGCGGCTTCAGGCCATCAGTGTCATACAGATTTTGAAATTAGAGATTTGAATAGGGAGAACATGATGCGCAGCTCGAAATCTAGTATTTTGTGCATGGGCACATACTAGAAGCCTGGTCAAAACTTGAGACCAGATCAGCAAGTCAAACCGGACAGCAGCAATTTATCAGAGCTATCATAGATTCCTCTAAATTCTTTCTAATCATGGCAGTAACCTAAGGCAGAAAACAAACCCTACAACTATTACACGAAGAGACTGAGCTGAGAAGATTTGAGGGACTCGAGTGGTAAGCCATTATGCTGAGTCTCAGTTCTTAGCTCAAAACATTGCTGCACAATGTATGGTCCACTGGCCAGCAATATTGGCATGATTTCGAAGTATGTTAGAAATGCAGCATCTTGGGCAACATCTCCAACCTGCATAAATAGAGTCTGCCATTTTAATAATCTCAGGTGATTCCTACACAGATAAACATTTGCTATGAAGAGTAATATATTGTCTGAAGTGGTAGAAATTCTAATATGATGGTACTTAAATCCTATGTGCTGTGAGATTTTACTACTCCTCCAGAGAGTTTAGAAACATATAGTGAAGATTGCCAGAAAAAGGTCTGGGGCTTCTACTTATGTCCTCAAATATATAAGAAAACCATCTCTTGTTAGTTAACCTCATTGAAAGAGAAGGGAAGTTATTCTTCCTCTTGGATCTGGTTTTATACTGGCTTTTACCCTGTTATGTCTTCAGGCAGTCCAGTTTTCATTAGAGAGGGAAATATTTTTCATAATAGAAGATCTAATTCTTCTTGAAAAGCTATTTTGATGGGGAAATGTTTCCAGGGCCATTACGTATATGTTTATCCATATGTATGTATATATTCAGTAATCTCTGGATGAGTACAAGTTTATATATATAAATCAGAAGCTTGCTTTATGTTTTTCTCATGCCAACATCTTCTCATCTTTTTACTGTTTCAGTGTGGGAAAGACAATCTTGAGTACACCATTCCTTAACCACTTCTGGCTATGGACTAAGAAGAATAAATTGAAGTGTAGCAAAAATTAATTGCCAATTCTCGGGTCTTTTATGCCTATGTTAAAATCCATTTATTGTCAATCCTTCTGGAGGCTCATAATAAATATTTAATTTTTTTCAACCTTTTTTTTTCAGTAAGGACCTCCTACTGTTCATAGGCTGAGACCTACCCTAAAGATAATTGTTTGTATTTGTTAAATATAAAAAACTAATATGACATAAAAACATGAGCATTGTGTTAGTTAGATTCAGTTGTCAACTTGGCCAGGTGAGCATACCTAATCTTGTTGCTGCGGACATAAGCCGATGGTAGGTGAACCTCATCTGTTGCCAATTACATCTGCAGTCGGCTAGGCAGCGTGTCTGCTGCAATGAGTGACTTTTGACTTAATTGGCTGGTGCTTAAATGAGAGAACGCAATGTAGCACAGCCTAAGCAGCTCGGCATTCCTCATCTCAGCACTTGCAGCTCAGCCCAGGCCTTTGGAGATGCAGAAAGAAGTCACCCCGGGGAAAGTTGTTGGAACCCAGGGGCCTGGAGAGAAGACCAGCAGAGACCATCCTGTGCCTTCCGCGTAAGAAAGAACCTCAGTGGAAAGTTAGCTGCCTTTCCTCTGAAGAACCAATGAAATAAATCCCCTTGTATTAAAAGCCAATCCGTCTCTGGTGTGTTGCATTCTGGCAGCTAGCAAACTAGAACAAGCATCTACATAAATAACGAAAATCAAGTAGATAATATTTTAGGATATATCAGATTAAAGCTTTTCAAGAGGCGTTTTAATATGCTAAATTTAAATCAGTTAGTTAAATATTAGCATTAATTATTTTGTGTAATTAACATTAATTTTGTAATTAATCAAGCAAAAAAAAACTACTTGTAAATACAACTAGGTTACTAGTGCTTTCAGGGTCCAATTGCTTATTTACTTATAGTTTTTAGAAAATTATTCACTTTACAGTTATCATCCACACATTGAACCATTTAGGATAAGGAGCCATCTAAGACATTTGCTTGCAGTTACAGAAGTTTTGGGGGATTGAATCATGTCACCCACAAAAGGCATGTTCATTTCCCAACCCATGGTCTTGTGGGTTTGAACCCATGTTTAAACAGAAACTTTGAAGATGGTATTAAGGCATGCCCAAATTGAATGAAGGTGGGCTTTGATCCAATATGGCTGAAGTTCTTAGAAACAAAAGTGAACACAGAAAGGGAAACCACAGGGAGCAGGCAAAGCTGAAAGTCAACAGAACCCAGAAAAGAAGATGATGCCATCTTGTACATTGCCATGAGACAGAAAAGCCAAGGGATCCTAAAGGTTGCCAGCCAGCCGGAACACACCCACCCTAGGAGAAGGCTAGTCTTCTAACCTCTGAAACGGTGAGCCAATAAATTATTGTTGTTAATTTAAGCTAACAACAAGAAACTAAAACAGCAATGTTCTCAAATTGAGGAATGCTTAATTTTAGAAGGACAAGAGAAAGTTCAAGATGCTCAGTCAAGCAGCAACTTTCATCAAAAGTTTTATAAAATAAAGGAAATCAATGATTAAAAGATTTAGAATATGTAGCATATACCTAGATACATACCTGATGTCTGAAATGCATGTGCTTATCATACGTTTATCAACCTCTAGGGGAAATAAACAGTGACACACATTTTTTACATAACAAATATCTGAATGAATATGAATTACATGTAAAATGTTTCATCTGGAACAAAAATAAAGTTGCCAGGCCTTCACTGAAAATAATACCTATTCCTTATTATTCACAGAACAGGCTACCATTTGTGACAGCATATTGAATCCGTTTATTATAGTATAATGTTTATTTTGAATTTTTAAAAGTTAATTCAGTTATAATAAATTAATCAAGTATGTCTTATATTCTGTATCCAAAAGAATTCAATCTCCAAAGAAGATTCTCCTTTAAACAATAAAAGTTCTTCAGAAAACATCTACTTAAAAATGTAATTAAGAGAACAAATATAAAAGTTTGCTCTTACATTGTATTAGATCTCACATAGTATTTAAATTTGAAGATCTTGGAACACAATAAAAAGAAAGGCACTAACCATTACTGGGTACTTATTATGTGTCAAGTGCTTAACATATTATTTCCCCTATTTAATTCTTACTATAATCTTAATGATGAAATGTTTGTAATTGTTGGAATCATTTAGGCTCCAAGAAACAGGAAGAAGTTTATTATCTCAAAGCACAAGCTATACTGAGTTAGGAAATTTCCAAGAATAGTTAAAGATGAAGCAGCTCAATAATGTCATCTTGAAGCCAGATTTCTCCCATATGCTGCTTCTAGGTCTTCAATGTGTTGGCTTGCCCCTCCATGCTTGGGTTCCCTCAAGATCTCAAGATCTGAGTCTTGAGTCCTGGGAGATATCTCCCTACCCAGCGGAATATAGAGACAACAAAAAGGCAGCATTTCCTTAATGGATCTTTTTTCATGAAGATGGTTTCCAGCACTTCCCACTGAAATCCTCCTAGAGCTCATTGGTCAAAATTATGTTACATGACCGTTCCTTATCCAATTGCTATCCAGGGAAAAGGCATTGTCATGACTGGCCTGCACTAATAAATTTTAGTTACAGGCCAGGAGAAAAAAAAAAAAAATCCCTTCCATCATATAGCACTGCACAGAGTGCTAAACCACCAGGGTCTGTTTAGGAAGAGGGGAGTGGATAGTGGATTTTGGGCAGACAGCAAGCAGTGTTTGCCCTATTAATCCTAGCACTGTTTTGTATATAAAGAAACTTAGTCCTAGATTTTCACACAGCTAATACATAGGAGACATTAAATCTATATGTCTATGTCGGCCTCCATATCTAATTCCAATACAGTAGTAATTCTTTGTTCTATAGGTATTAAGTGAAAAAAAAAAACTATCTCATTGAGAATTTTCAACTCTAAAGTTATGGGGAAAGAATAATATGCATCAAGGTTAATTGTCTTCTGGAAAAATATTGCAACCTATGCAACAGCAACAACCATAATCATCTCTACTTTACCCTTTGGGTGATGTCCTTAAAAATCATCAGTGCTACAAGGTTAATTGTAGTGATCCCCAAGCAGGGATGGGAAAGACGTGGAGGTATAGGTAGAGGTGTATTTTCACTGGCTATGAATACCCCAGCTACCTGAAGACATAATCACATACATTTACTTTTGCTCTGTGACCCAAACTCATCTAGAAGGAAACAAAATTGAGTCATCTGTGGATTAAAAGGTGCAAATTGAATGTCAGTGGGAAACAGAAAAGAATAGACATCCAGATTCGTGTTTATTTTATAAATCAGAAACATTTGCAAGTTTAAGCAAAAGCCAACCAGGGGACTGACACAAGGGGGTAGCGTGATGAAGTGCAAGAGATGCTGACCTGAGATCAAAGAAATCTACTTCCCACTCAACAACTCTTTCATAGTTATCATTGTTTGTACCATCAGCAGTCTTCACAGTTATGTCACTCCCCCCAAAATATACTTGCAAAAGGATTGATTTCTAAGATTAAGAGGAAGACATAAATGTGCAAGGGTAATCAAGAGGGTATTATTGCTATGACAAACTCTTCTAGGAGCTCTGCTTTATGCTTTGAATATAAATGAAAGAGGCTAATATTTCCTGACAAACAAGACAAAATCATTTAAGTTAAGCCAATATACTTAATCTTGTTCAACCAAAAATTAAATTTAACCATCCAAATGAACAACCAAAGCCCACTTCCCTAAAAGTTTAAGAAATATGAATTAAAGCATATAAAGTCTGCACAGCAATGAGTCCGCACCATATTTCAGAACTTCTAACAAGAATTTAATGAAGTAATAAAACAATATTCACTTATCCCATAACTCCAAATATGAATTTTCTCAGTCAAAATGGCTGTGCGTGCTTGTTTTTAGGTGTTCGTCAAGTGGTTGTAATATAGAAAAACTCATCTCAAGACTCCCCCTCTTCCTTTTCAAAGGGGTTCGCAAGAGCACAATGAAATAATTTAAAACTAAATTCTCTAGATAGTTTAACTTAGAGAAATACTTGAGTTGTAAAAAAGAAGAAAACCAAACACAAGAAACCATAAACATATTCGAGCTTTGTCACAAATAATGAGCAACTACAGCATTTGCCACGGTTCTTTCTCTTTTGTTGTTATTCTACAATGTTTTAAATTGAAAAGATTGCTGCTGGGATTGGATTATGATTATTATGCAAGAGCATATTCTAGTATAAACAGCGTGCTTAGCATTTACATATTGTTCCCACATGCTTCCATATCTGACTTCACAGTAAGTCAGGTGCACATATTTTATTGTTATGAAAAGAACATTTTTTTTTTTATTTACCATCACATCTTTGGTCTTTACAAACAAAATAATCCAGCACATAAAGTTTATACAGCCAAACCATGAACCGATAATAATGATAAGCATTTAGGAAGTATTCTTTCTAAATTCTTTCTAAAATCTGGATTATCAATGCAAGATTCATCAAAGATTGTCCACAATTAATTCAGAAATTCCAGCCTCACTAATTGCTTTAATAATGATGAGAGTCAAGTAGCTGAACAAAAAGTGAAAGCTTAAGCAGCTTTTGTTTAACCTAGACAGAGATAGCAAGCTTCTCTCCTGAGGCAGTGGAAACACAACAAATATACATGTGAAATTGTTATTTAAACAAGACCTATTTTTCTAATAGCAGAAATAGGCTCCCTTTTTTTCTGCAGTAAAATCTCCCAGAACATGTTATCAAGATTTTTAAAAAGCAGGCATATGCAGCCTCAAAAGTGAAAGTAAATAATATGTAACAGCAGCGTTTGTTTTGTTTTGTTCTGTCGTTTTTACAGCTTTATGCCATTCTGCTCTCCTCATAGAGAGCCCGCAAGTGCCATATGGAAAACACTACCCACACAGACCCAAAACTATCAGTGTGTGATGGTCACTTCTAATGCTGCTTAACTCCCTGCTGATAATTCATTTTCCTAAGACAGGGCATACTGACCTTCCAAGACTTAGATATTTAACAAATTAAAATGACAGCATGATCAGCGAAACACAACTCAAACTGGATGAAAACAGGTTCTTCATAGAGCACTTTAACTAACACAATTCGAAAGGTCAAGAGGTTTTATTTTCATTTAAAAGTGAATAAAATAAAAAAGGAATATTTTTCTTCTTTTAAATTTCCTGAGAGACAAAAATGTCCCCCTGCATCTAACGTCACCAGAAATAGAGTTGTGTAAATCTGCTGCAGAAGAAATGGCCTGGGTGGGGGGGGGGGGGGGTGGCGAGCTATAAGAGAAAAGGGCAGGCATGGTTTATTAGAACAATAAGTACCCTAGCTGAACATCAGTCTTCCTGTGTAAGTTGTTAACTGTTTTGGGGGCAAATCCTTCTTTATAAAGAATCAGATGTTCCTTTTTCTTCAATTTCTCTGGTGGGGTAAAACCGGTGCCATAAAGTCATTGCAAAAGACAGCAAACAACTTTGTTATTGTAATCAGCTTTTTTTTTTTTTTTTTTTTTTAACAATCGGTCTAGCAGGTGGCTTGTGGTTATGGCGGGTCTGTCTCCATCTCCAGGGTGCCAAGATGTCCCTAAAAGTTTCTGTGGGAGGAATTTGTTGGTGGGATTTGGATTGTAAAGGCACGCGAGCATCTGCTGCCTCCCTGGTCTCATTACCATTCACACAATTAACTCCGGTGCCTCTCAGCTCAGCAGCCAGAACCAAGGACTCAATTTTACTGCCTCTTTGACAATGCTCATTATCATTCATCTGAACTTAAGAGTTCTCAGGCTCCTGCTCTGTGGAAAGTTTTCTCGGGGAAAACAGATCACACATTGGAAAGCGCTAAAATGAAGAGCGAAGGAACAAAAAAGGAGCTCAAGACCTAAAGCCAGCATCTGAAAGGAACTGTCTCTGGAATGAAGAGCTTTATTTTATTTTATCAAAGTATTGCACATCTTTCTAGACTGAATCATATTTCAAAAACAGATGTTTGATCTTCCAACATTTTTGGTCAAGAAACTATGGTCAGTTAATAGCAATTCTTATTGATTTCAATTCCAATTTTGCATCCTGTGGAAACTTTGACAAGATTAATACTCTGTCGTCAAAAGGAGTGTTGAGGAATTTTCAATAGTAATTAAATAGAGCGCTTGAAAATACAAGGAGAGAAAGTTTTAAAAAGGACATAAATTTGGGCAGGCCTATATTTTTAAAGCCTGAATCAGTCTGATTGATCGGTGTTAAATTGCATAAACATCAGAAATAGTACCTGAAAATTAAAGCTATACTCACTCTTTAACCACTTTACCTCATGATAAATATTAATATACTACAGTTGTTAGCAAGTTTATGTTGGATCAGAGCAAGGTGATAATAAATGACTTTTTGTAGCTTACATAGCAGAAGTGTGTCATTTATTGAAAATTGCACTTTCCTTTAGAGATAAAACTCAATTTTGAAAAAGAAGCATTTAAAGCAATCTGGTTCAAATGGAATAAATTGTCTGTATTTGAAACAAGAATGATTAGGCTGTTCAAGGCTAGGGAAGCAGTGCTACCAGGGGAAAACTATGTAGTTTTCATTTACACTTTCATGAAAAAATTAGGTCATGAAAGAGAAAGTTTATGAAACTGCATCTCCACAATAAGTAAAACTTTATTCCAATAACCAGGATTGGAATTTCATACTTCTAATGAAAATTTAGCATTTTTCAGCTTCTCTTTTCAAAGAAAAGGGAAACAATTTTATTAATTCTGATGAACTGCTTCGCCTTTGAATTCCATAAGTCAAAAACTTACACTATCATTAATAACATTTTTGTTAATTTGGTGTTAGAGATAAAGACATTATCTGTAAAGTTCTACAACTTGTTTTAAAATGCCAAATTTTATATGCCATTTTAAGTTGCCCTTGAAATGCAACTTTTCTCAAGTAAGACACAGAAGAAAATAAAATAAATGCTTGTGATGTGAAATAATTCAAACTCCCTAGCATGGATTGGAACTTTCAAGATTCCAATGCTCAGAGTTTGTTATAATTCATTCCTAGAGAATAAGAAATATATAGTTACATCTTCAGAAAGTTCACTGTTCACAGGCTACTTTCGACAAAATAAGGGTGGGTATCTGAGTTCCTTATAACTTTGTCTTGACATAAGTGACAAACTTCATTAAAAGACTCCAATGACCTAGAAGTACTTGGGAGCTTAAGGGAAACCAAACAAACCTTGAAGTTATTTCTGTTAGGTTCTTGCGTTAGAGGTGTACTATAATCATTCCTGGTTATTTATTGTGCTTGTAAAGATTCTTGCAGCAAGGCTATAAAACCCAAATCCTGACTTCTCCTTATTCTGTAGTGGTGTGGTTGTGAATTGTTCTAGAAGTAGCATCTATGGTGATGAAATGCTTGCTATTTGTTTCTTCATTTCTAGTACCCATATTAAATCCTGTGTGATTCACAAGCTTTTTATCTCTCTTGACCATCACTGACCACTTGAACCCACCTCCTTCTACCCTCAGGGCTCTGCCCTAGTGTATACGGAACCTAAGTTGTCCTGAATCAGGAAGGGTGCGAACTCTTGTGTTCAGAAATAATTAATGCTCTCATTGTGTCTGATTCTATGCCCATTCCTTAGTTTTAATTGGATTTCTTCCTTATGCTTTATGTGTCATCCCATCCACTGTCCCACTTCCAATAGTTGGTCCTTACATGTGCCTTGGTTTTGATAGATTTTCCCTCCCCCCATTCCAACTCTAAGTTACTCAGACCTACTCCCAAAGTTTTGGGCTGTTGACCTTAAAACAGCTGGTGAAATTCTGTAATGCTGACTCCCTTTTTGGAATCTACCTTGTAAATGTCATTGTTCGGCCCCACCTACCCATGAGATTATCTAACATGAGAATAACTCATGTTATTGTTTAAGTGATCATTGAGTGATAGTTTGTGGTCTGCTGCCAGACCCTCTAATATTCTGCCCACCAAACTGATCCCCTCTGGCAATGCTTCTATGTGAATATCCTGGCATTTGCTCTTCTCCTGCAAGAGATTTTATTTACAGACTCTCCCCTCTTGGCTTTCCTTGTCATGGTTGTCTATACCTGCAACATAAATGAGGTTTTCACAATATTCTTACTTATTAATGTGTTACAGAAAATTGAGCTCAATAAAAAGTAATATATATTATACATTATTCCTTACATGCTAAAAAAAATTCACTTCCCTTATAAAAAAATAAAACCTGGCTATTGACTTACTAAGGAAAAATATGTATATGCCACTAACAAGATTAGATGTGCTGAATTTTGCTTTCAGATACAATATCTGCATTATACTCATGTTGCTAATCATTAAAATGTCATATTCCCCTTTTGCCTTTGAATGCCCTTTTTAAACTATCATGTTATTAAGATATCGTTTGACTGCTGCTCTTACAAAAATCCCCTTAAATCATGGAATAAGGCTGTTAGAGAAAATGTAAAATAAGTCAGCCATGCATTGTTTGGCATAACAGCAATTTCTACTAAAGCCGTTTATATGAGAATAAATGTAAAACTATATAAAATGGAATATCAGAGTCTAAATGGATTTAGAGGATAATTATTATGAATGCTACACTAATCAAATTTCTCAGGTAAGCTTACTATCATTCCTAGTGTGTCTCATTCTGTAACATATCAGGTAGTTTACATATTGGCACTTTTCTCTGATTTAAAATACAAATTTTGTGGTAGTTTACATTTTATTCTTCAAAATATTATTTTACCCTAGCTATTTTATAATTATAAATTATATGTTGATTAATGAGGTTTTTGGTAAATGTTTCAAAGACAGATGACCTTGATTCATATGATATTTTCTGCTTAACGTCACGACAACCCCCTCATTATGAGTGACTTACTAAATAGTAATTCTCAACTGCAAAGGAATGATCCCTAGAGAAATATACTTTATCAGTGGTTCTCTTCCCTTCATTGCCCATTGGGATTACCTGAAAAACTACTGGTGCCTGGGTCAAAGATTCTGGTTTGACTGGTCTGGAGTGTGTCGTGGCATTTTTTAAAGCTCCCTTTAGTTGGACTATGATATGCAGCCAAGGTTAAGAATCACTTTATTAGAATCTTTCTAAAAGCATGCAATATATGATCATGTCAAAGACTATATATGTGTTATGCGTAAAATATTGGAGCTAGTAAACCAACTTCTGATTTGATAGAAAAATTGTAATTTATATCTATTTCCAGACTTGAGGTTGGCAATGCAGGAAACACAAGACTGAAGCTGGTCATGATGAGGAAATTGAAAGCAGTGAGGCGTGAGCATCTGGGAGAGAGAGTTTGCGTGTAAAAAAGAGGTCATGGATAGTATGAGCAAAGACTTTTCTCTCAAACTTTCCCTACTCTACTATTCTTTATCTTCATATGATTTACATAAGAGTACAAATTATGTGCATAAAGTTACTATATTGGAAGGAGAAAAATAACAAAGCGCCAGCTTTGAAATAGATATTGCTACTTTACTAAAAACAAAAAGAAGAACCTTAAATTGGGAACAAGTATTGCTTTTGGTGGTTCTCTAGAAATAACGACTTGCTTCTTGACAAGGAGAAGTCAGGGTTTAGAGATTCAGATATGAGTTCCCACATTTCCACACAACCACTCTGACAAAAAGGACAGTATAAAAACCAGGAGATCCTTGATTCTGGCTGAAAAATCAAGTTCACTCTCTCTCTGAAAAATGAACTGTCCATTGAGAGGCAATCAAGAAGAGAAACAGCGATGGACATATTGCAATACAAATGTTCCATTTAAATAATTTTAAGTATTATGAAAAAGAACACGTAAGGATGCTCGGCAGTGAATTGGCTAGCAATATGACCGTATCAAACAGGTACTATACTACCAAACTTATTTTATGAAACTAATATCATTTTTGATATTTTTATTGATAAAATCAAATAACATACATGCACGAACATTCTTAACATATGAACATTCCATACTTGGTGCACAATCAATGGCTCACAATACCATCACAAAATTGTATATTCATCACCATGATCCTTTCTTAGAATATTTGCATCACTCCAGAAAAGAAGTAAAAAGAAAAAAAGAAAAACTCAAGTATACCATACCCTTTGCCCCTCCCTCTCATTGAGCTAGTATCATTTTAATATCCAAACAGGGTAAAGATGCTATAAGAAAGGAAAACTACAGGCCAATCTCCCTATTGAACATAGATGCAAAAATTCTCAACAACATACCAGCAAATCAAATCCAACAACACATTGAAAGAATTATACACCAAACATGTCCTGAAACTCAATGGTTTTCTGAGGAAAGTGGATGGAATTATCCCTGTAAGGAAGGTGGTTTAATAGGGAAGGCACAGGGAGGGGTATAAAGTGTTAAAGAGGTTTCTCTTTTCCCATCACTATGGGGGAGTGCCTAGAAGACTACTTAATGCTTCAGATGTGTGCCAAGTTACTTGAGTAATGTGAATTGAGTACCTTTATGGCTCAAGTACTAAAATTATTAAACATTAATTTTTCTTTTAAAGAGCAAATTATAGACTGCAGTGACAGGAAAGGGCAAGTGTTAAAGAAAGAAAACAGTAGATGAACACAGTAAAAGCAGAGGTGTAATATCAGACAGTTAGAGGTAAGTGTCTGGCCAGGGAAGCCCCGTGAGGAGCACCATGCTGAGGGTCATCTTATGTAGCAGAGGCTCTGCCACAGATTTGGAGTTTGGCCTTCAACATATTCAGTATGGAGAGATGCTACCCTTTTCTGGTCATAAATTCTTTCACCAGTATGTATTACCATTACATGGCTTGACCAACCAGTCAACCAATTAAAATTATTTTCTGACCATTTCATTTTCTGACTTATGATCTTTCTTTGTTAAACAGAGTAACTACCTACCTTAGGAAGTTTATCTAAGCTAGGCTGGGTACATAGCGAAGGCAATATTGAATGGCACTCATTTCGTTGAATGACAAGAATGCAAAACATGTTTGGACATACATATCCATTGCTGCACTGTGTATAGTCACTAAAAATGTAAAACTTTAAAAATGAAAATAACCCAAAAATCCATCAATTGCTCTGTTTAGATGAGCTGTGGGGCAAAAATTCATGCTGTGTGAAATTACATAGCTGGAAAATGAGTAGCCATTCCAGGAATTAAGTGGCCATCAGACACCCTGTTTTTGTTTGTTTGTTTTCATTTTTTGTTTTTAGTGGGGTGAGGGGAGACCAGGGTGGACAAAAGTTGTATAAAATATGTTGCAGGTTATTTAAGAAAGGTTGGACATCAGAATGTGTGTAGATGTATTTGGTAATTTAAAGATATTGTAAGGATAATTCATACAGTTCTTAAAAGCTTACTGAAGGAGAAGGGAGAGAATGGATGGAAATAAGAAGGATATAAGCTGAATTCCTTTGCATATATCCTACTTACAGATTAAATTTTGAGATCAAGTAAATATGCTATGTAATTATAAAAAAATACATTGTAAAAATATCTAAAAATCAAATTTTGCATGAACCAAGTAAGCATAAATGGGTATTTTATTTCTGAAAAGTACATGCACATACCCACTCATACATGCATTTCCTATTTCTTGCTACTGAAAAGACTTAAATTCAAGACTAACTATATAGAAAGTGTTTCTTTAGTGCCCTAATTGTAGTCTCTCAATATCATTTTCCATTATAAAAGTCTAGAACTCCTTGGAGAAACATTGCTTCCAGGTGTGAGTCAGGAAATGTATAAGATGAACTTGGATCATCTTGTCATAACAGAAAGCCAAAAAAAGTTGGCAAAGTCTACAAAGATGATGTCCGAAGTACTCAGAAGCAAAAGTCTACAAAGATTATGGCCTAAGGACTCAACAGCAAACTAGAGTACACTCCCACCAGCCAATGTTGGAATCATTTGAGCATTGCTAAGAATAATAACTATAATATATTAAAACAGCAAAATCCTTCAATTCATAAATTCATAATGATAATATAATGAAAAACAAAAACAGCATATCATTCATCACCTTTTAAAGGTGCTAGAGAATCAAATATCCTACAATAAAAAGGAAATAATATGGTTTTAACTTTACCTGTTCAAAAGAGATTACACCCCTAGTTAAACAAAGTGTTGATGTGGGGACTTTCCTCCATTAGAACTATTCAAGCAGAGAAAGGGAGAAATGATGTTAAAGTTGGAATGTCATCATTATTCAGTCCCTAATGAAATAAAGAATCTAGGCAGTGATCATCCATTGCTAATAGTGTGTGTGTTGTGTGTGTGTGTATACACACACAGTCGGGGACATTATGCACCTTATAATGGAAATATACAACAAATCCTAGAAAGCAATCTTGCCGAAACTATTCAAAACAAATCTGATAAGTCCTTGGAATGTAACTATCAAATTACAGGGAATACAAGGAAAGAAAACCATCTTACAACACTGCTGAGATGTAATCAGCAAAACACAGAATGTGGGAAACTCTACAAGAAAAATAATCTGTTTTATTCCAGAAAAATTTTCTGAAAAAAAGTAAAGAGATGAAGTGGGAAACTCTCTACCTTAAAAGGCATTTCAAATATTCATAACATATGGCATTTATTTTGGTTCACACTTGAAGTGAAAAATAAAATAAAATATAAAAAAAAATGAAGCGATTGGGAAATGTTTATGATAGTAAGGGTTTACCTTTTGCAAATTGATAAGGGTAGTGTGATTATGTTTAATAAAGGCTCTTTTATAGAAAAATTAAAACTCAATTCAATGAGAAAGCATCACTTCAATGCTTAGGGTTTTTCTAAGTATCTTAAAATAATTAAATAATTAAATTTGAGAAAAGATCACAGGTACAATTAATAACACCAAGAATTACTCACTTATGACCCTCAAGTCTGTAGGTTATTTTATTGTTGTTTTAGTCAATAAATCAATATGACAGTATCCAGTGCCAGTAATTCAGAAGTTGTTCCAAGCAATGTGGCTTTCTGGTAATTGGCAATTCCTTCCTGAACCTGACATACAACCTGAGAGTACTAGAAACTTAAAATCTCCTATTGATTTATGGGCTACTAAGTAATTTCCAGGCTGTTCGTTCCTATGCTTTTGTGTTTTAGTCAGGTAGAAATATAAGTGTTCGTTATTGTGTAATTAATAGTTGGGGAATAGATCCCAGTATAACTTGCATAAAAGAGAGCTGAATGGCAAATGATAGATGAAACATATTCATTATCAATTAAGCTCCTTCCTTATGTTCTTAATTTAATCATCCAAAGTCATGTTTTGGAAATGTGTGTGTATGTGTGCGTGTGTGTGTAGGGTGAGCAGGGGAGGGCATTTCACAGTAGTTAAGAGCAAAGAAACTGGATTCAAATTTCCCTTGTTTGATTCTCTATTCTGCGTCTGGCACTTACCTGTCACACAGGCTTGGCCAAGTTACTGGTAATCCCCGATCTCCAATTCTCTTATATTTAAAACGGGGATAATAAAATTCCAGGGTCTTCTTGTGAGTTTGAAATGAAATAATGAATTCATAGACGTTAGCACAGTCTCTGGTAACTTGTCAGCACTCAGCAAGTGATGCCACAGGTAAAGTGGGATAAATGAGCTGGTTCACAGCTTCCTTTAATAAATTCTTAGAATACAATGGGCAGTCAGAGACTCCATGGAGAAGGAGATTAATTTTTGAGTAAATGCCTCATTTTTTTTTCTTCCTCTACTTGGATTATCTTTAGTTGGCATGAAAAATTATTTTCCCAAACCCCTTATGCTGTAAAGGAAAGTCAAGAAGACTGTGAACTCTTTTTCCCTTGTAGGAACAGCACACTTGATCAGATTTGCTGTTTAGGTTTGTCTTAAGCATGAACATTCAGATTAAAGCTTTTTCAAATATCTCCTGTTGGAATGTATATGTTACTCAAAAAAGCGTTTCTAAGAACACAAAGAGAGCTTGCATTCCGTCCGATTGCTCATATGTCATTAAACACAAAATTTCTGGGGAAAAAACTGAAGTTCTCTTTGCAAGTGATCTAAAAAAGGATTTTTCTTCAAACAATATTTTCACTTACACGTTTGAAAAGGCGAAATGTACAACATTGTTCTAAACAGTGGTAGAGGATAAAAAATGGAAAACCAAATCACCTTCCATATACTAAAACACACATATATCCAAAACAAAGCATATCGTTTTAGAATAATATAATAAAGATTAAACCAATATCACACAACATGGGTTTTATATGACCTTGCATGGCCCATGTCTTAATTACCCCTTTGTCGTCTTCTCTCCTTATGTTTCCTCTCACTCTCTCCTTTACCAGCAACTAAATGTCATTCCTTTCCTGAGCTCTTCATGATCCCTTGGTGCAGGGTAAAGGTAGTGACCTTTAGCAGGCTGCTTTTTCTTCCTCTCTCTATCTAGTTAATGATTATTTAATCATTACATCTTAGTTGCAGTTTCTTTTTAAAAGAAGTCTTCTCTGACTTTCCTGAATAAATCAAACTGCTCTAGGATAGGTTTTTCTATTTAAATCTTGCCAATTAGTGATTTAACATTTTTGGTGATTATTTAGCTAATTCCACTCCATTAGACTCCAAGTTTCAAGAAGACTGTGATTAAAAATGGTTATGCATTCCATTTTATTTCCAGCAAATAATATCTGGCCCAGCTAATAAGACATCCTGAATAAATTTTGTGAAATAAATAAAAGAATAAAATAGAAACTGAAGGAAGTATGTTTTTATAAATTTCGTGAACAACTGCCTCCTCTATACCTTTGTTAACATTTCCTCCCAGTTGATGGTGTTGAATTTGGATTTGATAAGTGACCACTAGGTATGGTTTTTGAGATAATTTGCCATTGTGTAAAAGGCCTTATCTACTTTCTTATCTAAGAGAGGGAATGTCAAGGTGATTTTGAGAGAATTTTGATTTTCAGAATTATCTGAATCTGCCAAATTCTCTCACGTAGAGCTTTTTCAATGAAGACACCATTATTTTCAGATTAGTTCTGTAGTTTTGACTTAGATTTCTCTAGCATACAATTTCAACAAGTTAACCATATAACTATTGAAATAGAAATCAAAATTTCTCGATGAACCACTTAAAATCATATCATATGCCTCCAAAATGGTGAATAGTGAACCAAAGGACAGGTTTTAAAGTCATATTACCTTATATTTTATGAAATAATTTATGGTGAGATTTTATGGTATGCAAGGCATTTTTCCCACATATTGTGCATTTAATCATCCCCCAAGTACTAAAATTTGAGCACAGTAAATATCAATATCCCCAGCAGATAAATGTGAGGCCTCTGTTAGATGGCCAAGGCCTTAGTGATGCTTAATGGGAGGTGCTCAGATGCCAAAACTCATACCATCTTAGAATTAGAAGAAAAACTGGTTTATTGAAGTGGAGCAGATATTAAAGGAAGTCAAGGAACTTTGAGACTAGCATTGGGAGGATCTTCATATAGACATAAAAACTGGTATAATAATGGAAGGAATTTGATCAGAAGAGAATCAGAAGTTCAGTGTACTTCAGAATCAGGACTTCAGTGAATGATGGGAAGTGACTGGAGTATTTATAGAAATAAAAACAATGGAATATAAACATTATTATAAAAGTTTATAATATAATCAAATAAGGCAAAGCTCAAAGAAGAAATGGAATGACAAAAGTAGGAGATGAGTGGTGTCAAAGTGTCAATGGCATCTAATAGAACATCAACACCATGTCCTAATGCAAAAATACCTGAGAAACAGACAAATTAGGGTTCCAAACTCAAGGTATCCATAAAACAATCAACAAACTGAAGAGAGAGGCAATTGTTAGTTATGCTGAGGAAGTTCATGGATCAGCCTATGAAATGTCTGGGGTTATTTCCTCATCATATGGGAGGAGCGAAGATAAAGAGGGTGGCAGAGAAAACAATTCTGAGGAGTTAGACAAGAGATAAAAACTGGAAAAGTGGGACTGAGAAGGAAGTTCACAGCATAAAGTGATTATATTGAGAAAGAGCTGATTCTGGAGAGATAGTCATTGTGGGGACTGAATGAGAAATATGATTTAGAAGTAGTGTGTTGTTTGTACATGGATATCTTCAAATCTGGAAAGAAAGAAAACCCAGAAACATAGAGATAAAACCTGAAGAAATACATAGTTACAAGGAAAACCTTTTATGTCACCTTGTGGCCATGAAAGTGACAGGAAATTCACAAATGGCTGTGAAATTCTGTATTATTTTCTTTATATTTTCACATTTGCTGGGATTCTGAAAGAAAATTTAAAAAAGAAAAAAAGAAACTCTGGTATGTTCTCCCTTATAGCTGCATTTTGAACTCAAGGAGTGACAAAAAAACTGTTGCCATTAAACTTCCATGAAATAAGTTATGTTGTTCCACCCAGGAAAATAGAAGATAGGACAAGGCAATGTAGATCAGCAAAACCAACTTTCCAATACCATCACCCAAATGAGAAAGTGGAAGAAAGATAAAAAAGAAATTGTTGTGTGAAGACAGAAAAAAAGTTGATGAAGTTTGGTAAACAGGAATTGCTCACATTATATGGTCCTCCCAGTACTCCTTTTCCTCCCAGTACTTCACCTTAATATACATGGAGAGTAAGCAGTTTGAAATAAACTGGAAAGTAAATATGATTTCAGTTAATGCATGTGTCCTTACTCTGTGCAAGGGTTTGAACAAAGTCCTTGCGGAGATACAAAATGAACAAGGCTTCACAGGAGTTCCTATGACAAGCATCTGCATACAAGACTGACACAGAACACAGCATTAAATAATGCCAGAGTTGGAAAATGAAGCCATGGGAGCAGAAAAGACTAATTTTTCACAGGAACATCATAGATTATTTGATAGATGAGATCATATGCAATTTGAACCTTGAGGAATAGTTAAAGAGATGTGGAGATGAAGCAGAAGGGATCAACAGAACCCAGGGATGTTAGATTAAGGATGGACTCCATGGCAGGTGTCATCGTGGATTCAAAACTGATTATTCCAGGCTATAAAGGAAATATGAAAGGTTGTAAAGCCTTCAAAAAGCCACATGAAAAGACACTGGTATTATACTGCTTACAAGCCCTCGGGAGGGTCTAATGCAAGCTACTGCTTCTCATCCACATTTGTACATCAGGCTATTATTTTGCCTACTGCTTCAAGGTTTCCCATAAGGCCCTGAGCCACCAATGTGCCCTAGTTCTGAGTCCTGGTTGTAGGCAATGGGGAATCAACAAAAATACGAGAGTAAGAGCCTAAGAGTACAACTTCATGATAAAGTGCAATTTCTTTGTGCCATGACTCTCATCATTCCAACTGGAATTCTTGGTACATGAACTTAAAATCATGATGGTACTTCCTAGGCTGTCGGAAGGATTAAGACCTTGATCTGAAAAGGGATGCACAACTCCAAGAGAAGATGTTTTTAAGAAATAAACATCAACTATGTGGGCTTATATCCCTGAGTGTGTGGATTTATATACAGCCTCTCTGATAAATATATTGCTTAAACGGAAAAGAATATGTCTGTCTTGAAAGTGGAGAAAAATGACTAAGGTCTGTTTCTCCTCTGTTATTTGCATGAAGGGATTTTTATCAAAATGCATTTCTTGAATTAGAAAACAGCTTTCACAGATTTTACCCTTTGAAAATGACAATATCTAATCTCTTTGCTTTCATAAGCCTAGCCTGAATGGTCAAATGTCTCAGAATGGGAAAGTTAAGCTATTTTTCATAAGTCCTCCATGATAGATGAGATCTGAAATGAATTTCATAGCAGTTAATTAAGCACCCTGGAGGTTATAAGGTTACCCTAATATGTAGCATTATTCTGATATTGTATCCTTATCACTATTATTTTCTTGTGCAACCGACCAAAAAGGATTAGAAAAATTTTATCAATTTTATCATTTGTGGATCTTAATAAAGGATGTGTCTTTTTCTTAAAATCAGGAGGCTATGAAAGACATTTATATTTATTTTATTACACATCCGTACATTGAATATTTAACATGTTAAATATTTTTGAATGTTTAACTAAAATAAATGACCAATATTTAATTAAAAGAAGACCCAATTTTCTTAGAGATGGCAGCATGTGTTCAATTACAACATAAAATTAACATAATATAAAAGTATTTCGTGACATATATTGACAATATGCTTTAAAATGAGCAGAATTTAAATTAAAAAGCCATTATTAATAACAATTAGTGGTCATTTACTAAACATTACGCTTGTGGTGGTGCTACTGCCATGTTTTTCACATTAGTAGATTGTGTATATATTCTGTGAGAAGTTATATACATCTATCTATATACATATAGATAGATGTATATATATGTGTGTGTATATATATATATATATATGCATCTCAGTCTCTTCAGGTTAACTTGAAAATTCCTATAAATAATTTTCAAGCAGTATTCAGAATTAATTTTTTTTTAATTTGTGAATTCAGAATCTTGTCTTCTATTGACAACTTTTCCCCAAAAATTCCAGAAACCAGTATTAACATGTTAACCAAACATCTATATTTGCTAAAACTAATAGACCTATATGCTTAAAAAGGGTGAAATTTACTGTTTGTAAATTAAACCTCAATAAAACTGACTTTAAGAAATATTATGGATTAAGAAAAGGAACAATGTCAAACTTAATAAAATTATTAAAAAATAGTAATATTTATTTAAAATAAATAATAATATTTAATAGTAATAATTATTAGAATGACCATGAAATAAAACACTTTTGACAATCATTAAAGTATCTGTCCTAGAGAGTGCCACAATTATAGAAAAGGGGAAATATTCCATTCAATCAATAATGACTTTTTCTTCAAAAAATTACTTAGCATCAATTTCACTACAAAAAATCAACACATTAGAATTAAACAAATATCTCCTCTTAGGTTTCTGATAGGAGATGTCTAAAGACTTTTCTTGATATATGTACTTCATTTTCTTGTTTTTATCATTTAAAAGATTTATTTGTCTATTTAGTTAGCAGATGGGAAGTGATTTTGTGATTTATCACGGAGTGACTGCTCATTCTCATTTTTCCTTCTATTTCAGAGGAAATCAAAAGAAAAATAACTTCCATTATATCAGTCATTACTCTGCTATTGTCAGAACCTTTTAGTAACCCTAGATGTGAACCAATGCACTGTGTAGCCACTAAAATCAAGCCTGTAGCCTTGTTGTACTGTACCCAGTGGACTGGTTCTGATTCTCTGCTCTAGCCTCTGCTAACAAGCTGTATACAATGCAGCCTCCCTCCCCCTACTTGTTGACCCATTCTTTCCTCTCAGAATTCAGATGTCTGTCTTTTCAGCTAACTTCTTATTGATCCTGCTGCTAGCCACCTTGCTTCATGTCTGAGTTTGAGAAAAAACTTTATTCTCCCATTACAGGTGGAAAAACTAAGACTAAAGAGCCAATCTCTATAATGGTCCAAATAGAGACAAGAGCTATGTTCTTAGATCTAGGGTATGATGCTTATCAGCATGGTGGTTTAGAGTTGTATATATGCCAGAAAATGTTCTTAATCTTAATCCATCCCTGTGGCTGTGAACCCATTGTAAGCAGGACCTTTTGATGAGGTTACTTCCATTAAGGTGTGGTCCAGGATGGTCTTAATCCCATGACTGGTGTCCTTTATAGACAAAATGAAGTTCAGATAGAGAAAAAGCCACAGGCAGCAAGAATCTGAAATTCAGCAGAACCTGGAAGAGACCAGAGAGGCCAGGAGAGGTGGCCATGTGCATTGCCATGATACAAACGAGCCAAGGACCAAGAATCACCAGCAGCCAGTCCCAGGCTGCCAGTCTTCAGGAGGAAAGTATCGCCTTGATGCTTCACATTTCTCTCAGCCCCGAAACTGTGCGCAATGAACTTCCATTATTCAAGTCAATCCAACGCAAAGTATTTGGATGAGCAGCCAAGAAAACAAAAATCGCAAACTTTCCATGATCCTTTCCAAAGGAAGAAAGAGTAAAAGGTTGCTAACCACAAACTCCTGCATTTGAACCACCAAGCACTGAATCACCCAACTCAACTAATAGGAACAACATACAATTGCTCCCCAAATCAAGAACAGATAAAAAAGCTTAACCCTCTCTAACCCAAGTGTTTCTGAGTTTCACCTCCAGAAGACAGCTATTCTCCCCATTCCACAGCATAATCAGTTCCACCTGTGAGGTAAAACCCCATCACTTTCCAAAAGGCATCTCTTGAAACATTACTGCTATTTAGCTAAATTCATTACCTCTATTCAAAGAAGAAAGAACTCTATATGTTTTGCATAAT
This sequence comes from Tamandua tetradactyla, assembly GCF_023851605.1. NCBI lineage: Eukaryota > Metazoa > Chordata > Mammalia > Pilosa > Myrmecophagidae > Tamandua > Tamandua tetradactyla. The sequence continues at coordinate 30,477,326 of NC_135348.1, read as the reverse complement.
AGTGTTCTACTGGTCATTCTTTCTGATGGCCCTAGATTTCAAATCAGCCAACATCATGGTACTTTTGCTCCTGGAGGTAACCATTATATCAAACACTGAACAATCATGATTTAATAATATTTTTTCTTCCATGTGTTGGTAAAGGTTTCTATTTGCATTGTTAATAAAAAATTTGCTATTACATTCCATCATAGGCAATTTACCTATTCTTCAAGTAACGTATTCACTAGCTTTGATTTGGATTCATCCATATATAAAGTCATATATGCATGTGGTATTGCAGTGGAAATAAAATTGACTTATACTAGTTGTACAATTAGACAACCATAAAAATATTATGGAATTTATTAGGCTCTCTTTTAGTAACTTTGAAGATACTATGTTCCTTGCAAAGCCTCTAAGACATAAGTGCTTCTATTAATGACCATTTTAGTATTCAAGAAACTGATACCAAACTGTCTTAAGTAACTTACTCAGGACACACAGCAAGTGGAATGCTGTATTTGGATTTGAAACCAGAAAATCTGGCCCCTGGTCCATGCCCTCAACCATGACTCAACATGACTTTAACGCATGTTCATTTTAACTGAGGTCCTTTCTACTTTCTGAGATAAACCTGAGCAGATTATTATTATTCCAAGGTTGGGGAAAGTCAATCAACTTTCAATACCCAGGCCTCTGTCATCTCACAGTCCACAATAATCTGAAATTGACGGATCTCTCCGAAAGATGTCCTGCCAAAAAGGAAGGATATAGGGAAAAAATTCAGGGGTCTAAAGAACTGACAAAAAGCCAATACAGGGTGGAAACAAGAATTTGAATAACTAATTTTTCAAACTCCTAATCAGAAACACATATATCAATAAGATTTGACATGGGCCATCTGAATTTTTTAGCCCTCATTCCTGAAAGAGACTCATTGATCTGTCATCTACTTGTCATCACATGCTTCAGAAATTATACCTAAGAACTGCAGGTTTGCAAAATATATAGGTTTTAAAACTTAAGTCCTTCCTCCATATTACAACTTCTGAAAAGCAATATTGTATTTCCAAGAGTGAGTTACATCAAAAAGCAGTTATTTATAGAGGCCATCCCTCATTCTTATAGATTATAGCTTCCAGAGAAAGCACAAACTCTATTGCGGCTTAGGAAACTATTTTCTACATATTCCTGAATCATTTTCTCTCTCCTCCTTCACTATGCTTGTAATTGTTGCTCGTTTATAAACTACCTCCTCCATCATTAGTAGCATATTTACCACTTCTTAACATCTTACTCTACGGTTTCTCAACCTTGGTACAAGTGACATATGGAGAAGGATAATTTTTATTGTGTATGTGGGAGAGAGGGGCTGTTTGAGTGTTCTACAATGTTTAGCAGCATCCCTGGCCACTAAATATTATATTCTAATAGTAAACTCCCTCAAAATTGTGACCATAAAAAATGTATCCAAACATTGCCAAGAGAACTGCTGCCTTAAAACATGGACAACTTCCAAAGTTTATTAACTGGATGCAAGGTCACCTATATAGTTTTCAGCCTTAAATTTTATTGCAAGGAGAATTTAATGTGTTAAGAAACACAGGCAATGAGAAGAAGTTATATAGTCAGAATCTATCATTGACTTTGGATTCAGACTGCTTGGCTCTGAACTCTGACTCTAGTATTTACTAATTATGTGAAATCTCTCGCCAGAGTCCTCTCATCTGTAAAGCTGAGATAATCACCCTACAGCTGATTATTTTCTTCTGTGCCTCCAGATTGTCTTTGCCTCTGTTTCTCTGTCGGGGAGACTGACCCATGACTGATTCAATTTTCAGAAGAGGAATTTAAGACACAACCTCCCCTAGATCATAAAGCGCATATGTGGGAAATGTGGGCTTCATGACTAGGATCCCTGTTTTAAATCAGACCAGTGATTGTAACGCTAAGGCAATACTAAATTCCTATTTAGCAGTGCTACTAATTAAGGAGAGTTTTATGGCTGTTACTTAATGTTTAATATGTTTCTTGGCACTGTGTGCTAAGTGCTGCATTGTTTATATGATTTAATGCTCAAAATTAACATAAATATTATCATCACCCCTTTATACAGATTAAGAAACTTAAGTGACAAAGTTTTTTTGAACATTCTTCCCTCAGCCTTTGGTTTATTTCCTCTAACTTGTGGGATGCTAGCACATGTGTCATGTCATCAGAAAGGGCACTGTTGTCACCACCTCATTTAAGGTTCAGTCACCCCATCCTTTATTTTTTCCTGATCAGCACTTATTGGTAATTTTTATCATTCTTTCCAAATGTCTGTTTACTGGGCTATTGCCTGTCTCCCCACTGAGATCTAGCCTTTTTTTACCTTCATCTCAGTAGTGCCGAATATAGCAACAGATACCCAATGTACACCTAATGAGGGTTTAATGAATGAATAAAGATTCACAAATCTAAGAAATAATAGAGTTCGGAATTGAACTCACGACTTACTAAGTTCAAATCAAAGTCTCTCATGTGATATGAAGAAATCTCCAATCCTGAGAATATAAGGGCAGCTAAGGGATATAATGTCAAGGCAAGATGGTAAAAAGTAGATCTCAGTTCTGCAGAAAATTCCCAGTTGGTCCCCCAGGATTGCTACGTCAGAGTCATCCTTGATTTTTCTCTCTCATTATTGATAATCCCCTCCTTAGCCCATCAAACATTAGTCAATTCTATTGGTTAAGATACACAATTGGCCAATACACATAGTATTATATATCCATTGATATTTTATACTAGATTTTATATATATATATTTTGTATGCCGTGAAGTGGGGGTCACATTTCATTCTTTTTTCCAATGACTATCCTGTTATTGCAGCACCATTTGCTGAATTTTTGTCATTGTTATTTTCGTTGTTTTGTTGTTGTTTTGGGGAAGTGCATGGGCAGGGAATTGAACCCGGATCCCCCGCATAGCAGGCAAGAATTCTATCACTGAACTACTTTTGCATGCTCCAATATAATATATTTTTATCCCATGCTACAATATGGTCTTATCGGTCTTCTTGCTCCATTCTTTCCACCTTGATCTATTCGCCATAGGAGAACTGGCATGAATAAAAAAGAAAAAAGAACAATCAAATCACTGCAGCAATCAAAATGTTACAAGCATTGCCCTTTGCAATTAAACTATATCCAAACTCATTAGAATATCCAGCAGGGTCCTAAATGACCTGGCACAGCCCAAGTCCCTAAAATCATCATCTACTGCCCATCACCCACCTCCCCCTCTCACTGCTCCTCAAAGGATTGGCCTTCTTTAGGTCTCTGGGGCAAGAAAATGCATTATTTCCTTTGGAATCCCTCATTGTTATATGTTAGGCTTCCTCACCATTCAAGATCCTTCTCTAAGAGGTTTTTACTAACTACCCACCAATTAATAGCCCATGACCATGCAGCATTTATATTTTACCTTTGTAGCATTTATAGCTACTTGAAATTATCTATGTGTTCATTGCATGCCTAACTAAGTTTTAAAAATTTATCTAGATTAAAACTGTATTTACTGTTCCTAAAGTAGTATCTGTTACAAAGGAGATCCTCAATAGAAAACTACTGAAAACTAAATAAATTCCAGGTGACAGTCTATAATTTCAGAAGACTTCTAGAATAGATTCTCTCTCATGCTCTCTTGACACGTTCAAGAACATATCTCCTAAAAACCCAAACTAAATATAATACATTTTTCAAATGTAGGTGACAGAAACACAACTCAAACGACCTTATACTAAAGTGTAATGTGTTTACTCTTGTATCTGGAAAAGGCAACAAGTGATGCTTAAATTGGAACCTGAGATTAAGGCACTGTTACTTGGCCGCTGTCTGTCCGTCTCCCTGATTTTTATTCTCTGTTGGCTTCACTTTCGGACACACCTCTGTTTTTGGTCTCAGTATGACCGCTAGCCCCTACTGGCTCACTGCCAGCACTCTCAGGATGGAGTAGACAGCCCTTTCTCCCACAGGGTACATGTAAGTCTTCCCAGTTGATTCTTTCTGCCCTCTCCAGGATATAAGCCCATCTTAATAGTGGAGGAGGCAGGTGCAACTTTGTGTGCTACTTAATAGTGGGGGAGGCAGGTGCATCTTTGTATGCTATTTCCAGCAGTACCTCATGGCGAGGAAGAGGAGGAGTGACTTTCAAAAATTAAAGCTCAGAGGAGAAAAAGTGCATTTAATAAGCATCGTGCCACAGAACCCCATTTCAGTGTTCCACTGTGGGAAAACGTGAGAGCCCTTCAAAGGAAAACCAACATAAACCGATCTGGTTTTAAACCACTCTGAGAAAGACAAATCCAGGACTATTTGGTTTTCCTTGTGGAAGGAGAAGCTTCTAGGACACAGTTAAATTTCTGTCCGAACCCAGCCAGAGGCAAAATGTATAGGAATTTCAAGTGATCCAACTTGTTATGTTCAATTACACACGAAGTGATATTGAGATGTGAGCAATAAAAAATTGCATCCAGTTCTTTATTAACCCATCAAAGGCACTGCATTTCTATGCATGTGTGTATACTCACATATTCCCTCTGATATTTATCTCCATAGAATTAACAAATGTCCTTAACGGTAAAGATACACATTCATTGTAAAGATACAATCCACCCACGTATATACTTTGAATTGTTTAAAGCATCAACGCTTACTTTGCCAACATTGGATGGGACAATTTTTTTAAGAATACTAACAATTTTGGGACAAGTATAGCTGTAATTGCCAAAACCCCTAACAATGCAAATAAACTAAGGATTGTAGTTAAAATAAATCTTTTTTTTTGAAAATTGTTTATTTGGAAGATATATTTACTTAACTGCTTACTTGAATTATTCTTGAAACAGTTTAAAAAAGGGCATCGAATTAGAATAAATAATTTTCTAAAATAAAACATATTTTTCAGAGGAGGTAGTGCTCTTTTGGAATTTTTGAAAAACTTACCATAAGTTTCCTGGGAAGAAAAATCTTGCTGAGCAACCAAAACGATATGGTAGAAATAGATGATATTTAATCATGACTAAGGTAATGCATAAAGCTTGATGCTTTCCAACTACAACAACAGCAAACCTTGTATTGGATGTTTATCTATGGGGGCACCTAGTAAAGATTCAAGTGGGTATTGTTACAACACCGACTAACGTTGCAATTTTAATAAGGAGAGTGAGTGTTCTACAGGCATTTAGCTATTTTACCACTCTTTATTCTACCATGTCTTAAAGCCATTTTATTGAAAGAAGTTCCCACAAAATTAAGATTCCATCCATGGTACATTAATGTAAAAATATCAGTGAATTCATACTACCAAACAAACTCATCAATGAGGATAAGTAGGATATGAGGATAATTTCTAGTTTAAAAATTTAAATTAAAAAAAAAAAACTCTAAGAGAGATACTTGCTATTTGCTATTTGCAAGCATCTCTGAATCTTCCTTATATTGATACATTTAATAAATTAAATAGTATGAGGTAAGTAGCAAAAAGTAAGTACCATAAATTGAACAAAATGCATTTGTCAAATCCAATGCTCTTTTCTTAGTTTTAAATTTCTTTAAACTCTCTATAGTGTTTAATAAATTCCCAGGACAGTCTTCTTTTTCTTTTTATTTCTTTCCCTCCTTTTCCTTTCCTTTCTTTCTCTCTCTCTCCTTCCTACCTTCCCTCCCTTCCTGCCTTTCTTTTTCTTTCTTTCTATTTTTCTTCCTTTTTAAATTTCTCCTTCTCTGTTTCTTTTACTGACTTCTCTTAGGCTACTCTTAAAGACAGATGTTCTTTAGGTTCTTATTTTGGCTTTAAACATTTTTCTATCTATCTATCTATCTATCTATCTATCTATCTATCTATCTGTCTGTCTGTCTGTCTGTCTGTCTGTCTGTCTGTCTGTCTATCTATCTATCTATCTATCTAATCTAATCTATTATCACCATCAGTATTATCCTCCTATTACCTATTTTCTACTTTCTAAATCCCATTTGCCTCTTTAAACATTTTCCAAGTTGAATGAAATCCTCACTTCAAGAACAAGCCCTGCTAAATTCCAGATGAGTTTTTGCATAACCTAAATCATTTTTTCCCATGGGAATAGCTGAACACATGCAGAATTAAGCTCAGCATTCTCCCCAAAACTTTCATCTTCTCAGTTTACTTTCTCCATTATATATCCCATCATTCTTCCGATTACCAAATGTAAAGACACAGTCAAATGTAATTCCCTCAATGTCTTGAGCTACCCATAATGAAGCAGTGAAGCCATGTAATTCTAAATTGCAAAATACCTTTTTCATTCTCCCCTCATCCTTTCTTCCCAATCCTACCCTAGTTCTTATATGTCCTCCAGTAAATTATAGGCTCATTCCTAGTTTTATGCTTTGAAGTGTCTTGGACAGTGCCATATACCACTTGGGCATAATACATTTAATTGTTACAGTATATAATACAGAGAGTCTATATAGCTTATAATTTCTGGTTGTTGTTTTTCAAAGAAACTTAAGCTAGAATTTGGAGATTCCCACCAAATAAATCACATGACTAAAGACAATATTTAAGTTTTAGGTATGATAACAAAACTTTAGAATCTACTTTAATGACTTCATGGGTTGGAATTATTTGGCTTTCAGGGTAATGTCACAAAATACTAGCAACTCATGATAAGTAATAAATAAATTCAATTCAAGAATTCAACAAGGGAAATGATGCTGAAATTTATGGGTGTACAATATTGGCAGATACTGAATGCAGACAATACAGAGATATTTCAATATGCATTTACAGTAAGCTGGTAGTGAGATATCATTATTATGGCAATTTGAACATGGGAAAACATTCATATTTTTATTTCTCCATGATCACATATCTAATAAATGGCTTCCCTGAAGTTCAAATCTCACTTTTTCGATCATATGTGGTGAGAGACATTTAATGCTTTATAACAACCTCTGTCTTAACTATGTGATGCAATAAAATTCAAGATGAAAAAATATTTTATACTACCTTTGGAAATTCTTAAAATATAAAATGAAAATGATTTTAAGGTAAAGAAAGCACTTTCAGGTCTCTTAAAGCATCAGTCATGCTTTACCAAGTCTCCAGGCATTTGTGCAAACTGTTTTCTCTGCAGAGTAAGCAAAGGTATAACATAGGAATAGATGAATGGGGGTTAGCATCATCCACACATTCATTAACTGAATGATTACTTGCTGAGTACATCCTGTCCGTGGTCGCTCCATTGTTTTGGGAGAAAGCTATTCAATATGGGGAGAAATGTATTCATCAGAGGGATAGTTTCCTTATTAGCTGTGTGACTATGGACAATTTGCTTATTTCCTTGAGCATTCATTTCTACTACTGTAAACAGGATTTAAGAATTCTTACTGATTCAGACCATTCTGAAGATTAATTGTACAGACGTTGTAATTTGCTTATCATGGTTCCCAGAATAGCAACCGCTGAATAAATGTTGGCTCCTCCTCCTGTTTTTTCTTGTTCTGTTTCCTTTTTGATTATTTTCTCTTTTTGATCTCTTGTCACTTTCTTAACTCTTACTCATCACTTGGTCCTGTGATTATACATAATTCTTTCCAGGAGAATTTCCCAGGAACCCCAGGGCAAAATGAGGTATCCTTTGCATATATACTCCCATGGCATTCTATATATATTATTGTCACATCATAAATCACATTCTTTTGTAATTATTTACATACGTTTTGCATGCAAAATTCGACTGCATGGTTTATAGAGTCGGAAAAGCTCTGTGCTGCTCACCAGTTAGTTCCTAACTTCTGAATTTCAAAAATTTGAATCAGTGGGCTTCCAATGCAGAGTAGGGGGAGGTAGAAGTGCTCAACTCCAAAACCATTTCAATATTTCAACATGAATTGGGTCTGCAGTGGATATGCAACTGGGCAGCCATCTCAATGTCTTAGCTCTTTGTGGTACCTTTTGGTTTAATCTGCTTCACAGTGAGAGTGGAAAACAGAGGCTGTTGGCGCCATCTAATTGGGATATTGTTGAAAAAATCCATATATTAGAAGGAAAGCTGGACTCAAGAAAATACCAACGTGCCACATTTTTATCCTAGAGGTGGCTCTTTTTGATAAACTGGGAGAGTTCCATCTTGCAGTGATGGACGTAGACTGCCATGCAGACATGAATGTCTTACTTTTTTGTAAGGTGCTCTTTTAAGATGTAAGGTGCTGATCATCTTTTAAAATTAGGCAGAGAATATCAGAGGGAAACTGTCATTTATAATCCTCTTCCTAGCACAGTAATCTAGATAGGGTGTCCCTAATTCAGAGAGGAGCAAACAAACAAACAAACAAAACAAGAAAAAACGAAAAGAAGAACAGCAGCAAAACAACAAAAGAAGGAGGTTGGAACGGCTTTCAAAATGTGTAAAGCCTTAATATAGCGTATTTGACATATCTCGGTGGAGTGTGCATCAGAGGGGAAAAAAAGCATGTCATTGCTCTGAAACTGTCTTTTCTAATTCAGTGCATCCATGTATTGTTATAAATCTGTTTCCCAATCTTACTTCCTCACTGAAAGATGCAGACACAGGGGAACAAGCTTCACTGCTATCTATCAGCTAAGATAAGGAAATGTTCCTTTCAGCCTGACACTGACAGTTTAATGAAATGGAGGCCAAGATGCATGCAAATGAGAGCAAGGCTGGCAAGGTAATGGCCGTACAAGGTACATAAAAAGGACAAGAGGTAGGACTTACTTGTCCCCATGTTTTTATTCCCTTAGGCAAGGGCAGCTTGACTAAGGTGACAGAGTGCTTTGCATGGGTGGCTTATGGGAAGTGCTTCACAACTTTATACACACGGCTTAAATATGGACTACTGAAGCTTATTAGATGAAAAAAATCTGCAGGATTCTTTTTTCCATTTTGATAAATGAAGAAGATGGTAGGATCTCAGGTCCAATCATATAAAAAGATCTTTCGGTCCTTGAAGTTGAAGATTTCCTTTATCTAAGGACAAGTGGTATGCATAGAATAAACTGAAAATTTTCCCAGTTCTATATTCAGCATATAGCGAATATTTATTAGCATTTTTTTCCCAATTTGTTTTTATTTTCACACGCCTCCACCCTTCCTTAGCTTCTCTTAGAAAAGAAGAATAGTGAAAAGGCCACAGGAAGAATTTCCTGTCATACATTCCAGATTAACTGTCAGTGAAAAGTACTGAAAATCTTGTGAGAAAATCAGAATTGTGAGAGAATTAGAGCATTGAGTTTGTCGGAGGAGTGGGTAGTTGTGGTGAATGTTTCAAATAAAAATACAAAATTTAGTCTCCACCCAGATTGAACCAAATCACTAAGCCTTGAAAATCAGGAATGATTTCTTCCCTGATATGAACAAATTTACAATGAAGATTTAAGAACTATGTCTCCTTAATTAAATTATCGTTGTCCACCAAAATGCACATCACTTTGTAAAACTATCTCAGGCAAAAGTAAAATTGCTGCCTCTAAGATTTTTTCCCCACTATTCAAACGTCCATAATACCACTAAGAATAATAGAAGAAAACCCTGATTTTCACCAATCACTAACTAGAATTTTAGTTAACGTCACTCTCTAGCCTCAGGGCATTTATTAACTTATCCCACGGATACAGTTGGAATCAGAATTAGTAGAAAGATTAATGCCACAGCTTTAAAGTATAGAGAAATCATTTCTGAAATTATGTTCTTAAAATCTGTTTAAAGCTGGTGCTTCATCTTCATATGTGGACAGTTGATGGCTTCTGTTTTATTCTATATCACCCTGTCCTTACTTTCTTACCTAGAGCCATAGGAAAAAAAATGAGAAGTATTAAATCAATTCACTCTTTCATTCCAGAAATGAAATGTAGCACAGACACTCAATATTTATCAAAAGCCAAGATAAGAGATAGGATACTGAGAGAAGATTACTTCTACAATATATAGGCCATCAACTTCTTCAAATATTTAAAGTACATATCTAGCTCATACAAAATCAACAGAAATCTTTGTATCTAGTAATCATATTGGAACTTCGAAGAAAATGCATTTATTTCATTTTGTCATTAGCTTATGTTTGGTGATTGATAGATGCGGGCTTATTCTATCAAATGGTGTTTTTCAGAGTCCTCATGGATTTTCAGCATCTGGCTTGGAGTAGAGGGAGGAAAGAGACCATGGGAAACCTTGTGGAAAGGCTTATAAGGCCCCACCCTTCCTATTGGTTGAAGCTCAGGTCATTCTATATTTCATTGGTCAGAATCAATCATAAGTCTTCACCTAACCCTTGTGTAATGTAAAAACAGCGAGCCTTTGTAAAACATAGCATAGGTTTTGCATTTGATATAAAATATCAGCATTCTTGGGCTCAAGGAGAATTTCCACTGAGAAATTTGATTCTCTCCCTTCTTTTTTTTTAATGACAGTGGCTGCTGTGAAAAAGGACAAATTTTATGCCATAAGTTAGGAATGGTGGTCATTATGGTAGGCATCATTAGAAATGTTTGGATAGATATATTATTTTCAATAAAGTTGTCTCACTTTCCACTTTGCTCATTTCCATTTTACAGAGATGATAATTTATCATAGTTTATGCAGAATAGGAATTTTTCTCCCAATTCCAACAATTTGTTCCTATGCAATTATCCTTACACCTTACTTTATCACCTTGATGAGAAAACAGCTGTCTGTTGACTGCCTGTCTCTCTATCTCCTCCTACTTCTCCCTGATGGTGTTGTATGAATTATCTCATTTTCTACTGTCTCCATTCCTATGACAAATTGCCCTAAACAAATATTTAAATAAACACATAAAGTTATTAAGTTAAATGGTTAGATAAGTAACCAGGTAGGTAGATTGACAGAAAGATAAATCAACACAGAGCCCTTATTATGAGCAATGTATTGTGCTAGGTTTTGGAGTCACAGAGATAAAAGACTCTTCTTTATTTCTTCAACAAAATTACAAATTGATGAGGAAGACATTACAGTGAGATAGATAAATTGACAGATATTTACATAAGGTAAATAAAAGCCAAAAAAAACCCATATCAGGGTGGGCAAAGAGAGAAAGGAATTGATGGTCAGTGGAAATTTCTTGGAGGAGCTGAATCTTTAAAAAGTAATTAAATTAAGGTGGAAATATTCCAGGTTGCAGGAGAGCCATCCATAAAAATAATACAATGTGAGAGAATGTTCAGTTTAGGAAACATCAAAAGAAGTTAGATATGGTATAGCATCATATGTAAGGAGAGCAATGGCCAGATAATAATGGGTCTTATATTTAACGCAATGTTAGATAATAAGCAACTAAAGATCCTTATTCAGGAGGGGATTGTCATTCACAGCGGAAATGTTCATTTATAGTAAACATCCCATGTAATTTTGTTGCAAATAATTATGTAAGACTTTTGAAACACTTTTTGGTAATGTAAATCCTTTGAATATGCTCAGCAGGCAGTAACAAGGAGAGATTTATTCTTAGAATAATAACCACTCTGATAGTTACCTGAGGAAATGGATTAGAAGGAATTGGTAGCATGCAATAACACAAAATTTAAAAAGTGTTGATTAATCTAGGTAAGAATTAATGAAAGTTGGACCCAAAGCACTATTGGGAATGGACAAAAGATGTGGAAAATGTTCAAAACAAGAATTATCTGGACCATAAAAAGCTGCCACTTTTGTATACTAAAAATCTTACATGATTTAAATAATTTACTTCTCATATGACTATATGGAGCAGGTGTAATATTTAACAGATGAGAAAAATGTCTTAATTTAAATAACTTGCCCAATGCTACATGGCAAGGAATTGATTGAAGAGATTCCAGCCCGCATGGACTTCAGAGTCCTTATTTTCAACACCATCATGGGCCACCTCTTTTGTGCCCTAGAGCATATAGCAGCAGTGAAAATGGACTCTACTTTAGAGAAGGTTGTCTGTGAAGAGAGGGAAAGTGACAAGCTTACAATTACTCTAAAAATTATAGTGTAAGGAAGGATTTCAGTGGTGGTTATGTTTTTTTAAGATGGAGTAGATTTGAAAATATTTATTTGATAAGGGCAATATATCATAGGAATGGAGGCAATAGAAAGTGAAATAGTTCATATAACACCATCATGAAGAAGTAGGAGGGGACAGACAGGCAGTCAACAGACAGACGTTTTCTCATCAAGGTGACAAAAGCAAGGTGTAAAGAAGTAATTGTACAGGAACAAATTGTTGGAATTGGGAGTAAAAACAGGGTCATGGGAAAGGAGAATTGATAGTCTTTATTCTCAATGGCATAACCACGTCTGAAGTGAGAGAGCATAGTATGTATGCTACCTAGGAAAAAGTACAACTTCTGTAGAGTACAAAGTGGGATAAAATGTGAAAATCAAGGCGTTGAGTCTCCAGAAGGTCAAAGAACAATACATTGGATGTGACTACTTAAGTGCCTTAGAGGATGGTTCAGACGGATCATTACATTTTTTGTAAGGCAGAGTTTTCCAGGATTGGGCCATGGATATAAGTGAGTGGAGTTTCCCATTGAATGGTGAACAAACAAATATTCAAGACACAAAAGTGTTAGTGAAAGAAAGATGTTAGAAATATTGTGGCAAATACTGAAACCCTTTTTAATAGGAATTGATCATATGTTGTTTACTTTCTATACAATAAACATGAATTTAACTTTATATTAGGAATGACAAAGATGAAAGAGAAATGTTATTACTTCTCTACCATGAAAGACATTGCTGATTATCCTTAGTGTTCATTCTTTAAAAACAACAACAAAAATGTAGTCTTGCATTCCTTTTTTTAGCTAGCACTCAAGACAACCACATTAGTTGTCATGCTGCCGTAAACTTATTTATAAATCTCAATATATATTGCATAGCTTACATTGACAATTCTAACATAGCATTGATCATTTTGATTTCACTGCTTAATTTTTCTAAACAGTGTTATTAATATAAAGGATTCTTTCTACTGAAATTATTTCTAAAACTATTTCGATATTATCTTAATTTAAAATTATAAAATGCAATTTAAAGGATACAAGAAACTATCCAACACTTTAAATATTTAATACAATGTCAATATTTTTTCCAAATACCCATATCTGTACATGCCTGAATTCATTTTAGTCTATTCAAATATTTAGAAATATGCAGTAGAGAAAGGAATTAGAAGAGAAAATGAGAATGTTTAATGAGGTTGTTTAATAGCCAAAGAAGCTTGAATTTTTAAAATTGCTTTCACTTTTTAAGTTTCTTCAGAAAACAACCCTTTCAAACTCTTATTTCCCACCGAAGAAATAGAACAATTTATTCTGTAAACACTGCTATTGTGAAGACATATTGTCCTCCTTGCTCTCCATTAAGTTTCCATTTGTTAAACTTGTGTCAAATAAGGCAGGAGAAATATATTTTGAGAGCAGGCTAAAAGAAAGAAGTTTATTTTTGAAAAACATTGCATATTGTTGGTAGAGAAAATATAATTACCTAATTAATTAATCCTGGAAAATTATAAATCCTAATACTTCAAGAGTAAGACAGTTTCCAATTTCTGATGCGATCACTAAAATGCTCTTTTAGGGTTCATGTTAGTCAACTCTTTCCTTTCTGATGTGGGCTGCTTATTTATTTCATTTTGAGGAAATTTATAGATAAGACAGCCCCTTTAATAAAGAAGATACAAATGATATACTCTTAAAAAAATTCAAAAGTAACTATCACCCATGTTTTAAAATATCAAATGTATTGAGGTAAAGAAGAAGACTATATCATATAAATATTAAAACATTACATTTTAAACATGATTTTAATCATTTAAGTATTTTCAATGCTCAACTTTTGAAAAGCTGGAACAGATAAAACCCAGAGAAAATGGAAAATTATTGTAAGAAAATGAAGGAGAGTAGGTATCATCAAATCTGAGAGACCAAAGAATGATAGTTTGTATTAGTTTGTTTTTTCTTTAATAAAATATTCCCATATAGATTAGTTCCATTTGTTTTTCCCTCTGACCTTAAGTTGTCCAAGCTTAGAGGAATTGGCAGAATTCCTCTTCTGTCATTAAACTCTATGTGAACATAAAAGTTTTGTAGTTCACACAGCTTACAGATTTTTGATCTAAATATATGAAGAACAAAAGAGAGAAAGTCAGGATTTTCTGATAGGAATTTAAGATCGCATTCTCTGAAGTGAGGGTTCATTTGGATTTACTTTAAATATTGTTCTAGGAACTAGCGCCTTAAAGTATAAACCAGTTCTCTGTAGTATTCATGTGTGGGTATTATTGCCGGGTCCCCAAGTGTTAGCTTTCTGGGCTTCTCAATCAAGTACCTTGAAACCGGGCTGTTAAAAAAAGGCACTTTTTTTGGCTCACGGTTCAAAGCCGGAGGAAAGCCCGAATCCTGGCATCACCAAGGCCAAGCTTTCTTCCCAAACACTGCGGAGTTCTGTGGCTGGCTTTTGGCATCCCTGGATCCTTAGCTTGCATGTGGCGAGGCACGTGGCTGCGTCTCCTGATCTCTCCCTTCCCTTCTGGGTTCCCCTGATGTTCAGCTTGGCGCCATCATCATGCAGCTTCCTCTCTGTGGGTCTGAATTTCACTCCTCTTATAAAGGGCTCTAGTAATAGGTTAAGACCCATTGTCATTGAGGTGGGTCACACCTTAACTGAAGTAACCGTATCAAACATACTCACAGAAATGGATGAAGTTTAAGAATATGCTTTTCTGGGGTACATACAGCTTCAAACCACCACCTTCCACAATAAAGATCTTCATTACTTCACTCCCATTATAATATCAGACCCTACATGCTTTTTCTTTGTTTTTTCAAAATAAGTGCACATATATAACACATCAAGTTTTCAGGCTCATTAGTAAGTCGTGCCTGGGTTATGTGACAGTCTCATTCTGCGATGGCATTGTTGCGTCTTCCCAAGTTAGTCATTTTCCACCGGGGTTTATTTCTCTATATTGCAATGAAGAGGTCATTTCACTGTTGTATAATAGACCAATAAGAATAAGATGGGGATTTTAAATAATGTGATATGCATTCAGCTTTAAAATAACATTGTATATATTCTCACTTTTGGTGCAAAAATACCACTGTTTTTAAGGTAACTATATGGTAAGATAAAGGCTCAGTTTTTGCCCCCTGTGCTCTCATTTGACCACTCTACCCCCTGCCACTGCCCCTCACCCATGAGGCTTCCTCAGGCACCTCACTATTTTTGTTTCCTTCAATTAGTCCTTGAAAATAAATCTGGGAACTTTTTCATCACATGAACAAGAATATCAACCAAGCTCAAGATTCACCTAAAACTATCAAACCATGTAGTAGCAGTTCTTCGGGTTTAGTTCTTTTATGAGATCCTTAAAAATATGACATATTACACATCAGTTTATGGACAGCTCCTTTGAAAGTGTGGAAATGAAGAACCTGAAATATCCAATTACTGTGATTACAGTCAGCATGTTAAACATACAAGAAAGTAAGGAGCCCGAGATTGTCCTTCACACGAGGATGCATTAACGATTCACTTATGCTTCACAATCAGAGACATCATTAAGCCCAACACAAAAATTTCCAAAATACTCATTACTGAAAAGTCTCACTCATTTGCATTTCATATATATTTTAAGCAAAATTGAGATCTACATATTATTCTGGTCTCAGAAGCAAAATTAAAATATCTCAAATTTTTATTAGTATACTTAATATTAAAATAATGTTTCTCATTTTTAGATCTGGTGGTTTGAGAAGTTTCTTGGGTCATCTATTAACACTTGACCTCTGCTCTGAGGTCAGGTGACCAGACAAGAGGATAACTTCTCTCTGCCCCTCATCCACATTAACATATTTTTGCCAAGAGGGTCCTGGTGCTTTTTAATTCTTCCAGTGTCATTTACTGAAATTAGTGGTTCTACATTTTCTTATACACTCATACCAGAGCTCAAGCTGAGTTCTTATGAACACCATTATCAAGAGTCTTACAACAAAAGATAAATATTTTCAATTATTCCTTTGATGTGTATAGAGTTTCAGATAGCAGGAGACCACCTTGTATTTTCTTTCCATACTGATAGTACACATTTTACTTGAATCTCATCTGTAACATCCACTTTAAATTGTAGAAGTGGGGATTACATTAAATATTTTACTGAAAAAGCGAATATTCACATTTCTTTGTATTGCAGCCTTATCGGAAATCACAGATACATGTGATACAAAGTCGTGTAGACTCTCACACTGCTTTAGGTTTCTCTTTGTGAACCTAGAGAGTCTCAAATTGCAAAAATGTAACTTATTGGAGAAGTTGGTTCTTTTAAGTGTTTATGTAACATGAATTTGTTATTTGGTCTATCGAATATGTATAAATGGAAAATAAGAGATTATACACACTCCTAAGGGGGTCACAACGTGATTCAAAATGGGTTATGATAGGCAGAGAAAACGCTCTTTGTAGTCAAGAATGCCAATGTGAGGTGATTTGGTGGGAATGCGGAGAATGGAAACTAGTTATTTGTCTTGAACTGAATTTTCCTGTGCTTGCTCGGAACAAAAGCTTATTTGCGTGCTTGAAGCTGGGGGGGGGGGGCTGAAGACGATTATGGGGGACGCGCATATATTTGAAGGTCTTGGTAATATATTTTCATAAAATTGAGAATGACTGAATATTTTGTCCTCTTTTAATGACTGTGTTAACAGCTTATTTATTTTTTGCTGTAATGATTTGTTTCATACAGGAGAAGCAAGTTTACTTTAAATAATAATCTGTGCTCCATCAAAGCACAGTGATTTACTTGGGCACATTTGTCTCACACTATACTTAGAAGTTTTATGCTCTAGCTAAATAAGACTTTGAATTCTAGCTTTGCTTTTTTAAATGATACGTTTGAATTTCACTCATGCTTTTTCCTCTCATGTAGTCTTCTGATAAAGGGAAAGCTTCCATTTCCACATATCTTAAAAGAAGCATTTTCCTTGATAACAGCTGTAATCCATGCATTCATGTACACATATCAGTTTATTAATTCAGAAGCAAATATTTCAGAATATGTGACACTGAAATTAGAGTCTGAACCGGAATGAACCATTACATGGTAAACTTTTCCTTTATAAAATTTTTGCAGAAATCAAGGCCCAGAAAAAACCCCTGGGATTTTCAAGCAATTCCTACAACGAAAAATGTTCAGCAGAGATGTGTTCTGGGTGAAGAGGCCAGTCAATTCCAGCCGTAACTTGCATACATACTTCCTCAGTCAAAGGTACAGATATAATCCCTACTGTCAACTCTTGTCTCTGAAACTTCCTTACCAACAGTGATCTTAAGCAGCACTGGAAGTTCTCTTTCCCAAAAAACAAATTAGATCCATTTCAGTCTTTGCCCCAACAGAAACCCTCCCTATTCTTGAGTAGACCATGCTCTTGTCCACTGCTGACTCTTCTAAACTCCCATGTTTTCAGGCTAGAGCTAAACAATGGACGTCATCTCCCCCAAGTCAAGTGTATTTCTAGAATTTTCCTTTTCCTCTCTCATTCAGAACAAAGGAAATAGCAACAGCAGCATCATCAAAGCTCCTCAGGCATAAAACTGTCTGTGTACAACCCAATCTATTGTCACTTTAAAAACTTAAAACATGCTCACGGTTTGTACAATCACTCACTACTAAAAAGACCTGCAAAGAAAGGCAGCTTACCCATCCCCTCGTACGCCCTGCTCAAAGGCTAGGTATGTTTCAACTTTTATTTCTACTAGCCGACTATGCTTTTGTAAAAAATTTACTACTACTATCTTTTGCTATGCCATTTTAGATATGGTATCCGATAAATATGACAAACCATTCCAAAATTCAGTGTCATAAATATAGTTTTAAAGTTTTTTCATAAAGCTCTGTGGGTGGCTGGGTTGGCTGAACAAAATTCAGCTAATCTTGTCTGGGTTCATTCCTATACCTGTGTGCAGCTGGCAGGGTGGCCTGGCACATGCAGGGTCTTATGGCCTCAGCTGGGCCACGTGACTTGGCTTTCCTTCGCAGTCTCTTACATATATATAGTATGTAAGACTAGCCCTGTCTACATGGCATGTTCTCATGTCACTTTACAGAAATAAGAATGGAGGGGGAAATGCATAAGAGTGCTTTCAAAATGCTGCTGGTAATCAATACCTCCAGTGTCAGTTCAGGAGGATACTACCAAATGGCTTGGGGGTAGGGGAGCCACTGAATTGAAATAACGGGTAAATGAAATAAATGTGACTTCCTCTTTTAAATGTGAGAAGCAAATTCTTCATTAGAGTCCTAATTAAGGAGATCAAGTTGTCTCAGACGTTGCATACCCGAAAAATCCATTCTATCCTCATATAATTTGAATGTTTGGCTGGCTGGCTATAGAATTCTAGGCTGGAAATCATATTGAAATCATAAACTTAAAGCCATTCTTTTATTGTCTTATAGAGTCCTGTATTGTTATTGAGAAACCCCAAGTGACTTTTTTTCTTCATGTTTTTTTTTTGTATCCGGCTTTAATCTCTTTTGAGGCTTTTAGGGTATGTCTTTATCCCATCACCCTTATGCACACATCCTAGAAAATGTGCAATGCTGTGCCCTCACGTTGATAATTTCATGCTCTTCGTTTGACCAATGGATACTCAGGTTCTTCAATTCTGTGGAATTTTCCTGTATTGTCTCTGAAAAGTTTCCTCATTTTATTTCTTCTGTTCTTTCTGAAAGTCCCAATTATTTGTATATTAGAATTCCTGAATTAATTATTTAAGTCTTTTATTTTGTACCTCTGTAATTTCTCTAGGCTATTTCCTTGAATAGATACTGCACACATGGCCTCCACTCATCCCCTTTGTTATCAGCCATGCTCATCAACATCACTCCCTCACAACCCCAATGCTTCTAAATTCTCAGCTTTACCATTTTAATGTTGCCAGGTATTAGATTCCCAATATCTTGCCAGAGGCTAGAAATTTTGTAGTATGAGTTCTGTGCATGATTTATGAAAGAAATCTTCTTCACTTCATTATACTAACTTGCAAATACAGTTCCATCACTCTTTAATTCACATTTTGGCCATAAAACAGTTATTGCTCTTTCATCTGCTGTGTGGCTTTTGGAATCTCATCTTTTTTTGTCTTCACTCCCAGTATTTTTAATCTTACTGATTTAGACTTCTTAAATTCCTTTACTATCTTTTCATTAGTGTCTAAAGAAGTAGTTAAATGAATGTAGTCAGCTTAGCGTCTCAAAACATAAGCCTAGGGCGGGCCGCGGTGGCTCAGCGGGCAAAGTGCTTGCCTGCTATGCCGGAGGACCTCGGTTCGATTCCCGGCCCCAGCCCATGTAACAAAAACGGAGAAACAGAATACAATAAAACAAGAAAATGTTTAAAGATGTTTCCCTTTCTTCCTTCTATCCTTCCTTCCTTCTCTCTGTCTTTCCTTTAAAAAAAAAAAAAAACATAAGCCTATTAATCTTTTGTTTATAATATTCATAATATAGCTTTCTTGCCATATATCCAGCTTCCTGCAGGGCATCGACATATAATAAATGTCTGTTTCTACTTGAAACCAATATACCTGCAGATTAAATCACCATTCTTCTTATTTCGTGTATACAATTTTAAGGCCTGTTGTGGTATCTGGGAGGGAAGAGATTTTAGGCAGCACCTGGAACAATAGCTGACCACAAAAGACAAGCAGATACTGACCAACTCCTTATCCTATCTCAAGAGAAGTAAATAAGCCATGCTCATTGAACATTTATATCTTTTTTGACGATTAAAATAAAAGTCTGAAATAACCCTTATCATATTGTGTACTGGTGTTATAAAACAGCCAGGCAAACTCCACGACTGGGATTAGAAAAGGTCAGCATTACTCAGACAGGACAAAAGTCGGTCCTGAAGAAAAAAAAAAATGAGGTAATAACAAGATAGAATTAGGGCCATAAGATTCTGAGGTCGAATTAAAAAAATTTTGCTATTACATAAATACGCTGATAAAAAATAGAGATTCCTAGAGAATACAGGACAATGGAACAAGATGAAATCCCACGCGTGAATAGTGATAAATCTAATGATTTAAAAAATAGGCATTGACATGACTGTGAAAACCTTGTGTCTGATGCTCCTTTTATCTACCTTGTCAACAGAAGAGTAGAACATCTGGAATGAAAATAAATAATTGGGGGGACAAATGTTAAAATAAATTTAGCTTGAAATGCTAGTAATCAATGAAAGGGAGGGGTAAGGGGTATGGTATGTATAATTCTTTTTTCTCTGTTTTTGTTTTATTTCTTTTTCTGTTGTCTTTTTATTTCTTTTTCTGAATTGATGCAAATGTTCTAAGAAATTATCATGATGATGAATACACAACTATGTGTTGATATTGTGAATTACTGATTATATACGTAGAATGGAATGATCACATGTTAAGAATGTGTTTCTTTCTTGTCATATTTTTTTAAAAATTTAAAAAATAATAAAAAATACTTAAAAATCTAAAAAAAAAATAAGTAGGCATTGAGTGATTATTTTTAGAGGCATCATTTGCTTGGAGTAACTAGCAAAATGGAAGCCTACCACTTATTCCAAGATTTCTAATTCCTGGTTCTGTGAAATAACAATGCTATCATAAAGCAAATATTAGGGATGGTAGGCTGAGGCTATTTACAAACAGGTCCTATTGGAGGTGAAGGGACATGCATGGCTTCAGCATTGGTGAAAGAAAAAAAGTTGGCAACGAACAATTGCAAACAATTCTGGTGTTTCTTGCTATGTCCCATGCATTCCTAGTCATTAGCCAGTCCTTGATCCTTGGAATTTTAGAGTCACTTTTAGTCTTCTTGTTTTTACTCAATTTAAAATCAGCTGAGAGATCATTTCTACCACTGCAAAGTATCCTGTTAATTTTCCTATTTAGGTTGTCACTACTTCTCACTTAGATTGTTCCGATTTTCTCTTTAATGCATTCCCTTCCCACAGTCTCTCATTCAACATACGTATATGCTTTCCAGAATGGTGTTTTAAAGCATAACTATGACCATTAACTTGTTATTGAGTGTTATTCAAGTTTTCCCTTGTAATCTGATCTAGACCTCCTGCTAAGCAATGCACATTATTTTCTAGGTACACCTGATTTCAATTCAGTACCTAGGTTCACAGCATTGTCTGTATTAGAACAAGCATCCATCTCTTCTAGGGGAAATCTCACCCTTCCATCTATGTCCAAGCTTCCTGATTTTCTAGGTCATGATTACTTTTGTCACTTGCTTTGCATCTCTACATCAGACTTCATCTGTAATGAAGTACAGTACAAACTGAAATCTTTGTAACACTTTGTGCCTCTTCGTATGAATGCAGAAATAGTATCTTCCTTATTTTTATATTGACTGTAATCTCCACCTGAAGATCCTACACATAGGAGGTTTTTAATAACTATTATTAGATTGAATTAAGATAGTCTTCTCTGTGCTGTACTACAGCACCTACTACCTTTATAGTCCATGTCAAATCTACACTTTTTGAGGACATTTTTGCAGTGAGCCCATCTACCTGAGAGTTATGAAGTACATTGTGTCATTTAATATGTAATAAGTTAACTAGTAATAGAAAACAATGTTGTTTTTATTTTGCTCCATTGGCCTAGACATTGGTGAATTTTTACAAATTAGAACGTGGACTTGATTTAGGCATGTCTATGTAAACACACGCTAGATGCATGACTGGGAAGTGCTTCATGCAGGAAGCTCATCCTGAGGCTAAGAATAGTTAAACGTGCTTTTGATAGGAAATATGTAGCTTTCCTTTATGAAGGCAATAAGCAGGGTTAAACTAAACTCATTTGTTATCCAGAGTAAGTTCAATGCTGGTGTGAAGACATGGACTTACTGCCAAAGAAAACCTTATGCACAGAAACAGTCCTAGGACCTAGCAATTTTTGAACATTCTGTCATTCATTGGTTATTATAATGGTGTTATTAGATAATGTTAGAAAGTCAATTATAGACTTATAAGTACAATATGTGAAAATGTCACTTTTTTATTGATGATCTCTTCTAGCATGGAAAGGAAGTTAATATAACAAGTAAGAGTAGTGGTTACAGGAAGAATCAAACGTGATAAAAGCTAAGGGTGTTTATACAAATGATATGCTTTAAAATAAGGACATCTTGGTAATATTCTCAAGAGAAAATCATGTAAATACTTAGGTTATTAAAATAAACAAAAACCCAAATGTTACATTTCATCCCCCATGGGAACTCTCAAAAAATGATGAAAACCACTTATTCACACCACAGCTAAGTACTCCCTGGAATAGGGAGTGAAGTGGAGTTAATATTATTAGCAACATGAAAAAGAAGGTGATATTTCAGTGGAAAAGGTGGGCCCTTAATTCCCAGGAGTTATCCCTCAGTATTTTCAAATGTTGTTCCAAAACTCTGGTGCCACTCCAATTTGAGACAATGGGAGAAAAAAGGAAGATTTACGTGCCTTTTACTGAGCCACTTTTACTCATGCTTAGCCTTGATATTAGCCTTTTCTTTTGACTGCACGGATATATCTTGGGATGAATAAATAATTTGCAAATATATGAGTCAACAAAGAAATGCAGAGTTGCAGACTGATAATGGAAATTCCAGGGGATATAAAATATCATATATTGTGCTGCCATTAAGACAAGAGAAATACGGGAAGTTATAAATAACCTACATCGTTTTATAAAGGACTGCTTTTTAAATATTATTTGTGGAAGTGTAACTGATGAAAGTGCAGTCATTTTTCATGTGAAATTGTTCTCCTAAAAAATCAACTGCTAAAGCGAAAAACCAAGTATAGACAACAGTGCATTGTCTCATTCAGTACTTCTGAATGAAATGTCATATCCTGTCTACAGTATCATACATGAGTAAAATGTTGAACAGCTTTGTAATATAGTGCTGTCACACAATAAGAACTGTAAAAAAGTCTACAGTATTTTTATCACGGAACAATAAACTACAAAGGAAGGAGAGGTACATTAATGATATTGTCAATTTATTGTGCTGTTTACAATTTATAAATTACTTTCAGTATATTATTCATTTAATAAGAACTCTGTAATCTTATTAAATCTGTAGCCATACAGATATAATACAATTTAATATAGATATCTGAAAGCATTACATGACTTGCTTTATTTTATTTTTCTATTTATTTATTTGTTTGCATTAACTCCCCATTCCCTATTCCTAGCCCGGTCCCCGGTAACCTATATTTTAGATTCCTACAATAGGGGTTTGCTGACTTTAATTACTTCATGTCAGTGATGTCATGCAATATTTGTCCTTTTGTGTCTGGGTTATTTCACTCAACATGATGTCTCCAAGGTTCATCCACGTTGTTAATTCTGAATAATATTACCGTGCATGTTTATTTTGTTTATCCACTCATCAGTCGATAGGCACTTTTGGTTGCTTCCATCTTTTGGAGATTGTGAATAATGCTACTATGAACGTTGGTATACAAACATCTGTCTGTTTTCCTGCTTGCAATTCTTTTGTGTATGTAACCAGAAGTGAGACTGCCAGGGCATATGGCAGTTGTATACTTAGCTTTCTGAGGAACAGCTAAATTATCTTCCATGGTATCTGCACCATACTGCATTGTAACCAGCAATGCACAAGTGTTCTTATTTCTCCTCATCTTCTCCTACACTTGTTATTTTCTTTTATTTTTTTTAATAGTAGGCATTATAATGGGTGTGACGTTATCTCGTGGCTTTGATTTGCAGTTCCTTAAAAGCTTATGATGTTGAGCATCTTTTCATGTGCTTTTTAGCCATTTGTATGTGCTCTTTGAGCTTCATTTAAGTCTCACAGCCTGTTGGATCTTTCCATTTTTAAGTCAAACGGTATAAAAGTGACAGGCCTAGGAAACAGCAAATAAAGATATGGGAGATGATAGTATCTGCTACTTTCAAGAATAGTTTAGAGTTTAAATTAAGTGACAATTTGCTGAACTCACTGTGAACTAGAAAGGAACAGGATGGCAAAGGATGAAAAATAAATACTCTGTTGAAGGCGCATTACACTCTCCCTTTGGTTCACACCAACATTTTTATATAACTCCTGATCATAGATTAGTTAGGTAAATTCTACAAAGTAAAAGCCATTAAGAAAGTGGGGGTCAAATAAGTTCTTGAGTGGTGCAACGGTGGCAATGGCAGAATTCTCGCCTGCCATGCCAGAGATCTGAGTTCGATTCCCAGTGCCTGCTCTTGCAAATAATAATAATAATAATAATAATTTCTTCTAACTTCCCTTTGGAATTGAAGTTGAAATGGAGAAGCGTTAGGGAGTGAAATGAGTTGAAAGGTATGGCATAGGTAAGCGAAATAAATTATTTAATCATTATTTACTAAATTATCCATCAAATCCTCAAGAATGCCAACTCTGTGAGAGACAATAGCTGAGGGCATAGACACTCTATTTTAATGACAAAGATATAATTATCCCAGGATTCTAGATTCCATCATCAGCATTGCATCATGTGTGTATTAATATATTAATATGCAGTAGCTTTCAAAGAAGATAAAAACAAACGAAATTGGCTTTAAAGTGGAAGGGGTATTCAGAGGAACAAGTGTGCTATAAAATTACTGTATATACCACATAGAAATACTCTCAATCCTCTTCTTAAACAAACTATTTTCTCATTTCAGGGAAATACTTATCAGCATACTTTTGGCACATGGTTGGCAATCATGTATTTTCTAAGATCGTAAATTAAATCAGTTTCTCAAATAATTCAAGTGCTCTGGAATCAATTTCTTTTTCCATCTCGCAAACTTAATTTTGTTTAATTAGCCTTAAAAAATACATTCAACATAATTTTTTAGCCTCTTTTCTTCATTTAAATGGTTTCAGTTACTTTAAGCTGGTTTTTGAAAACATTTTAGTGGGTTGTATTTCTATTTGTCTTTTCATGTGAAAAATTAATCATTCAAAACTATTAGAAAATTGGCCTTTCAAGAGACTTACTCCTAAGCATGCCAGCATGTGCATACATAGAAAAACAGGCATTTAAAATCAGTCCCATTTACATTATCAATGTGTCTAAAAAGAGAAATGATTCAAAAAAGAGTACCTATCCACTATCTAAGCCATGCTAATTGGACACTATGGAAAAATCCAGAAGCATGCATATTCTTTAAGACAGGATACTCAGGTGTATATGAAAACATTTTGAGCAAAACATTTCACTTTTCTTTGAAGGTTTTAACAGAAATGACACTTGAGGAAGACGAACCATTTTACAATATGATTTCAAAGTTCTGTGCCTCGCAGCTAAGATGCAGTGAAACTCTTTTGCTACTTCACAGATACTGTACTGAGATTTTTGGTCTGGAGAAAAGCTGCTTTGTTCCAATCTACATTGTTTTATCTAGAAACTGTTGAAAATAAATACTTTATATTTTTAATGGAAATATTTGTGCATTTTAGCTAAATATGAGAAATTAGTACTTATTTGAAATAATTTAGAACAAAAATATAAAGAGGAAGTATAAAGCATGAATCTAATCAATCCACTTTTGGTGTCCATTTCTCTGTTTTTTCTGTCTTTTTCTCTTTATTTCTTTTCCTGTCTCTTTCCTTAATATTTCTCTACCTCTCTCATTTCTCTCTGTTAATATTTTCATTTTAAATGGGATAATATTATGAAATTCTGTCACCTACTCTATATAATTAATGTCATGCATTTCTCTCCATACCAGTAAGTGCAGACATACATTATCTTTTTTTTTTTTTTTTAATCTGGGCAAGCACCGGGAATCGAACCCGGGTCCTCTGGCATGGCAAGCAAGCATTCTTGCCTGCAGAGCCACCGTGGCTCGCCCCATACATTATCATTTTAAAGTGTGATGAGATATGTAATTGCATGAGTGTACCAAATATATTTAATTAATTAATCCATACTTGAAGTATTTTTATTGAGTTAATATTTTTCAAATTGTAAATATGATAAAAATATTATAAAATTGGTAAATTTCTAATTGCAAATTTGAACATTTGAAAGGTGAGGTAAAATCATATGCAAATTTTTGAATTTTTATATATATTTTACCAAATCGCCATTCAAAAAAAATATGCCAATTCTATTTTCCTACCAACAATCTATGGGTGCATCTCATATCCTCTCTACTTCCTCTTCGTCTTTTAAATTTTTTCCTTTGTAATAGTTAAAAATTTACTCTTATAGTAATTAAAAACTTCTCATTTGATTTTTAATATTGTTGAAAGTATTTATGAATACCATTTTTATTCAAGCTTTTATGAAGCTCCTACTCATCTCTTGAATTTATTTGAACAGATCTCAGATATTTTATATACTAAGGATACGCAACCTTCTTTGTCTTATTTGTTGCAAATTCTTCTTTCCAATGTTTTATTTATCTTTCAATCTTAATTATGGATTATAGCATTCAGATTTAGTCCTTTATGCTCAATCCTTTTTCTTTATGTTTTCAAACATTAGCATGCTTTTTAAAATGTAGTTTTTTTAATGCACCTTTCAGGCTAGTGGAAAGTTACCGGGGAAGCATCAAGAATATCAGATGCGGGCAGGCCACGATGACTCAGCAGGCAGAGTTCTAGCCTGCCATGCCAGAGGACCTGGGTTCGATTCCCGGTGCCTGACCATGTTAAAAAGAAAGAAAATTAAGAATATCAGATGCTGAAAATTGCTCCTCTAATTGAACATGCCCAGAGTGTCATAGAACCTGAAAATTTTTGTATTGGTGTCCCATGTGCATGATTTCTTTGCTTTCCCTTCTATTAACACATTATCCACAACAATTTCATATAAAATGTGCATTACTGGTCCCATCTTACATATGAAGAACGAGAACATAAAGGTTAAGACATTTACTTAGTTTCTGTGGTAGGAATTGGCAAACCTGGGCTTTGAACACAATTTCTCTTAATTCAGAGTTCACACTCTTAACCCCTTCACTATGACTGCCTCTTGGACTGTCTTGGCACTCATTTTTAATGAGCTTCCTAGTTGGTACTTAACATGACTGTGTGCCAAGATGTTTCCTCATTGGGAGCTCAACCAACTTATTTTAAGCTTCACTCATATACACCCCATTTAAGATCTCTTCTTCAGAGAATGATGGCATCTTCAAATAGGACTAATTTCCATGATTCTAGCTTGTGTTCTAGCTCACTTTTTAAGATTTTTGTCTTTCCTTGGGCCAGTAGGAATTTCCAGAAGGAAATTTCCTTTTAAATCTCTAGTATAAACATTCTAAATTCTGTCTTCATATTTTCAGAGCGGCACTCTTTGATATCTCTTAACTAATCATTGTATAAATGTAGCTTTCAACCAAACTTTTACTTTATCATACATTTTGTAATGTTATTTGTGCCCCACCATTTGAAACAACCCAGAGTGTGTCCCCAAGGAGCTAAGTGATGGCCCACAGATGGTTGGAGAGGAAACCACTGGCATCAGACGCTGGAGGCAACGGAACTGGGATCAAGCACCAGCAGACACCAGCTCATGCCTTCCCATGTGGCAGACATCAGCCATTCTTGAGTCAAGGCATCTTTTTCTGGATGCTTTAGTTTGGACATTTTTATGGCCTTAGAACTGTAAACTTGTAACTTAATCAATTACCTTTTTAAAAACCATTCCTGGGTGGGCCACAGTGGTTCAGCAAGCAAAGTTCTGGCCTGCCATGTCGGAGACCCAGGTTTGATTCCCAATGCCTGCCCACGCCAAAAAAAAGGGAAAAAATACCCATCCCATTTCTGGTATGTTGCATTCTTTAGCAGACTAAAATACTATTGAATGCAATGTGATTAATTAAATAATTAAAAATTGTGAGCAATCCTTGGGTAAATATGACATTGTATTTCTTTCAGATATGGTGCTTTTATAGACTTCAAACTTCTTTGTGTTGCATGACAAGGAAACACAACACACTATTTTCTGACTGTTATTTACATTATTCATAGATTTCTGTATCCTTGGCTACTTTAGTGTATTCCTCATTTGACAGCTTAATTTTTCCAACTTTCTATTTGGAAAAGTTATTAAATTATATTATATACAAAGATGACATATGATAACAAGAGAAGAATATAAAGTCAGAAGTTTTAAGTAGGTTTTTATTTTTATCACCTCATAACTTCATGTTTGCAAATGTTAAGTTTCAAATCTTGGTTTTCTCAACTGCAAAATGTATATAATAAGATATGCCATTTAACTTGACAGAGATGTTATGAGAATTGCAATGGAAATGAAACAAAATAGTGGGCAAATGTATTTTGTTACACAGCATGTCATACAAATATGAGATCCTGTATGTTATTTAATACATGATAACTGATAAAAATTATAGCAATTCCAGAAACTGCATATGTACAACAAAAAAGCTTATTATGAATATGATGAATTGTTTTTCTCATTTTCATTTGAATGTAAAAGTAATGTTATAATTCTATACAGCCATTTGGGAGTGTTAGTTTTTAAGCAATGATAGGATCAATCTCTGTTTGATAGGCAAATATTTGCCGTTACACTGTAAAATATATTTAATATATTTTTGTATTGCAACTTCTTGCTGAAATTTGCTAAGTCTGGCTTAGTATATGTGAATGTGAATATGTTTGCATTTTATACATGTACGTGAAATTATGTTTAAGTTGTAATCTATTTTATATTTCTGTTAAATAATTTGCCTTTTTGTGTCTTCCTCATTTTAAGTTTTGGATGGACACCAATAATTTTCGAGAAAAATTGCATTCAGAGGGAATTCAGTGATTTGAAATTAGGATTTATTTATAAAAATCTATTTTCTGTTCTTAAGATATGGTTACCAAATGTGACTGCTAATCATTCTCAGAAACAAAAGGCTTGTCTTTTTAATACCAGGAATGACTTCCTGCATTTTGCACTGAATACAGCACCTGGGGAATATTATCTGAGGGTGGCTTTGCTTACAGTTTCTTAAGGCTGCCTTTAATTGCTTTTGCATCAAGCTGTGTTCATGAATGTGTATTCATCAAAGAGTGAAGAGCAATGTGACATTTTCAAGTTTCACTAAGTCAACTAGTACCTGTTGCCATAGTACCCATAAATGAAGAAACCAGGAAAAGACAGAGCTGTTTTTCAGTACATGTTGAAAGATGTCAGCAGGATTATAGTGTCAGAGAAAAAAAGGGAAAAGATGAAAAGAAAATGAATTGCTTACCAAATGGTCATAAATGAATATAAAAAGCAAACATAAGAGCTGACATTTCTTGGAGGGGCCAAGATATGAAAAAAGGTGTAATTATTTTTTTAAATGCATGCAAAATATCTTACCCTGCCCCATTTCTATGTAAGAAGGCAAATAGTCACCATGCAACTGGTCTCTTAATAGAGAAGGGCTTTCTCCCCTACTAGGGAATGTCTTCCTGGTTTTAGCTGAAATGGAAGAAAGATGCCTGAAAATAATTTTGTGCCCTTTAAATAGTCTTTGAGTTTAATTAATATTCAAATATGCATTGGGATAATTAAGGCTAGAACTTGCAGATATGTAGAACATTAAAATAAAGATCCAACCTTATTTAAATAGTGTGGCCTCATATTCTGGCTTTATTAGTCCTTGATTTCTAAGTGTCAGTGACTTTCGATAATGAAACAATTCCTATGATATAAACCAGCTACACATTTGGTGTAATCATTAACTCAATCTCTTGTACTTCCAAGAATGTGATTTCTGAAATCTTCTTCTCTGATGTCTAGTCTACTGTCTTTCCTTTTCTTATAAATTGATTTTTGTCTTTATTTCATATGCTAATTTCTGTGCTCTGCTTTGGCCTCAGGCCATTAACCACCCAGGGACTTGCCCTCTTTCCCTACTTCTGTTTGACTCCAGAATCTTCCATGGTCTTTACTTTCTATCGTAACTGCTCTTCAACTCTCTTTCTGACTAGCTGACTCTGCAATAAAAGTTGTATGACTTTCATGTTGGAAGGGTCTGTCAATAATATGGGGTAAGGAGATAGAATTATCTGATGTTCTGGAGAAGCTGAGCCCTCTAAGTTTCAGGACTTATCTGGTCCAGGGACCCATCTGGAGGTTGTAGGTTTCTTGAAAGTTACTCTAGTGAATGGAACCCTTGTGGAATCTTATATATTGCCCTAAGTGTTCTTTAGGATTGGCTGGAATTGTCCTGGTTGGGGTTTGCAGGTTATAATAGATAGCAAGGTCTAACTGAAGCTTGAGTAAGAGCAACCTCCAGAGTAGCCTCTCGACTCCACTTGAATTCTCTATGCCACTAATACTTTATTTGTTACACTTCTTTTCCCCATTTTGGTCAGGATGGAACTGTTCATCCCATGGTGCCAGGGCCAGACTCATCCCTAGGCATTATCTCCCACATTATGCTTACTCCGTACCATTTGGGATTTTCCAATTTTGACACTTTTCTCTTCTCTTTCAAACTTTTTCTAGAAGGCACTTCAATTTAAATCAATGATACCACACATATTTAAAAACTCATCTATCTTCCTAGTCTATGCAACAATTAATGTTAAATAAATGATGCCCCCCAAGTTCCCTCTTCTACCTGAGATATGTTTTTGGTTATCACCTGTCTTTCCCTTTTCTGTCTCCCTGAAAGAACACCAGACCCTCCATGTGGGCTTTTCTTCTAATTTTCTTAGTCTTATGAACTGGAAAGAGGAACATAATGGCTTAAATAGGACTCTAGTCTATCAATAATATAAGCATAAGAAAAGTCCTCCATAGTTTATGTTGGTAGAAAATTTCATCAACATTATTCTAAGACTTTCTTCAGCAAATCTTAGAAATTTAAAAACAGCCCTTTAAAATTTTGGCTGTGATTTGAATCAGAGATTCAAGTCTACCCAAAGCTAAAAGCTTCTCAGTAAAGAATGTCTTTAAACAAAAAATAAATAAAGCAAGCAAACATCCCTCAGCCTACACATCACTTTGCATGATGCTCTCATAGCTTGTCTTTTTATAATTAACAAGATTTTGAAAACAGTAGCTCACAAGAATCCAAGAATCGTTTACATCTTTTTATAGAAAGAATAGGTCATTAAAACAATGTTTTCCAACAACTCTCACTATTGGAAATCTACTTATTTCCTTTCTTCAAAAAGATTTTAGAAAAACTGAAACTAAAAAAGGGATTTCCCTAGGGTTACAGAGGAAAATACATTGTACTCCCTAAAAGATTAAAACAAAACATTTTATCTTGTAATTTAGTGCTAACCTCATTGAAACATAATGCCTAGGGTCAAATCTTCAAATATCACTAATAAGATTATGGAACGATGGCACGGTCAAGCTTTATTGCCATGCCAACATTAAAGTAGGAGGACGTCTTCGATAAAAATGATAAACTGATGGTGGTGACTAAGAAGGCAAAAATGTCTTAAATGGACTCCTAATAAATTTTGCTAAACAGCCTAAGGCACTTCCCCATCTGTATGTGCTATAAGCATTCAGTCATTGTAAAGTTTCTCCAGCG
Organism: Tamandua tetradactyla; assembly: GCF_023851605.1. NCBI lineage: Eukaryota > Metazoa > Chordata > Mammalia > Pilosa > Myrmecophagidae > Tamandua > Tamandua tetradactyla. Next base: position 30,445,770 of record NC_135348.1, on the reverse strand, counting down.
GTCCTAGGATGTGCTATGACAGTTACAAGGAAGACTGACAGTTACAAGCCAATTCCACATCTCTTTGTTAATCACATTAAGAAAGCAGCTTTGTATTCTCTCCTGTTGTGTCTGGACATATATATCCCCAGTGCACCATATTGAAAACTTTCATCCTAGTACCCATCTGTTGCCAACAAATGACCAGTTTAAATGCAAAAATGGGTGATAGAGGTATGAAATTCAGCCAGGACATTTTTCTAGGCCCCGTTTTTCTAATTATCTTTTGTGAAAAGACAGAACTCAACACATACTGCATTTTCAAATGTGTCCTTTGAGAATCTGAGTCATATTTTATGTGATAATGAAAATTATCCCTTCAAAAATTAGAACTTGGTCATTGTAAACACAAAGGTTTGGCATAGCTGCTGTTTTTCATCGTACTGTTTATGATGAAACTCAGCTATTAGAGTCTGGATTTTATGAAGAAAATGATTCTTTCTAATTGGCTAGAAGAGTTTCTCATATTGCTTGATCAGTTTCCCAACTCCTACAGTCAAATAGATAAGCGCTTCAGCACAGAGAACAGCTAGTTGGGGAAATTAAAATTTATTTTTTCAATTACTTTGTGAACATCTGCATGTTAATAAGAGAGAGGTGTATTAACACAATTAACAATTTCTTCTCTTTTTAAGTTGCACTCGTGGATTAATTTCTAAATTTTCTAATCGGTTTTTCTCTTGTATTATAAGTTAAAGGGTAGTCAACGTCAAACTGATTTTCCTGTATGAAGATATCACTTGGAGAGTGGGTATCTTTCAATGATTTTAGAAATTATTGAGTCAAATAAAATAATTCTATGACAGATAATGCAATTTGTCATATCAAACTGCTCTTCGGAACGATTTCATAATACCTAGAACTAATCTAAATTGCATTTAACATCATTCGGTTAAGCAGAGTAATGGCAAGTTACTCACCTGGGAGAAGGACCCATTCGACCTAGCAAGCAGCACAGCAGAGGGCCCAAGTACACAGGTTCAGAAGGCAAAGAGCCTGGATCAGATCCTGGCTGTGCCACTTTCCAGCTATGTGACCTTGGGTAAGTTTCTTCATCTGTAAAACAATGCCAACAGATGTACCTAACTCTTTGGATTGTTATAAATATTAACTTACAAATCAGAAAGGTTTTATAACTGTTCTGAGTATATAGCAATATCCTATTGCTTTACAGTTCTCCTAATAAAGCTGTACAACCCTGGAGAAGGTACGAGACTGAGTGCTTAGAATACACACTGCAGTATAGAATGATAGAAGATATCTGGAATAGATCCACAACCCTGAAGAGACACCGATTAAGAGAAAGAACCAATGTCATGGAGAAGAATCTAACCCATTTTCATTTTAGTGGATTCTCATGGAATGCATTGCTGCTGAGCATTTTTTCCATATATAGCTGATTTTCTCAGTTACAATTAAAACCAGGCTTCATTCCCTCTCTTACCAAGAATGTGCATATTCTCAGTAAATGCAGCCTAATTTAAAATTGGGGGAAGGGAAAGCACATCAGAAAATGCAGTAGTTATATTAAAAAAAAAAAAAGATCACCCAATTTCCTGCATAACAAACCAAAGTACTTTAGATTAGATACATCCCTATTCGTTCCTTTAGCATAAATAATAAAGAGTTAATTCTATATCACTCTTAAGGTCTGAGAACCAAAGACTGTGTATCACCAATGAGATGCATCCAAACAGTCTGCCTGAAAGACCATAAAATTTAACTGTAGTCTTTAAAGAGGCAATAATTGCTAATCATCACTTTGATGTAGAATCTCAACTATTATAGCTGTAAATAATCCTTCCTCCTACTATGTTTTTTAGTACATTGCCTTTCTTAACGTTAATTTTCATAGTTAAGAAAAATGTCATATACTTTGTTTTAAAACACTTTTTAAAGGTTCATTGAATGACATATTCATCCCTATGGCAAACTAATTTCACACATTAGATTAGCAGCAAAAATAGCCAAGCAAGAATCATCACATCTAGTATATTTGGCTAATAGTTATGTTTTAAGAAGAGGAAGTTGCAGTAGATGGGCCATGGATGGGAGAAGGGAGAGGCTGGAGACAGGAGTGAAGGTTGGGATTGCGCTGAAAAAATTCAGTCAAGAAACAGTTAGGAAATGCCCAGCGACATGTTTCTCTAAGTCTCCCTTCGATGCAGCAAAAATCTGAACAAAAAATGAGAGAGAGAGAGAGAGAGAGAGAGAGAGAGAGATTGAGAGGAGATCATCTTTAAAGGAAGAAACCTTCAGATGCCACAGAGGAACCACTAAAACCCATATTACCCCAGGGATTATTTGATCTGCTAAGGGACCTAATAATAAGGGCTGCAGTTTTAGGTCCAAACCTCAGTAGAGGCCTGGGCCTGGAACTGAGACCTACACAGAAATCCAGTACCCTAAAATGGATGTAGCTTCCTTGGCAAAGAACTAGAATACTCACTGTCTCAGGAAAAGAGCTGGCTGTTTGCCTGTACCGAGGGGTGCATGGAGAAAAAAGTCTCCTATAAAAAGTCCAAACTGCAACTGTGTACTCCACATGGGAATGGGTCTAGATTTACAATACTGCATGGTTTCAAAACTCTAACTAAAAGATAACCATAAAACCTAGTCTAAGAAAGGTCATCTGAAGCTACTTAGTAGAGAAGAATGAAAAGCCACTGTGTAGGGATACTTCCACAGTCCAGGAAAAGGATAACTGCCAGGAGGCAAGGCAATCCTTTGAAAATGATATCTCTGTGAAAACGTGTTCACCATAGGAAGATGCAAGATAGCATGAAGAAAAGTCCACAGACTTTTAGCCCTCCAAGAATCTAGGAAAATAGAAAAATATAAAGATACTTTTAATTTATGATTTTAATCATTAAAGGGTTACAAAAAAGAAAGCTGAACAACGATACAAAATAACTCAGTGAAAAGAGAAATATTTTTAAAGAAGGAGAAAAGAACTAAATAAATCTTTTAGGAGTAAAAACACAGAGCTAGAAAGTGCATGCGCTGTAGATACGCTAAATAGCTGAGTGGACACGTGCAGGAAAAGCGCATTAATGGACCAGAATAGAACCTCCAGAAGCTGCCAAGAGAGAGGAAGAGATGAGAAATATGAAACAGGAGCTAAGAAACTGAAGGGTAGAATGGAAGACTCAAAACATTTCCAATATTTTTGACAGTAAGGAATAGAGAGAATAAAGGAAAGGCAATATATAGATAACGGCTGAAAATTTTCCAGAAATAATGAAAATGTAAATATTTCTATTGTAAAACTAACATAAATTCCAAGGGTAACAAAATATGAATTTTTAAAAATATGAAATTCAAGATAAATGAAAAAGAAACCTCTACCTGAAAATATAAATGAAGATATCTTTATGCTATCTTTTTATAACATTTTTACAACACAACAAAAAGTATAAAAAGCAAAAAGTATAAGATTATTATCAGTTTACTAATATGCCATGACCATATTAATATTAATATTAATATTAACACTTCACTTTGAGTAAAAACAATATAAAAAATGGTAAGTCGTAATATGAGAATACATATTATAGAATGAATATAGTGAAATTATAATTTAACCTGAAAGAGGTAATAATTTAATAGAAAATGTTTTAAAGGTTATCACTAGGCAATTCACAGACAACAAAAATATGAATAGTCGACCATTATATGAAAATATTTTCTTTCGATCAACAAGATGGAAATAAACTTTTTTTTTTTGCAAGGGCAGGCACCAGGAAACGAATCCAGGTCTGGCATGGTGGCAGGCGAGAATTCTGCCTGCTGAACCACCTTGGCCTGCACAGAAATAAATTTTTAAACAATGTTATGCCCTCCAGATTGACATAAATATTTTTAAATGATAATGACAATGTTGGCAAGCATGTGTGCATTGATCTTTGCAAGCAAATTTGCAATTTGAAATTAAAATTATATGTTATGATCTAGAAATTCTAGTTCAACTGCCATATTGTTTGCAACAGCTGTACCGTAGGATGAATAAATGATGGTATAGTATTCTAAACATATTACTTATTAGGAACACCTCATTTCTGCTTTGCTTTACTTCATCTTGCAGATATTGCATTTTCTACAAATTGAAGATTTGTAGCAAAACCTTGAGTTGAGCAAATTTATCAGTGCCATTTTTTCAACAGCATGTGTCCAATTCATGTCTGTGTTACATTGGATCATTTTCACAATGCTTCAGACTTTTTCATTATTCTTCTATTTTTTGTTGTAATGTGTGGTCCGTGATCTTTGATGTTACTATTATTTAGGGGCACATAATATGGCAAACTTGATAAATATTGCATGTGCTCTGACTGCCCTCCTGACCAGTCATACCGTCCCTCCTCCTCTCCTCAGGCCACCCCATTCCCCAAGATAAAACGATATTGAAGTTAGGCCAATTAATAACTCTATAATGACCTCTAAGTGTTCAAGTGAAAGGAAGGGTTGCACAGCTCTCCCGTTAAAACAAAAGCTAGAAGAAATTAAGCTTAGTGAGGAAGGCATGTGAAAAGTTGAGATAGGCCCAAAACTAGACCTCTTGTCAAACAGTTAGCCAAGTTGTGAATGCAAAGGAACAGTTCTTAAAGGAAATTAAAAGTGCTACTATGCTGAACATATGAATGATAAGAAATCAAAATAGCCTTTCCTGCTAAAATGGAGAAAGTTTTAATAGTCTTGATATCAGATCAAACCAACTACAACATTCCCTTAATCCAGAGTCTAAACCAGAGCAAGAGTCTAACTCTTTTCAATTCTGTGAAGGCTAAGAGCGGTGAAGAAACTGCAGAAGAAAAGTTTGAAGCTAACAGAGTTTGACTGTTGAGGTTGAAGGAAAGAAGCTGTCTCCATACCATGAAAGTGCAAGATAAGAAAAAGCTTCCACAAGTTATTCAGAAGATCTAGTTAAGGTAATTGATGAAGGTGGCTATAGTAGACAACAGATTTGCAAGGTAGATTAAAACAGCCTTATATTAGAATATAAGATGTCATCTAGGACTTCTATAGCTAGAGAGAAGTCCATGCCAGGCTTCAAAGCTTCAAAAGACTCCCTAAATCCCTTAATAGGAGTTAATGCAACTAGTGACTTTAAATAAAAGCCGATGCTCATTTACTATACATTGGCTCTGACACTTTCAAATGCAATTTAGAGCAGCTTTCCCATAGGGTTTAGGTTAAATTTCAGATTGGACATCATGACACAAGTGGTCTTTCATGAGGACTGTCTAGTATCTTCTCAGTCATCTCCTTCCTTGAGGACCTTCTTTGCTTCAGCCCAAAAGACCGCAGGCACTTCCCCTCTCAGCATTTCCCGTTCTTCAAGATGCATATATTTCAGCACTCACCTAGTCAATGCAACTCTTCCAAGGAAAACTCCATTGCTGAAATACCTACTGAGGAAGGCAGACCTAGGGCTGTCCTTGACAAAGTGCTACCACTGACTTACCAGATAAAGTGCTACATCAGCAAATCTGGTAGTGCCTTGCACAGAAAAAATATCTTGTTAGAGAAAACAGTAATATGCTATTTATCTTTTATCTTTTTATCTTTTTAATCTTTTTTATTTTTTTATCCTTTGCTCCAGAATTCGAGTATAAAAATGTGAGTATAAATAACCCCAGGGCTTCAGGGATAGATACAAGAACACTCATAGTAAAAACAGAAGCCAAAAGAGTAGAATGCTCATATTAACAACCAAAAACTAGAATGAAGAATAAGTGAGTTTCCTTTCACCTAACTTTAAGAAGCAAGGATTACTGTATTATTTCTAGCCCTATAGTAAGCAAGTATTTTTAAACTCAAATATATTTTTAGTGACGTAGGTAGTATAAAAATATAATGAAAGTAATTTCAGAGCTAAATCATTGTTGCTTTTTCATTTTTAAAAAAAAATTCAAAATTTTCAAAATTTGCCAACACTTTGTACCCAGCAAGCAGCAACTCCTCTTTCCTCCCTTCCCCTGCCTTGGTAACGTCTAATTTATTTCCTCAAAGTATGAATTTGCTGTTTCTAGATACTTCATATAAGTGAAATCATGGAGTATTTGTCTTAATGTGCCTCGCTTATTTCACTCAAAATAACTTTTCAAATTTCATTCTTGTGTCAGATAGATGTATAGCATGTATCGGAAGTTTATTCCTTTTTATTACTGACAAATACTCCATGATGTGTATATTCCACATTTTGCTTATCTACCTGCTGATAAAGACCTCAGCTGGACTTCGCAGCTATGATGACTAATGCTGTTATGAACATTGGTGTACAAGTATCTGTTCAAGTCCCTGTTCTCACCTTCTTTGTTCATATAATCCCTAGGAGTGGGATTAACAAGTCACATGGTAATTCTATATTTAACTTTTTGAGGATCCATCATACTGCTTTCCATTGTGGTGGTAATATATTTCCAACAATGCACAATATTTAAACTACATATGTTTAAGGGGAACATATGTAATTATACATTTAATTATTGAGAAATTGCTTAGGAGTACTATTCACCCCCAAAATAAAACAACTGAAAACGTTCTCTATATTTATGAATTTAATTTTCTTGAGTGTTGTTCCTAACTTTTCAAGGATGCATTAGCTTTAGAAACTGAGATTTGATTTTATCAAATTAGTTTTTTTTCCTTGATTTTTGCCTCAGAGTTTATTTTCCTGTTTCCTGATAGAGCAAATAATGGCAATATAGTTATTTACACAGATAACCTCTGGGTGAATTTTTTTTTGGTATGTTATATGCCCGGGATCATATTTCATTCTTTCCCAAGTGAGTATCCCATTATTGCAGCACCATTTGTTGAATTTTTGTTTGTTTATTTTTTCTTCATTTGTTTTTGCTAAGTGCAGGGACCCTAGAATCAAACCCCAGTCTCTTACATGGCAGATGAGAATTCCACCACTCAACTACCCTTGCACCCCCTGGGGTGAGGTTTTTTCAAGTTTTCAAAATAACTGTGTACTATAATTACAAAGTAGTATTAGAAAAAGATAAGATTAGATAGTTTCTTAACTAACAGTAAAATCATATATTTTGTGTCCCCAAAGAAAATTTAGACCTGAACTTAAATCAAATTTTTCACTGAAAGGAACAGCTTTAAAAAACAAGGAGTATCCAAAGACACAATATAGGGGTCTACTCAGGTAATATTTAATGATGTATTTTACTTCTGAATTAGTTAATTATGCCCCAAGTCGAAAGTGGCTGGTACAGCAGTAGCAGTCGGGGGGGTGGGGTGGGGGGGTGGGGGAGGTGGGAATAGAATGGATCCTGACTCCATTCTAAGATTCCATTCCCATGGATATGAAAAGGAAAGCAGGCCGGAAGTAGCAGTGAATGAAATCGTTTCACGCAGCCTGCCATCAGAAGGGAGGGGGAAGGGTCAGGGGAAAGAAGAAAACCAGGGAAGACAGGTCACAGAAACTATGAGCCAGGAAGTGAATTCTTTAAAATGATGTTTGCCAGAAGCTAAATTCTTGTAAATGTGGTTCTTTTTTTTTTTTCTTTGCTATTACTTTTGGAATGAGGAATACTTGGGGACCGGATGAGAAAAAGGTCAGAAGTCATTAAATTGTAGTTTTATGAAGACTATAATTGCTCCATTCCAGTTTAACATTTAAAGCTACAAGCCAATGAAAAAAACAATTCTAAGTCTCATGAACCAATATTTCCAGAAGATTTATATTGTGTGAGAAACAAGTCTCATTCTTACATATTGGGTTATATTTTTAAAAATCTGTTTTTACTTTAGACTTGCTTGCTGGGAGGACATAGGAGGGGGCAGTGGAGTGGGGTGGAGGCTGTTAGTCAAGAATGGCTGCCGCGTGTGTGGGAGTTCAATGAATCTGAACAGTCTAATAATTTCAATTCTCTGGAGAAGCCGGTCTGTTTCTTATCTCGACATTTAAGAGAAAAATAATTTTTGTCCAATAGGCACAATAATCTTTCAACTATTGAGACATCAAACATACGCTAATCCAGAGTTCAGGTTAGCTTTAATGCATTAAAAGATGAAGATTGAAAAGTACATATTTATACCATACTACATATCCTCTAACATATATAATATTGATCTTTTCTCCAGTGTAGCTCATGCTTTAAGGCCTAAAGCTACAACAGGCCTTCAGCTGTTAAGAATCGAACAATGAAATAGATGTTTTATTTCTTGCAATATTATTTTCAATCACCATAAGCCGACAAATCAGTAGCATGCAAGCCTAGGCAGCTACTGATGATGACTGAGCAGCTTGAGTTGAATTATTTTAGAAATATTTAAATCTGTGAACTCTTTTAGAAAGAACAAAAAATGGGGGAGGAGGGAAACCCTTTATCATTATCCTAAAACCTTACTGCACAAGCATTAATTGGGAGTGGAAATGTCTCCTTCCAAAAGTTGCATTAATTTTTTATGTGACTTTTATCATGCAAAAGTATCCTCGTTTTTAAATTACCTTAATATGGCTGATTTTACCCATTTTAAATTCTTGACACACAATTGTATAAATGTCTGTTTTCACAAGGTAAAGCAACTGCCCAAGGGATTATTAGCATCCCTTTAAAAGAAAATGTTTGTTTCTTTTTTTGGATTTTAGCTATTTCAAGTAATCTTGAGAAAAACATAAGAAGGATAAAAGCTAGATAGATAAAAGTATTTAAACACCCAGAGGACATGGCTAGCACTAGATTGTGTATTTTCATGTTCAGTGGTAATATCTTTAAAGCTAAAGGTCTCTTTTCCAATTACTAAATTGCTAGAGAATTTTGGAAACAGCTTTTAGTAATCCAAGCCTACAAGAACCATAATGGTCTATAAATTGTATCCCACCTGGGTTTTGGATTAGACTTCTGATATAGCTTCTAGAAATTAGAATAAAGTAAAAATCGAATAAAAGATACAGTTATAGTTCAAAAAATGGAAACATTATGACTCCATCTCTTTGAAATGCTGACCGTTCGTTTATACTTTTGTAATAAATTTTATATAACAATTATATGCCTTATTCAAATTCCTTAATTAAGGAGTCATGGAAAGAGAGTCTATACTGTATATTTAATAACTACTTTCTTTCAATAAGACACCTTGTGGAATATCCAGCATGGGAATTCTAGAAAATAAAAGTTAATTAGACAGGTAAGGACACCGACCTCATTAAGATACCTTAGTATTTGTCAGAGAAATCAATACCTCAGTGAGTTCATCAGGGTGAAAAACAGAGCTAGTGTCATCTTAATTGAAATCAAGTGGAGATGAAAGATATATTTCACTAGATGCCCTTTATGAGAAATCTGTAGGGTTAAAGCAGTATTAGACTCAAGCACTATAACAAATAGTCTAAAAGTTGTTTAAATTCAAAGCAGGAATTATGCTATTAGAATATTTGAGTGAGCATAACGTAATACACATGTGAAAGTAAATGTTCTCTCAGTATTCTCTAGGGCGTCTGCCTTACCTGAACATCTCTACAGTTGATATAAAAATAATCTGTCGACGGTTAAAGCTGACTGAGAAATAGCAACCCTGATTCTTCTGGCTCATTTTCTAAATTACCTTTGAGCACCAGGGAATGAAGCTTGCTTTTAACTCGGTGGCTGTACAACAAACATATTCCTCATGGAAAACACATGTGCGGGGTCATATTTCCTCATCTCAGCATGTGTCAGCCCTCTTAGAAAAACAGAATGAGGAATGAAAGCAATTATTTCACCTCAGTTAATTTGTAAGTTTCCCCAGTAAGGCTTGAATTTCACGTTATATTTTTGCATGTTTGTGAAGAATGATTTCATCAACACATTGAGAATTTGAACTCTTGAGACAGAAAAAGAAGAGACAGACAGACAGATGAGAGTCTCTTAGTAAATAGCACAGATGTTCCCACTTTTGCATTTAGCTAAGTTGAGATACAAATGTACAGTTTTGGTTTGAGGGAAACAACCTTAAAAACGTAAAATGTTTGATGTTACAGCTATTCTACACATCAAGTAAACAAAATTCTGCCCTAAAAGAGAGAAATGTGGGCTCACCTATTAAAGGTTTCCCATCTTGTCAGCCCCCTTTCTATTCTGACCATCTGCTCTTCTTCTGTGTTGTTCACTCTTTATGTAAGTTGTCTTGAAATTATCACTTACTGAGTGACTTATATGAGAAACATCAGGCTGAACCCTTTTGATAAATGATCCTCTGATAAATAATCCTTGGTCTAAAGGAATTTACACTCTAATTGGGACTATGTATATAAATACACATGAAGAAGAGATTACCGAGCACCTATTTTATGTCATTCACTTTTTCACAAATTCTGTATTTCGTGAGCATTGTAAAACAAAAAGAAAATTGAAATGAACATAGTTACCCATTATGACACAAGGACTCTGAAATTCAAGAGGCTCAAGGTCCCACTACTGATAAATGTCAAATCTCAGATTTGAACCTGAAAATCTGTCTCAAAACCAGTATTTGTTTTCAGCCAGGCACCTCTCCTCTGCTGCTACTGCTTTCTCTCTCTAAATTCTTTGCCACATTCCTCACCTTATACTCTTTCATTGTTTAAGGAACTGTTTTAGTTTCTTCGGCTCTCCAAGCCAATGACATGAAAAGGGTTGGGTTAGACAATGAGAATCTATTCACTCGTGGGTTTGAGGCTCAAAGAAAGTCCAAGTCAAGGGCTTATCAAGGGGATGCTTTCTTCCTGAAGAATGGTATTCGGGGACTGACCCTTGGTCCTTGGCTCACCTGTCACATGTCGATGTACTTGGCAGCTGCTCTTGAACTCTTGCTTCTCTTCTGGGTTCTGTTGATTTTTCAGTTTCTTGCCTCCATGGATTTTTCTTACTGTGTTTGAATTTCATTCTGTTCATAAAGAACTCCTGTAATAAGATTAAGACCCATCCTGATGGAGGAGAGGGACACACCTGCATTGAAGTAACTTCATGAAAAATGTCTTATGGTGGGCTCACACCTGTGGGAATTGATTAAATTTAAGAAAATATTTATTTTTTGTGGGGTACATATAGTTCCAAACCACCACGTGGGGATACAGGGAAGATCTGTAGAAGAACTGGACTGATGACCCCAGTAACAGAAAATAATAAGGGTCAATTTTTCATGTAAGCACAAAACAGAGGTAGAGAGCCCCTGTAAGACAGGATAATTTTGAGAGGGCACATCCCTCAAATACATTGTATAGTATCATCATCTGTCTTTGTTCTTTTTCTTTTTGTGTGTGTGTGTGCTATTTGCTCAGGGTCACATTTCATTCTTTTTCCCTGTGAGTATTCCATTATTGCAGCATCATTTGTTGAATTTTTGTTTGATCTTCCATTCTTTGTGTCCCTGTTTGTTTTTGGGGGTAAATGCATGGGCCGGAAATCAAACCTGGGTCTCCCACGTGGCAGGTGAGAATCCTACCACTGAACTACCCTCGTACCCACTTTTATATGTCTTTTAAGTCTAGATTTAAGCGGCCTTTCTTTGGATTATAATGAAAGGTTTTGAAATGAAATTAAAGATGGCCAAGCATTCTTACTTCTTAATATTATATATATAAGTTTATTGTTGCATTCTGCTATTTAGACAGCACATTAACTCTAAGAATGTACTGTCTGAAATGAATAATCAGTAAACCAAGAAGGCCAGTATGTCCTGGCAACAGATTATGCACAGAAAGGAAACAAGAGCCTCCAATACAGGTTTTGTGAAGTACTGGTAGCATCCAAGCTCCCAAATGACTGACACATCTGATTTGGCCTGGACATAGCATTCGTATCATTCACCAGTCTTTTTTGATATTAAGCTCATTGTAATGCAATTGCCTGGACTTGAAGTCACAAGATATTCTTATTTATACTAATTGTATGATTTGGGTCAAGATATTTTAATACTGGAGATCTCAGTTTCAGTGACTGCAAAATGGGGTTAGTAATACATATCTCACAAGGTGCTACAAATATTAAATGAGATAAGACCAGTAAAAATGCCCAGGCTGATGCCTTACATATAGACCTTAGTCAATGTAACTTGACATTGAAGACAGTTTCCACAGTAATTAAACACTGGAACCTGCCATCTACGACTTATATTGCCAATCATCTGCCCAAGATATATCATGGCTGCCTAATTTATGTAGAGTGGAATAGACTGAAACCACCACAAGAAAGGAAACGGGAAGGATCACCCAAAAGCTGGGTGATCTATTGCCTCAAACAACATAGTAAGGCTTCAGGGTACTGAAAACTATTGACAACCCTTAGGACAATTTGATAAGCAGATAAAACTAATCTAGATGATATCTGCAAGCATAAAAAGAATAAATTCAAATATTCCATCTAAAGATAATATCTGTAACCTGAAATCAATATCATCAATATTTGTGTCAGTTCTTTTCAACAGCAGAGCTCATTTGCATCCGCACCTCCCCAGCAACATTACATGGACTGATGTTCCCCAAAGTTTCAGAGTTAGTACAATTAGTGTTGATTTCTCTGAAATAAGTTAAAAAGTACATTTTTTGCGACCCTTTTATGTGCACCATAATCTGTTTTAGAGGCATTTCATTTCCCCATGACACAACATTTTGATGTATTAATTCTCATATCACAGGGAGTAAAAAGAGATTCAGCTTTATTATAGCCACTAACTTCTTGGGGCAAGTAGAAGTGGGAAATGAATCAATGCTACTACCTCCAGAACACATGCTCTTCAGTTTGTAAAAAGTGACTTCTGTTAATTTTCTTTAGTTATGTTGATTTAAAGTGACCTTTTCCCCCATGCTTTAGGTACTTTCTTAGTAGGGAACTTAATACCCAGCAATTTGTTGCAATACAAGTTAGTCAAAAAGGAAAAGAGATAAGGATACCAAGGCTATTTAAAACCTTGGTTCAGTTTCAAATAGAGGAATATTAATTTCTCACCATTTATTAAATGCATATTTAAAAATTATAACTGTTTTGGTTATAATAGTGACACATAGGTTTTCTTTCTACAGTTTTCATTTAATTTACCTGTTTTGTATATGGGGGTAATATTTAGGTCAATTAGATTGCTACTTTCATTTTTCTAATTATCAGTTGCTTTACTCTTTAAAGAATATTAACTTTAATTTCATCCACTTTTTGGTAGTTTTCCTTTCATCTTAAGGTCAGTTCCTTCTGTGGAGTGCTGTGTTAGAGCAAGCCTTGGCATCTAAAGTATATATATATTCTTTGTTTTTTAGAAATAGGTGAGAGAAAAGAAGAGTGGTAACTGTACAATATATTTTGTTGAATCATATATATTTAGGCAGAAAGAAAATGAAACCACTTATTTCTTTCTAGGTGATCGATTTCTAATAGAAACTAGACATCGTAACTATATTCTAGGCTTCAGAAGAAAGCACATCTTATATATTTTCAATTACTCCAGTGCCTCATGCTGCTACTCTCACAGAAAGAATTTTTTTTTTTTAACTTGGAAGTTAGAAAGTAAAAAAGTGCTATAGAAAAAGTTCAGTAAGGAAGAAGAAAAAAGTGTACTGGGGGAGGATTGACATATTAAAGGGAAAGCCAGGGGAGGGCTCACTGCAAAGATGGCAAATAAGCAGAAATATGAAAGCAGTCAGGAAATCTGGGGAAATAAAATTCTGGACAGACAGAACAGCTAGTATAAAGGTTCTGAAGCAGGAAAGTAACCTGTATTTGCAGAACAAGGAGGCAGACAGTATGGCTGAGACAAGGTCAGAGAGGTATAGGGTGGCCTGGCTGTTCACAGGTTTTTGTACAAAGAAGGAGGAGATATGACATTAAAATAATTAAAATGGTTACCTTGGCTGTTGTTGAGTATAAAGTAATGAGGGCAAATGTGAAAGCAGGGAGATGAATAAGTGAGGTAATATAATAAAATTCACAAAGAAACATAGCAGTGACTTCGACCAAAATGAGGGCAATGGAATTGGTGAGAAGTGGTTGGATTATGGATACATCGTGAAAGCAAAATCAAGAGGAATTGCTGATACATTGAGTGCACAGAATGAGAGAAGAGAAGAGAAAAGTGCATGATAATTTCAAGATTTGGGGGCTAAGATACCTGAAAGGCAGAGTTGCCATAAATAGAGGTGAGGAACTTTGTTGGGGAAACAGGTTTGGGATGTGGGGTGCAGATTAACAAGAGTTTGGCACATGTTAAATTTGAGATGCCAGTTAGACAAATGCAAGAGTATGCTAAACTGGTAGCTAGAAATATGGATGTTGAATCTGAGGGATGTAATGTGGGTGTGTTACCATAAACCATCAGACCAGAAAAGACCCACAAGGGAGTAAATGAAGCTAGACATGAGAAGTGTAAAGATGGAGCTCTGGGGAATGCCAACCTGAAAGAATAGAGAATTTAGGAAAAATTCAGTTACAGATGATGAGAAAGATCTGTCAATAAGCAGGAGTAAAATTAGTAAAGTCTGGTATACCGTATGCCATGTGAAAAACAGAATTTCAAGAAGGCAAGGTTGGGTACTTCATAATAGCTGAATAACATTTTATCTGGAATGAATTCTTGATAACTTAGCTCACCCTCTAATTTAAAGACATTTAATTACGCCTTATAAGTCTGTGAAATAAGAATATTTTGACACAACATCATCATCGCACCTTAGCAGGTCAGAATTAAATATGAAACAGTGTGCAGTAGCTATAATACTTGCTATTTAGATGGAGAAATGAACACAATTACCAATTTATCACTTTGACAAAAATGTGTCTTTTGGCTCATGAAATATGGTCAATATGACAGTACTTTGTACTATATATAAAACAAATGGCAGAAAAAGGAAATGTTACCATAATTAACCTAAACTTTTTTTGAAAGTACTGAAGTGTATTTGCATTATGGACTTAGGCCATTTTAAATTTTAAAACCTAAGACTCTTGTGTATACAAATATATACACTGAGAATGTACATGTTTTTTAATAAAAAATATATGAATTGGGTGGGCCGCGGTAGCTCAGCAGGCAGAGTTCTTGCCTGCCATGCCGGAGACCCAGGTTCAATTCCTGGTGCCTGCCCATGCAAAAACAAAAACAAATGTGTGAATTACTACATAATAGGATTTGCCATTGCCATGGGTTTCTCTAAAAGTAAGCACTCAAATGTCCTTAAAATAGATGACAGTATCCACAAGCTATCTGTTGTATAACAACTGATTACTGTGAGAAAAGCATACGTACATTATGCTTTTCTAATGAACAGAGTGGCTACAAAATACTAAAAAATGTCACGGTGTGGGTAGATGAGAGCACATATATAAGAGACAAGGGTATTTGGTTTTATGGACAATATTAATTAACTTAACTATATTATTAGTCAATCACAATTTGTGATAGACTAAAATATTTTAAGCCCTTGACGTTTAGGAATAAGAGAAATAATTTTAACATTGATGACAATAACTAAATAGCTGTTGTGGAAGTTTACACTTCTAAGTACCTAGTTTAGAGAATAAGCAGAGCCTGGCTCTCACAGGGTAGAGCCTGCGTACTTGTGCACGAAAACGCTTATATTCCAAGAACACCCGCCTCCCCACACTGCCTCCTTGCCCTGCCCCCTTTACCCTTTCACTTCACCCCACCTTGCTCAGTTGCCCCTTTAACGCTGAACATAGGTCGGTTTCATCTGCTGCCTCCCAATTTTCTTTCTTCTCTCCCTCTTTCAATCTTTTGCTCTCCCTCTCTGTCTTTGTGAGTTGGGTTCTACTGCACCATATGGCAGCTGAGAGAGGGCTAGTGCAGGGATCTGGCTCAGAACAAAAGGGGCTGTGGTGTCAAAGCAGCCCATGAATGCATGGGGCACCGACAAGCATAGAAGGGCCTCCAGTGCTGTCAGCCAGGTCCAAAGGGCCAACTTACAGAGCTCCTCTGTGGGGACAGAAAAGCAGGAGCTCTCCAGGTCTCTTTCTCTCACTGCCTCACTTTCGCTCCTCTCTTTCCCTTCATTTTTTTTTTAAGTTCTTTGCTCAAATCATATTACTTTATTAATACCTGAAGGGAAGGTGTGGCAGAACAAGCAATCAAAACAGGCTACTTTTTAATTTACACACTTTTAAATAGATCCAAACAGCAGAATTAAGAATCACACAAATATTAAAACATCGAAGGGAAAATAGATAAATTGCAAGAAACCATGTCTCATTTTCCCTTTCTCCAGAAGAATGAATCTGCAAAATAAACAAATCCATATCATCTCGTAAATAAGACATCTATTTCCAAGGAAGTTCAACCACTGTCTTTTTTACTCAATTGTGACAGCATACAAACACATTTACATAAATTGGGTAACTTCTGAAGAAACCATATCCGGATACCATAAAAGGATATGGGCATTCTAATGGGAAGTCTCTCTGATTGTAACACATTAACTGCAGTGTCCAAGATTACACCTTTTATTATTTACAATTATTTATTATGCCATTTGAGAGGAGGGACACATTCTCAATGATTCCCTGCTTCCCTCTTTCTTGTCTTTCTGGAAGTTGTACCCCTCTCCTGTGTCTGGTTGTGCATGAGAAATTCTGCAAAGCAGGCGCACCATTTTTATTAGTGAAGTTCACATCATGCTAGGAATAGTAAATCCAAGCTTTAAATCTGCCAGCTTTCAGGAGACTCATTTATTCTGTTCCATGTGAAATAAAAATCTACTCCAAGGGAAGAGTTGAATAAGACCATCTACATTTATGAAGGAACGTTTTATGCTTTACTGCTGTAGGGTACTACTGGCCTTAGAGGGGAGTGCCGATTTGATCTTACTCAAAAGTACAATCAAAGCTACAACAGGCATCCCCCACCTTTCTCAATCACCTGCCCATCCACCCAAATACCCAACCAGTCATCCTGGATCACAGAATGCCAGCACGCTGGAGTTATTTAAAAGAACCTGGGCATGCTTCCAAATTCTGGTGTTTGTGACCTTTTGCAAATAGGCAACAATAACAGGTCTTCATGAAATAAATCAATGAACATGCGTAGAGTACTTCGCTCACGTCATGTTCTCTTCCACCTAAATCTTACAGAGGAGATTATTTAGCTGAGGTCAAGACACTGTCTACATATATAATGAAGTTTCTTTTCAGAAGCATTTTTACTTTCAAAATACCTTCCCTCTCTCTTTTAGCAATAATGTTATTTGATGTCTGTGACTAATGAAAACGACTTTTAAAAATTCATAGTTAATATTTCTCTTTGTATAGTGTAGCCTGAGTCTGATGGTTATATGTCGGTAGATGATAAAGCAAATTACATCATTTTTTTCAGTGATGCTCTTTATAAATTCTTTTTCAAAAGTATCATAAATGTTTGGTTCTACATGAAACATACATTAAAGAACTAAAATAAACAGAGCTAAGAGCTGATGGTGCCTGTGTTTAGCAAACATCGGGTTTCGTATGTTTCTACAGGCAAAAAGAGTTCTGAGATACGCCATCATCTGCCAGAAAGATTTGTATAGAGAGGACCCCTCTGTGGTACAAACAGAAAGCAAGAAACAAAGCAACTATTCAACCTTTTCTATTCACTGAGCCCACATCTGTTTACATGGCCTCTGCTTGGTCCTGAGAAGTTTTGTCCTCCACCTCCATTTTATTTTACACAGCTCGGAACGGCTGGCAGCTTGGAAGCCTTTTTTAATTCCCCTGAAGAACTGGGGATTCAAATCTGTTCTGTGAAACAGAAATCTGAAAAGCAGACTTACAGATAGCATTTGGTTCTTTTTCTGGCCTATCTAGTTGGAGTTCTAATGAGGGGATAACTATAAACTCCAATACTCTCATTTATTTTTAAAGTAAGTTTAATAAACAAGATAAGTCTCTTGAGGAATCTAGCAGACTGTACTACTTTCGCAGGTCTGCTCATTACTAAATGTCAGTATGCCTTCTTTTGTTTGAGGCAAAAAAAGAATGTGTATTAAAAAAATATTTCTTGCGAGTGAAATCTTAAGGAAAGGACTGCCTATATGAAAGTAAAATATTGCTGAAATTTTAAAGGATGGACTGTCTATATAAAAATAAAGTATTGCTGAAGCTTGCTACATGAATACTTTATAATAACAGATTATATTTTTATGACACTTTACATTTCACAAAGTGATTTTACACCAATTATCTTGTCATGTCCTGAAAAAAAATTAGGGAAGTAGGATTCATTATCATTATTTTACAAGAGAAAAACTAAACTCACAGAAATATGTGGGGCTTCTTCCACATCAGAGTGTAGTTTCTAGTTCTATTGACACAAAAGCCAGTTTGCCTTCTGTTGTGACGCATATGTGTAATATTTCCTTACGCACAATTTTATTTTAAGGAATAGTGAGTTGTCTGAGAATTTATAATCTTCCTTGTATTTATAAAGTTCTATGATTCATGATCAGTTTTATGATGAATGAGGTGTGAATTTTTTTAAATTAAAAAATTCAAATTGCTCATTTCAATGTTAAAAAAACTGAAGTCTAAAGATTTATATCTTAAACATAGTTTTAAAGGTAGACATCAAATCTATTTTTCCTACTTGTCTAAATTTTGCTGGATTGTCTCAATATGTTTAAGTAATTGAAGAGACAGTGAAGAATAAAAAAGACAAAAGATACTGGGTTCAGTCCTGATCTACTGTATTGAAGGTGGGTGATCTTATGTGTATTTGTCTGCTGACTCTGTCAGCTATGCAAAGGAGAAATAATAATACACTAATGGTGTGTGATTGCATTGAGAGTTAAATGAACTACCATTTATGAAAATCAAATGGTAAATTGCATAACGCTATACCAAAATTAGTGACTATCATCAACTTTGGTTGTTTCTAAATTGAAAAACAATTGATTTCAAATGTACAATAAAACTTTAAAATGTTTAAAAATGACATATTAAAATCCGGTAACAGTAACAGAAGAGTGGCTAGCAGAAGAAACTTTGAATGCATGCCACTTGTACTTTTATTTGTGTAAAAGAAAGAGTATGAATAAGCCTGGATATATATGCTCTATCCCCATATTCCTCATTCCATGTTTTAGTCAATAAATATTTTCTAAATGAATGAATAGCATGGCCCAGGACATTAAAAAAAGCAGGAAGAGTTCAGAACTAGGTATTTTTAGAAATCTCAGCCAGGAAATTATTGCAAATAAGAAGACTTTAAAAATGCCTTCCAATGAAAAAGCAGTAATGAAACATAGATTTTTGATTCTAAATATTTTTTGTTTTATTAGTGCTGACATATATAAATAACATATATAATAGTTCAAGAAATAGCATATTCTTATACTTAAAAATTTGTAAAATTGAAAATGGATCATTAATCCTTGGCAGCCATAATATTCAGTTTGCACAGAGAATAGAAGCTATTTCCAAACCTGCTAATGGTCAGCTTGAGTATGTGATAAAAGATACTAAACTAAAATGTGAACGAAATCACACTTTTTCTTTCATCAGACACAAAAAAATTCTTTCAGGAAGTATCAATCATCACTTAAAAAAATATAAAAGGCACAAAAACAAGTGGCATTAATAAGGAAGTACATGTAGCTGCCAAACTGGAATTCAAAACCATATGTAAATTTTTTAGGAGTTAAAAGATAAAAACAACAACAAAGATAATTGGTATTTCCTGATCTTAAAGACTGGACTCAGCAGGACATATGGTTTCATTTTGGGATCTTTAGTTTCTTATGAAAATGTTACTTTTTCCTTAGGCATCCTCATCTAGGGAGTGGGGAAAATGACTAATTAAACCAAGGTTGGTTTTGCTGATTTTAATTTTATTTGATCTTTTGATCTCCAGATTTAATGTAATAAATTATACCATTATTTGAAAAAAAAAATTCTAAGTAGGAGACAAAAGAATAAAGCATTTAAAAATGTAGTCTATTGTCCAATAAACCTCTCAAATAGCATGTGCTAAAAAGTTACAGATCTCCTTTGATGTATTTCATTGCTGATAGAGCCAAGAAACTAAGGCATAATGTAACTCAAGTCAGTGTTTGTACTAATGTTGCATTCAAACAACTAAGCAAAGTAAGACTTCAAACTCTGTGCAAGCAGTGGCATTTTGGAGGGTAATATTTTAGTTTTTTTATTATTATTAGAAAATCTATACCAGGTCACATATGTGTTTCTAAGTTCAGGGCCAGCTCATTTCATTTCTTAAACATCTACATATCACAAGGCATTGTGCCAGATTGAACATACAAAAATGTAGATGGCGTCATATCTTTCTATTCAAATGCTTCATGGGATCTGTGATAGTTATATATATAAAATATACGTTAAATATTCTTACAGAAGAATGCAGTTCATACTATATAATTGAAGCGCACACAAAATGTGGGAAGGCATTATCTATACTCTCTCTCCAGTGCACATTTTCAAAGGGTTAAGCCATTTTTCAGGAGCAAGTCTGAAGAGCTTTTTCAATTCAAAAGCAGAATTTCCAAGGATAATATGCCATACTGCTTCTTTTCCTCCATTTTTTTCTTTTCTTAATATTTGGGTGGCCCAGAGATACCAGGCCATGATCTGTTTTAATTTTTAAAAATTGACCCTGATTGTTGGGGGTCACAAAGTGGGCGCTCCACACTCTACCCTTCAATTTCCTAACCTAGAATATTAAGAATTATAGTCTACAAATTATCAAATCTTTGCTCTCACACACCCTGGGGTTAATTCAAAGAAAAAATTAGGAATTTGCTACATCTTCCTCTTGCAAAGATATTTTAATTCCAAACTTGTTCCAGTTGAGCTTCAAGGTAAAAGATATTTTCCCATTGGCAAAGTGATTTCTCCAGAATAGAAATAGTACTGTAAAAGAGAAAACCTTTGGCGAAATACACTCTATTACAAGAATGAAAAAGAGGGGGTGTTGACAAAAATATTTCTGGTGCCTCACTATACCTTTCAGATTCTTGTTTCCTCCTTATTTTTAAGACTAAGTAAACCAAGTCTAATCAATTGAATATAAGGCTGTTTGTTCAAATAAGGCCACACTGGAATAAGCCTAATTGCATAGTTAACTGAGAGAAAGGGGTTTAGTTTAGTTTGTCTCTTTAAAAACATGATTCTCTTCACTGAATAAAATTAGTTTTGAAGATTTCTCTGTATAAAAGAGAAAGTAACAAAAACTGCCCTAAGATTTATAGTGAATAACAGGTCTTTATAAGATGGACTGTGAACTTTCACTATTAAAAGAAAATCGCCTATCTTATAACCACCAAACTAAAAGATGTATGCTAAAAAAAAAGGTACATAGCTTTAATAGTCACATGTATGACTTGTTTTATTTCATTTTTTTGTTAAAAGTCCAAAAAGCAACCCTGGCATGTTGACAGTCCATTAAGTTACTCATATATATATGTATATATATATATATTTTTTGTAAGTTGCTCAGTAGTTATCTAGTACTAGCAGAAAGTGACAAAACATGAAACCCTTCCTGTGAAAATAATGGTCTTCAGCAGACTCAAAAACAAACTTTCTGTTAATGTGTGTACCGTTCCTTTCGTGGTTCTGTCCCATAAAGTCATATTTAGTTGGGCACAGTTGGTCTCAGTTTAAAAAGCACAAGCCTGATACCAATATGCTTGCTTAGGTCTGCTTCCACAAACTACGTCTGCGGTGGCCACATGGAATTCTATTTGCCTTCACAACATTTGTCCCTCTTGATCTTGAGATCCTCAGAAAGAAAGGATTTGCTTTTTTAGGTTGGCAACCACCATTAAGTCCAGGTTTATTTACTCTGGGCTGTTTCTTACTAATTAGCTTGCTTTGTGTGATTTCCTTTCTACACATGGTACTTCCAATTCTTTGAAAATTGAAACACATGCACGCATGTACACACAAATAAATGGTTATGAATCCAGCATGCATTCAACTTGCCTGATTATCAGCAGTATGGAAGTTTAAAAGATAATAATAGAACTATTCGGGTAAACTCTAAATCATATATGGATATTAACCATACCCCACCCGGGTTTAAATTGTACATATTTGAGTATATGTTATAGAAGTGATCAAAATTTAAAAATAGTTAAAAAAACATTTGCTTAATAATAAATCAGCAGGCACTGAAAGTTTCTGGAAGGGGTGGAGCTTCAGTTGATGAAAAAAGAGGCTGTTGAAAGGAAATGGAAATGACATGGTATGTGGATTTCTTCAAGGAGCAGAGTACTGACAATTACATTTAGATGGCTGTCCGAAGAGCAATTTTATCAGGAAAGGCTCCCAAATTTGAGACTTTTTTTTCTATCAAGAAAGTGTGAAATTAGGGGAGACTTATATACTATAATGGTATTGTTCCAAGGGACAAGGGGATTATGAGGGTGATTTCACAGAAGACAATTCTAGCCTGAAAATAAAGAGAAATTTGAGGAGCCCATCAAAGGAGGATGAGCCACTATCATTGGAAGACCAAGCAAATTAACCACCTTGATAGACATATGATTGGAACAGCAGTGCCTTAATAATAGACATCCTCCCCATGAATCCTTACCTAGACTCCCATAAAAGCTTAATTCTTCTTCCTTGATCCCCTTGAAATCTAAGTCTAGTATAAGCTATTGTGACACAACGTTTTTTGACAATTGATTTTATTTTTAATATCTCTCCCATTAGACTAGCATAGAACCTAATGCATAGAAAGACCGCTAAAACATTTCTTAAGTTAAAAAAAATCATGTACACTTCTATTTGAATTTTATTCTACATATCCCTTTGTGCCAATTTGAATCTGTTGTGTAGCCCAGAAAAGCCAAGCTCTTTTTTTTTATTAACGGAAAAAAAAAAAGAAATTAACACAACATTTAGAAATCATACCATTCTACACATGCACTCAGTAATTCTTAACATCTCAAAAAGCTGAATATAGAATTGCCATACGACCCAGCAATACCATTGCTGGGAATCTACTCAAAGGACTTAAGGGCAAAGACAAAAACGGACATTTGCACACCAATGTTTATAGCAGCGTTATTTACAATTGCAAAGAGATGGAAACAGCTAAAATGTCCATCAAC
The DNA here is from genome assembly GCF_023851605.1 of Tamandua tetradactyla. Taxonomy (NCBI): domain Eukaryota; kingdom Metazoa; phylum Chordata; class Mammalia; order Pilosa; family Myrmecophagidae; genus Tamandua; species Tamandua tetradactyla. Next base: position 30,422,702 of record NC_135348.1, on the reverse strand, counting down.
AGAAGAATGGCTAAACAAACTGTGGTATATACATACGAAAGCCAAGTTCTTTAATCTTCATTCAGTGTTGCTGGGTGGGAGCTTTTCAGTTGTTTCCATGGAGATATTTCCCACCCAGTTTTGGACGGTAACTTTTGATTAGATCATTTCCATGAAGTTGTATCTCCATCCATTCAAGGTGGGGTTGCTTACTGGAGCCCTTTAAGAGGGAACCATTTTGGAAAAAGTTTTAGAGCTGCTAGGACCGATAGAGTCCACATAGCCAGAGACCTTTGGAGCAGAAGGAAAATATCCCCAGGGAAGCCTTATGAAATGAGGAGAGAAAGCTAGCAGATGTCACCATGTACCCTCCCAGCTGAGAGAGAAACCGCGAACATCATCGGCTTTCTTAAACCAAGGTATCTTCCCCTGGATGCCGTAATTTGGACATTTTCATGGCTTTAGAACAGTAAACTTGCAACTCAATAAATTCCCCTTTTTAAAAGCTGTTCTCTCTCTGGTATATTGCAATCCAGCAGTTAGCAAATTAATATATCCTTCTACTATTCTAGTGAAGAATCATTGGATAATAACCATTAAAATCCAACTTTGAGTTTTATGAATAACACAAAGGATCTGGAAAGAAGTAAAGAGCATACCTTTAGAGGTAGGATCTCATCTTGCTTCCCTTAAGAAGGTGCAATAGGAAATTAATAGCTGTGAACATTGAGAAGCTTATTGTTTTGACCCAGGAAGGATATGGTTTGTATTTTCCAATAGGAAGTAAGAGATTGGGCCAAGCTAGAGCAGTATAGATAAAAAACTTTGAATTTTTATTCCTGCTATTGATCGTTCAGAATTTGAGAGAGCTTAATTTAATGAGGATGAAATTTAATTGAGCTGTCCATTCCACTGAATCTCCTTGGAACATATGACGGGATTGAGGAGCTGATAGACGTGTTCTGAAGCCATATGATCTAAAGGATTAATACATCTAGACCTCTGCCATTCAACACTTTAGATTTAATTTAACTGGATTGATACATTTTGTTCAACAGCTTAAATGAGGCCCACCCCTAAATGTCTTATCAGGCCCACTGATAAGAATGTGTATGGCTATTTTCCAAGATAAAAGCTGTGTTAAATGCAAGTAATTACAGGTCTACGAATAAGGAGAACCGTGCGTGCACTGTACTTGAACTGACATGATGAGTTTGATAATTTGTTACATAGGCACACAATGGGAATTTTGGCTTGGCCTGTGTTCATAAAACAAAGGACCCTTTCATATTACCCTCTTGCTATCATGAGTGTTGATGTCACTGCTCCGCGATGAACTGGAGAAAAGAGCCTGAGAAGTTTTGATGAAACAGTCTTAAACCAGCCCACTAGGTAATTTGATCAGCAGTTTATTTTTGTCTTTCAAATGCCAAAATTCAACAGTAATATGTTCCATATGAAATAAGTATGGAAAGTTGTATGTGAAACAAATACATTTAGGAAAAAATTAGGTCTGTCTGGAATCTTTGTCCTCTCCATTTGACTCCTTACCTTACCTTTCTTTCGGAGCCTGCAGACCCAAAGACAGCAGTGAGTAGCCTGTAAGACCCTTTTACCCTTGGCCAACATTAGGAGGCAAGATGTTTAAGTATACTCGTATAAGATTTGCCAGAAAGTTTTTAATTAGAAAACACAGAAACTTTAGCACAGACCATGTACAGCTTAATCCTCAATTTTCTAGGAAAAAAAAAACCATAACCATTTACAATATGGGTCTAATGGACAGATTTAAAAAAAATAAAATATTTTGACATTTTATGAATTATTTACAGGATTTTAATAATTTTTATCTAAACTATTCATTTAGTTAAACTGTAATAAAAGTCTGATCCTAATTTAATCATATAAAACTTTGTTTCAAATAAATTTTGGCACAAAATATGGTCGTCCAGGTTTTTAAGAGAATATTACGTTATGGAGTCCTTCTTCCTGTTCATTGACTGAATGAGAAAATTGTATTGCCTTTTTGTCCTTAGAAATATACCGTTTGCTTATCAAGTAGGGGATTGAGAAAATTCTTAAAATATTTTCAATCTGAAGATCACGAATCTAAACCTTTGCTTCTCTGGTCATTTCACCATCACATTATAGTCTGGAATGCTCCTCTTTATATTCACTTTTCAATTTATCCGTTAATTGTGAAATATCTCCACTGTTAATTTTCTCCTCTTTACTGTTAGGAGCAGAAAAATAAACAATCAGAATTTTTGCTGTGCTCAATGAAAGCTAAAATCAGATAGCAAAGATGACTGCAGATTTTGTTTATGCCCTCTTGAAAAAGGATGCAATATTTTGGGCAACGCAGTAAGAAAGCCCAGGGACAACAATTAATTTGACTTTTACATCCTCCTCCTAGGCAATTCTATCATTCTCAGTATCATGAAATAACAAAATGTTTCAAGGTATGTGGTGAAATAGATCACTATGAACTCATGATATATCCTTTTATTATGACAAGTCCCAGTTGACCCATGCGGTGATTACAAGATCAAATAAGTGTTATTCTGTTTTAAAAAAATCGATAAATTTTCTCTTTTTAGAAAAACATTAAGAAAGAATAAGAGTCATGAAACATCAATCTATTCAAACTTCTCCAAAAAGAAGTGAAAATTAAAAGTGGGTCCAGTGGCTGCTGATGAAATACCTAGATTTAAAGGAATGATGCTGAGCGGCTGCAGAGATCCAAGTATAAATAAATGCTTAGAAAAAGCAAAGATTCTCTACTGAAGATATCTGCAAGAATGCCCTAAAATTTTGCAAAGAAAGTCAACTTCAACACAAAATAAAGCAAGGAGGGGACACAACAATAAACTGTATGTATGCAAACCAATTTGTGATTACAATGCTTCAAAACGTTCAATTGCTATTGAATGTGTTCTAACCATTTGGTGTCAAATAAAAAGCAGCTTATTTTAGAAACCTTATTTTATTGTAAATCATTATGTTGGCCTCACATAAATCCAATTTTAAATTACTTAATATTTACTCATCTTGAATTTATTGGGAAGGGTAATCCTATGTGAGACTATGTAGAGTGTTGTGAGTGATATCAGGGAGAGTTCTTTGTCCAGACTCTTTCTTTAGCCTGCATTGCTGTTATCTGATTTTACATTATCAAACAGCTTAATTCTTTATTTATAAAAACAGGCTTACATTCAACTTTCAAAAGAGAGACCATTTAAATGTGCATTAGTTTGATTTAGTTTCATTTTTTTAAGATCGCTGTGTTCCAAAAGAGAATTTGAGATTTATACCTTGAGGAAATAGATGTTTTCTTTGGCTGGGAAGTATAGACTTGGCATTTTTCAGGAGGGGCTGTGACCTCTGGGGTGTAATTCTGAATCCCGCCAGTGAACCACAGGAGAGCAGTGAGCACAGACGTGCCAGACACAATAGCTGTTTGGAAAAGGAGCTTTGCACAAACAGAAATGCAGCTCACCATGAACAAACTCTACCAAATTCCTGATCGCTTCTGTAATTCGGTTTTCTCAGTACCTGGTAGGCCTGATTTATAAATACAGATAATTCCGTAAATATTTGCATATATACAACAGAGTGACAGGGTTCTGAGACCGTGGCAGTGATGTATTCTTCAGCTGTGACCTGGGCTAAATCCTTTCAACAGTGTCCAGACAAAAAAGAATATTGATGCTCTAATGCCTGCTTTTTTTTATTTATTCAAGAGGAAACAAGACAGGGGAGCAGAAGAAGGAAAAGTAGGGGGAAAGTAGGAGAAAAAGGAAAGAGGAGAAAAGGAAACAAAAGGAGGAGGTGGTGGTGGAAGAGGAGGAAAGAAGAGATGGAGGAAAGCAAGGAGGGAAGAAAAAACAATAGCAGTAAGCAGTGACATGAAGAAGAAAGGAAGAAAAGAAACTTTATTTTAATGATATTTGAAACCAAGTTTGGAGAATTTCAAAGAGAAAATACAGATGTCATTTTACACCGAGCCAGTCCGAAACAGAAGTTGATATGGTCACCAGCATCCTTTGGAAATCACCAAGGGGTCACTCAATGGACTGGGGATAAAACCAGCACTCAGACTATGTATTCAGGTTTAGCTCACATGATATATTCATCCTGAACAACGGGGGGTAAATAGGTCACTAGGGATACACACAAATCCCATTAACTGGTAATAGGATTTGTGTGCATAAACTCTCTTGCCCTGAAAATTTAGATTTTGCTGTTTAGTTTTCCATATGACCTGCATACCCATTAGTGCAAATTAGAGGGAGCTTCTCTGGGAAATTTCACATCGTTTTCTTTTTCTTTTGTTTATTTATTTATTTATTCTTTTGTCTAAAAAGACAACTTATTCCAGAGGTTAATCCCTGAAAATTTCTTTAGCTTCTGAAAGCATCTTATGGAGGATTATGTTGAAGAGAAAATTTTGAAGTATAGTTATTCATGTTTTCTTCAGAATATTGGGAAAAAACTTTGAGGGAAAAATGTAGCCCATTACGTTTACCATCCTTTTAAACAATTAGAACTATGAATACTATATGATTTTTAAAAATAGTTTAGTATTTATTTGTTTTTTTATACAATCAAGTTAATGTTTTTGCATGCCAGCAATGGATGTCCAATTTGGATTTTTCCAGAAAAAAATGAGTTTGTCTTTGTTTCCTAAGCCAGTTGAAATTCATGGACATTTCAAGAAGTAATGCTCAAGGAAAGCAATAACTTCTCAGTCACCTGCTATTAGCTTATATGAGGCATATAGGATATTCAGTCACAGCTAGAAAAAATAAGCTTGGCATGCTTTTCTGAGGGTTGTTTTGAAATTTCAGGTTAATTTGAACCCAAAATCAAAGCAACATTTAAGTTCTATGTGTAGACTATGAAGCGCATGCACGCGTGGTTCCTTCGGCTTCTTAAGCTGAATCACACACAGTTCCATCTGACATAAATTCCATATTATTCATGGAAAATTGTTATTTTTAATAGTAGTAGTGACCACGACATGCACTGGTCATTCATGAAAACCAATAGGAGGTATGGAATAAGTATGTAAGAATTGTGAAACTGTAAGACATATCTTTGGTTAGAAAAAGAAAAGATGCTATTATTTACTGATTTTCTATGCCTTGTCAAATGTTCTCAAATATGTCTCACGTAATTTTCCCAAGAAGCTGAGAAAATAGATATTATCCTCATTTTTGCATAAGAAGAAAGATACTTGGAAACCTTACTTAGATTTCCCAAGCTTACGCAGTTAACTAGCTTTACTATCTCACTTCTACCTACTTCCAAAGACCAGTCCATCTGTCCCTCTTCATCCAAAAGTGTAATTTAATCCCTCTTATGCCTCCATAAGAGGCATAATTGCCAATGTCCTAGTATAATGACAAGTTTTGATTTCATGTTTTGGTTTGCTTTAGAATCCATGTATTTGAATAATTTAAAAAACCAGGCATAAACCTCAGAATGCTATGGACATAAGGGATTGTACAGAGAGTGAATATTCTCATACATAGTTTTTTTCCATTCTTTACCTTAGAAAGCACTTCACATTTTCTCCACTATTACCTCAAAATGAATATTTTTAAACCAGAGCTGAAAAAAAAAGGAGTCTGTAGCTCAATTAAGGAAGTGACTACCTTGATGAAGTGAGGAGACGATATGGAAACAAACAAGATCAAAAGTAAAATGGAGGCCAGGAGAAGGAGGAACTGAAGTGTTTGAAGCTGATCTTACTCCACAGTGCCAAACGGGGTGATTACTTCTAAAGGGTCAGTATCTGGTTAAGTACTGCTACAATACGCCTGCATAACACCATCACATATTTTTAGCAGTACACAAGGCAAGCATTGACTTAGTTCCTGCATCTGTGGGTCATATTGGGAATGGTTAACCTGGGCTGGGCACATCCAGGCCAACTCTGCTCCACATGCCTCTCATTTAGCCTGGATGAGTTGAACATGTAAGGCAGGTTCTTCTCAGGGCAATGGCAGAGGATCAGGGAAAACAAATGCCACACTCTAAATGTAGACATGTCTCATGATAGGACCAAAAAAAGGTTATCTGGACCTTTCTTTACTAGGCAATATCTGTACTACTTTCTTATGGCCAAGAGATTTCTACATTGGGGCTCATTTTTATAGTTTTACAATGTATGAACACAAATTATTTGAAAATACTGCAAAAGCTGTTAGAACTAATTCTAAGATAGCTACATCAAACTGCGTTGCAGGCCACCACAGGTCTAACATGGCCAGAATGTGCAGGGGTACCAATTATTTTCATATGTGGCATCAGAACTCCCTGAGAAAGTTATTCTGCATTTATTAGAGGGTAGAGAGAATGGCTTTTGTGTTTCATAATCATCACAATTGTTTTCCAGGGCTTTAAAGAAATGTATTTCATTCCTGATAGGTTTAATTTGAGTTCCTTTGGGAAGATGCAGTGAGGATTTACTTCCTAGTCTTCCCCATCAGTGGGCTGTTGAGGGGGACTCACACACATACATACATGGGGGAGGGGGGTGGAAGTGCTAAAATTGGCCTCTCTGAATCACAAGTCTTTAAACATTTGGCTTCATGAACAACAATTTTTTAAACTACTAGGTATAACACACGCACATTTATTTAAGAAAGGTCATGGAAACAAAATCGGCAGATGTCATAAGAATAAATTTGCTAGGACTAAAATGTGTTTATTAAGATAGAGTTTTACATTTCTTTGCATGTGTTTATGTTTGAATTTTCTGTAAAAAATTGCACAGCTTTACCATGGTATGTGTGTAATATATATTCATGTAGTCAATATAGATAAATATTATGTATGCTTATATATTATATTTAATGTATATATTTAACATGTATATATTTTAATATATTTAATGCATATCTAATATGTATATACTTACCTTTATTTAATATATGTATTAAAGATATGAAGCATTACCTTGATTTTCTAGACTTGCAAAGGCATTAAATTAATTTTCTGTCTTCTAATAACAATAATGACAACCATTTAACCAGCATTTATTATATGACAGGGAACCCCGCTAATTTATATTTTTATTTATTCCCTTAATTCCTCAAAACCCACTAAGGGGTAAATATTTATTAATACATTTAGTATTGACATCTACATGTTTCAGATGAGTAAATTGAATTGGAAAGTTTGGGTGACTTTCCAAAGGTCACACAGTTAATAAGGAGAAGATCCAGGTTTCAAAAGCAAGGCCCACTCAAGCCATGGGCCATTCCACTATGCTGCATTAAAACTCTAAAACTAGAAATGAAATAGCAGGTCAAGATCAGAGTTCAGCCGTTACATCTTTAATGTTTTCCCACCATTCTAGTATAAATGGTACAAAAATGGATTGATACTAAGAAAGTTGCTGTCATACAGCATAAGGTAAATAAAAAATACCTTAAGTAAAAATATATGGGAAAAATTCTCCAGAGCTGCAAAAGTCTATTCCAGTGGTAAAGGAAAGAATTATCACATGTTGGACAAAAATAAACTATGTCGTGAAGATAATGTCATCTCATCAGTGTCATGGAAATCCATTACTCATAGAACAGTTGGGCTTGGGAAGAATGGCTAAACCGGGAGAAATCTGCCTGGCTGGTCAGGGAACTGTTAGAGCTTTTAATGTGATTAAGGACCCTATCTAAAAAACAGAACAAACAAGCAAACAAACAGACAACCATTATCCCGGAACCAAAGCTGTTCTGGCCAGCTTGTGGAAATGGAGCCAGCAGTGTTACTATTCGTTCAACTTTGCACATGACAAAATTCAGCTCAGACCACAGGGAGCATATGTTCAAATGGAGGCTCAGAGATCCTATTATTCAGTAATGGGATTTGTGAGCATCAAGTCTTGTGCATGAAAAATCTACATTTAGGTGCCCAATTTTCCATGTGACAGAGCAATCAATTTAATCAAAAACAGAACAAAACTTTGTAAATGTTCTGGCAACATTCACAGTTACCTTTTTTTTTTTTTCCTAGCACTGCATTCTCAAGAAATAATACATTCACCCAATGATAAAATATGTTGGGTAGTGGGCTGGTGATCTGACAGAGTGTGCTACATAGCAAATTTAAAAATTATAAGTCATCTATGATGGAATTTCTCTGATTGGGAATAGCAATGCATGTGAAAGGAGCTAGCACAGTCCCTGGAATATAAGACAGACTCTTTAAATGGTTCTTGAATCTGATGGAACAAGCTTCCCTAACAAAGGCTTGATTTTAATTATTAAACTACTGCTTCGTACTAACTCTCCCTGGGTAGAACTATATAATTCTGTTTTCCTCAGTGAGGCTGGAACCAGGTTATAAAATATGCATGTTTTATTTATTTATTTTGTCTTGGAATTGGTGACTAAAGATTTCTTAATTTCATGTCCATGGACTTCATTTCCTTTCTACTTTTTTAGAATGTGGATAAAGAGTTGTATTCAGAGACATAATTTCTATGATGCCATTTTGTACACATTAAGTTGAATTTTTGCCAGGTGTTATGTTAGAAGCAATCACTGCTGAGGATTCTGTGGGTATTACTGAAAATTACTCGGACCAAAAAACAATATGTTGGTTCAGTATAGGCTGAAAAAGTGGTGATTCATGGGCATGAGGGAATGCTTTGCAATATGTGGCAATGGCTGGAATTCTTTCTGCACCACTTCCAACTAAAATGTCTCCACCCAGAGCTTTCTCACTTACAGTAACAATACGTAGCTTCAAACTTCATAAATTGATCACTTAGTTTAGACATTTTCTCTTAACACCCACCTAATCCATTAATTTCTCATACTGTTGATAGACTAAGCGATCTCAGTTAAAAATATTAATACGGTGAAAATCAATCCACAATATTATCAAGAATCATAAAATCTTGATTAGAAACATTTCTAGATGAAATAATAGACTTGCAGCCTATTATAAAAATAAAAGCTTTCCTTTGTTTCTGCTACTATTTTTCCTCTATCACTCTATAAGTGTATATGTCTCCTGTTTCTCTGTTAACGGTACATAAAAGGACCATCTGCTCTTCAGCTGTCCTATCCGCATCAACGACTTCCAAATCCATTCACTTAGTCAGCCTTTCTTGTCCTCAGTTCTGGTTCTATACTGCAACTTGTCAAACAGAATTTCTCATTTAAGCTGTATGCTATTTTTTTAAAAAAATATTTTTTTACAATTTTTAAAGCTCTTAAGACAAATATGCATTTCTTTTATAATCAGAAGTAGGATGATCAACCATCCTAGCTAACCTGAAACTTTCTAGTTTCAGCACTGAAAGGAGCATGTCCTGAGAAACCTATCATTCCTAAGGAAACTGGGGTGGTTGATTACCTCAGAAAACAAAATGTTGCTTAACTCCCTGGGACCTGAGGCAATTATGGAGAATTAACATAGATTATAACTCACTGTGATAAGGAATAAAATATATCAGACCTTCTGTTGAAACTATTCTTCAATAACTGTTATGTTTAGAGAAAAGTTTGTCAGGTTAAACTTTAATTAAGAGACACTAGGTAATAACATATGGGATGCCATGTCAGTTTCTCAAAAAATACAGAAATAGGACCTATAAGCCTAGTTATAACAATGATTTTTGGAAAAGTGAAGGCCTAAAACTGGATTGTATTCAGGATTATAATTCCATGGGAGATTAAAGAGTTGGCGCATTTTCTGGGAAGTTATGAACAGGTATATAAAATACTTAAGGAGTAAATAATCTGTCTCCTTAAGTCATCAACCCATAAAAAGGATTTCTCTCTCCTAGAGATAGCAGAATTAGAGGTTACTTACTTGACTAAAGGCTTTGCTGCTTAGTATTTCAAACTGGTCACCAAGGATAGTTCCATGAGTGTGACACTTATGTTATCTAAATAAGTGAGTCTAAAGTCCTGGACCACCTATGTTAGTTAATTTCAAGTGTCAATTTCTCTAGGTTATTGTGTCTAGTTGTTGGGTCAAGTGAACATGCATCTGATTACTACTGCATGGGTGTTCCATGGATCGAAATCCGTAATCAGTCAATTAAACCTATGGCTGAGTGTATCCACAATCAACAAAGGAGAATATATTCAGGAATGAGAGGAATCTCCTCATTCAATCCATTGTAGACCATACAGAGAAAACTTAAGATTTCAGCAGTCAGAAAAATTCCTATCTCTTCTTAAGTCATCAGCTTCTCTTGGGAATTCGTGTTTACCTCCACCAGAGTTCCCAAACTGTGGCTTCTGGCTTCTCCTGGGTAATTCAAGATCATCATTAATTTCTGAACTTGTGGCCTGCTCTACGAAAATTAAACTTGCCAATCTCCATAGTCACATGAGCTAAGTCTTATTGTAATATCTTAATGTTTACATATTTATCTGTACCTGTGTAGCTCTATCTATCTATCTATCTATCTATCTATCTATCTATCTATCTATCTATCATACATCTTCTCTCAGTTCTGTTTATGCAGAGAACCATGAATAATGCACCACCCAACCTTTGTTACCACCTGAACTTTCTCCATACATTTTCTTATACTTGCTGCTTCCTAGGGAAACTTTTTGTTCTTAGAAGTAAATATTAATCAATTCATTCATCCGTTTGTTCTCCCACTTTATCATTTAACATATATTTGTTGAGCACCTACTCTATGCCAGCTACTCTTCCATGTACCAAATATATATCAATGAACACATCAGACACGTATCCCTGCCACTGCGCAGCTCATAATCTATTAGGAGGATATAAACAATAAACTAAAGATAAAATAAAATAAAACTGTTACATGTTAGATGGTGATAAATTACTTGGAGAAAGGGGACTTAGAGTAATGGAGGCATGCTTCCATTTTAAATAAGACAGTGACATTGGGTAAAGCCTAAAGGAAAGGAGAGAGAAAGTCATATGGCTATCAGGAGAAATACTGTTAACTCACCCATCAATTTATACTGTTTTTCTTTTTATCTCTGTGCTACAAAGATTCATTGCTTATATGTAATAAATATACAATGTTCTCAAGATCTCAGTTGGAAATATGTACACTTAAAACAATTTTAGGCAGAAAATTGAATGAAGTCTTGTATTTTTTTTTAATAAATTGAAATTGCAATGCAGCTCTAATTTTAACTATCATGTTTTCTCATAATAATCTCATGGCACGTGTAATGTCCTATTATGAAAAATGCTACTGGATTTGGGGTTCAAGGAATCTAGTTTTTATCATGTTAGATTTCTAATTAGCTATGACGTTGCCCATACCACATTCTAGTTTTCAGCTTCTTTATCTTTTAAAACGTATAGAGTATGTCAAGATTAGCGCTACAGAAACATCTGGCTCTGAAATAATGTAATCTAAAACTTGAAATGAAATTGTTCTAATTCAAAGGGTAACTGTGCTATAGAATAAAATAATACCTCTCATGATTCCTCATCTTCTGCCTAAGAAATATATTACCTTAAAAATCCAGTGGAGACAGTCAAATACCCTAGAAAGGGTTTGTCCCTTAATGTGAGACAGAAAATTCCCAGTAGAGTAAAATATCTCTTTTATCACTTATGGTAGACAGAATTCGAGGATGATTCACGATGACCCAAATCCTTATATGCGCCCCTCCCTTTGAGTGTGGGAAAGACCATAAAATATGCTGAGATACCGCTCCTATGGTTCTGTTACTTTCTATGACAAACATGAAATGGTATGATTCAAGTCCCTAATCAGTTGACTTTGAATAAGTCAAAAGGCATATTATGGTGGGAATGCCTGATTCAATCATGTAAGCCTTTGAAAATTGTGCTTAAGCTTTCCCTGTGCTCACAGAAGCCTTGAAGAAACAAGGCCCCATGAATTTTACATCTACAAGGACTGAATTCTGCCGACACTCTGAACCAAGTCTCCAGATGAGACTCTAGCCCTGGCCCATACCTTGATCACAGCTTTATTAGACTCTGAGACAACCCAGCTAAACTATGTTCAGACTACTAACCCATGGAAATGCTGAAATAATAAATGGGTGTTGCTTTAAACCACTGGGTTTGTGGTAATTTGTTGCACAGAGATAAGAATCTACTAGATCAGTAGAAATGGAATTGCTATTGACAACCTCATCCAATTAAATACAAAATATACATTAAAGATCAGTATCTCCTTTACGCTCACAACATATTTGAGGCACTGCTAATATTTAAGCACTGCTAATATTTTGGTGAATTTTCTTCTAGTATATTTCTAGGCAGAGTTGCTTGTTCTTATACTGTGCACAAGCATCCCAACACATTGCCATCTATGGCATTTGCTCTAGCTGCAGAGGACAGTGGACACTGGACACATGGGCTTTGGCAAATGGGAAGTTTTACCATGGCCAGCTGGACTCCACTTTCCTTGCCAACACCCAGCCTTGACTCTACTGGTTACTTCTGTCCTTGGTACATGTATCTTACAGTTTCTTAATTTGGGGTAGAAATTAAAAATTTCTAAGTCTCAGGACCACAACTGTGGCAGCAATATTGAAACCTAATGGCACCCTTCCCTGCCCCAGCTTTCACCCCTGCAGCCCTTTCAATGACTTTCTATGTTCCTAATCCCTTAGATTAGATCTCTTCCTGCTTGAATTACCTAGTGTGTTTTCTCTTTTCTTTGATGATCCAACCGACATGTAATAATTGTTGAATTAAAGTTAATTAATTAACTAGATAATTAATTAATTAATGTTATTTCATTAAAATTGCTACGATAAGGATCAATGAAATTGAGCTTTTGATATATAAAGGTTTTTGAATTATGTCATTGTATCTTTCTCATCTAAAGGAAAATTTTAGGAAAGGGTACTGTAGTATAAAAAATTAATACATCATATAAGGAAATAGAGTGCATTTGCCAGTGAATTGAAGCATATTTACAGTGAGATAAGAGATAAAGAAAGATCTCTCTTGAACCCCGAAATCATATGTAGATGCCTAACTTGTCTTCTATTTTAGGACATTCATGTAAGCCAAGTTTTCACAGATCTAATACTGTGAAGATTCAAAAACTTCACCTCCAAGCCAAATACTTACATGAACAAATAGTCAATCTATGCCTCCAAATGGGCTTTAATGTCCCTACTTTTGCAGACTGAGAGGATGGGTGATATATCAAGAATTCCACTGTTGTCAGGCACTTTCCTAGCCCCGACAGCATTAACACAGGCTACCTCAGCCCGCAGGTATCTGAAATGAAGGCTATACAAAGAAAGAGGATCTAAAGGAATTGCATATGAAATCTGCTGCTTGGCAGGGTGAAGCATAAACACTTAGCTATTTCTTCTAAGTTTCATTTCTTCCTTACAAAAGGCTGTTCTTTAGTTCTGTAGCTCAATTCACAAAAGCATAATGAGAATCTTTGATGTCTAAAGCTGGCTTAAATACAGCAGACAAATATGAAGTTTGTCTCACTGTATGTATACACTGCATTTGGTCAAACAATAAAGTATGTGTCTTGAATAGGTATCAACATATTTAATAGAGACAGTCTATTCAACATGTCTAAAATACATTTTACGTCAAAAAAATCCCAGGAAAATTTTAGGTAAAGAAGAGCTACAATAGCAGATTAAAGGAAGTCTTAGCCCCATGTTTCTTTACATATTGCATTCAATTAAATATCTCTCTGTACTGCAAAGGATACTTACAAAAACATACAACTGAAGTCTACCAGTGTGTTTGAATTATTATTATGGGTGCACCGCATTTTAGTATCTCTTAACCAATACTTGTTCCTGAAAAATTAATGCAGTTGAGGAAAGCATTATTTTCTATGCTTCATATTTCATTGTCTGATATAGAGAATTCTCAGAACTTACTTAAGAAATTGAAACATGGATTTCTGTTTTGAAAAAATAAATCAGGAAATAAAGTTAAGAGTTATGGTTGGGAGTTGATGGCGATACATTAAGCTGAGATTGAATGTTAGATGCTTAAAAAGCTTGCACTTTTCCTAACCATTAGCTGCCCGGCAAACTAGCTCTGATTGGTTATGTTAAAACATAAAAACAAGTCTCTCAGAAGAACCAAACAAGAACCAGCCATGGGGCAGTGTGCATTTCAACCTAAGGAGAAATTTAGAAAGCAATCTTGTTCAATGTACTCATTTTAAAAAACAGGCGCATGGTGAAAATATCAAAAAGCATGCAAAATGTATTCAAAAAATGCATAAATATATAGAGAGAAAGGGAGAGAGATTACAAGTGGGAGCGAGTATTACTAAGTCTCATACAGATGAAGTGAGTGACCAAGGGCCAAACTAATCAGCAGGAAGGTGAAAACTAGAGGCCAGGGCTCTTGCCCCCCACACCCATGTGCATTCTATTATATCAGTGGCATTCTAAGTTACTATCACTTAAATAATGTAATAATTCATTTAAATAGTTCAGAAGCAAAATTATTTCAGTGTGATAACAATTAATCAAAATCAATGTTTTGATTTCCTATTAATTTAGAAATACAGTCATATACCACAGGGAACCTATATTCAAAAAGTCTAAATTCAAAATTTTGTGGCTCTGTATAAGATTCTGCCCACCTACTGTGGAGACAAATGCATCACTTACACCAGAGTTTTCTATTAATGCTTTATAAATCATTGGTAGGTTATGAGCTCCATATAGTTGGACATGGGAAGTGTTTTTTTTTAAAATATAAATAGAATAGAATTTTAAAAATGCCAAGGTAATGGTGAGGATGGTTTCATGAAACTATTGTTTAACTTTTATTTAAGTTATACATACAACTTTATAGTCTTATTTAGCTATTTATGTGTCAAGTCACAATGTAGAAGATACTTTTTACTATAGCCACTTTTTCCTTTCAAGCTGTAAAAATAAACACCACACAACGGGTTCCTCAACAACCGGGATTTATCGGCTCACAATTTCTGAAGCTAGAAAGCTGCTTCCTCCCCAGGTCCATATTTTCTGGCTGGCAGGAGATGTTTGGGGTTCCTGGATTTTCTCTCATATGACAATATACTTGGGGATACATCCTACTTTCTCTTCCAGGTTGTGTTGACTTCCAATTTCCGGTTTCTCTTTTTGTGGCTTCTTTCTCCTTTGCTTAGGAGGACTTCAGCTTCTTTGGGTTAAGGCTGCCCTCTTTCATCTTGGGGACACCTTAACTCAAAGCGTCTTCAAAGGGCTATTTACAAACAGGTCTCCACCCACAGCACCAGGTGTTGGGAACTGAATATGCCTTTTGTGAGGGACATGATTCATTTCTTAACAGTCACAGTTAAAAAAAGGTTCAAAGCATGCTTACATAAACTCCTTACGACTCTTGCTTTTGAGGTAGCAAGAAGGCAAGGAAACAAGGTGGGGCACATTGTTGCAAGAAATACATTGTAAATGGCAAAATTCAATCTTTTCATTTAAACTTCCTTAGAAAGGGAAAGATAGAAACATTGCTTTTGTTAAGTAAATATATCAGGGTGAACCTTCTCAAAAAGCTTGATTTTAAGGGCATAGTTTGTGTTATAGAGGCAAAGTGTCTGTCCCCACTTTATGTCCCCATTTCTGTTCCAGTAATTATGTTTCTCTGGATTTCACACTTTGCGCACTTACCTCCATCATCTACAATGTGAGCCAAAGGGAAATAAAAAAGTAAATGAAGTGAATGAAAAAACAACCCACCCACTGGTTTCTGAAAATAATTGATGTCAACAGTGATACAAAAGTTCCTGGCATTTCCTCATGTTGATGTGGATATAGAGAATTGGGTTTTATTCTATATTAGTCACAGCTCCAAGTATTTGATCACAAATTCATTAGGAGCAGCTTTTCAAGTAAGTGAGGTGGTACATATTGAAGTACAAAATGGACACTGGCTCCATTCTACAGTCAAAATGCTAGCCTTTTCTCAGTTTACTGATATTCCTTTTTTTCTTTTCTTACACTGAGGAGTATGGGATTGAAAGAGGACACAATACCTTAATGTACACACTTCACTGATGCTGTAGCTGGTACACAATAATGATTGAAGAGTAGCATGAAAAGAGTTTGTATAAAATCAAAATTTTAACCTAAAACTTCTGGTAATCAGTAACACAGATCAATAAAAGTAACATGCAAAATAATATTTTAGGCATAAATGCCATAATGATGGAATTAATTCTTTTACATAGAACAATTGTGGCATTTCCACCATTTCTGATTAAGCTATTTTATATGGTTATGAACTATTTACTTATAAGTAGCAAATCTTAAGGGTTATATGCACAGGCAGTCTGCACGTCACAGTAATAAATCCTGGATTCATTTGAGAACTGAGGTTACAAACCTCAAATCTTGATCACTAGTTCTTAGAAGCAAATTTCAATGTCAAATTTCAAACTCTGAGCTAGTCTGTATTCTCTTTTGAATTAGAAGAACATTATAGGTCAACCAACCTCCTAATTGAGAATTCCAATTCTAGTCTCTAATTTGGAGATTATAGAAATCATGACTTGAATATTGCTTTGGATTTGGATCACATGTTAACAATGATTTAATTTCAGAGACACACGACTTTAGTGTACAAGACATAGCAAATGAAACTCCCTTCTGAAAGTAGCTTCTAGATTTAACTGTAGACACTTTTTTGAATGCCACGTCAATATTGAAATTAAAATTCTTAATTTCTTTCCTGTAAAAAATAATGGTGTGTCAAGTTTCAGGACGCTATTAACAGACCCTTTGACTGCTGGAATTGCAACAATATATATGGTCATATCTGTAGCAACACAGAATGACCCTCTGAGATGACATATTTCTAAGTGTGGCAATATCCGCACACACACACACAGAGTGAAAATAGAATTGAGATACATCGATTGATAAATCAGTCTAAAAAACAGACCTAACTGATCCAATGAAAGAAAATCTCAAATATTCCATTAAGTGTCTAAAATTTCAAAGGCTTTATTTCATTCATGAATAGCACCTCTGTGCCTCAGTCCAAAGTATCATGTTTTCACTATGACACTATCCCTTAGATCAAAATAGAAAATAGCGTCTAATGTCTGCAAATCAGTTAATAGTTTAATGATTACTATCCATTTCAACAACTTCTAATCAGGAAACATTCAGCAGTTTTTATATACAATGTATTATTTAATTCTCAGAACAATACCTGAATGTCCATAATGGAATACTACTGATAGCCACGACAACCAAGAAAAACCCTGAAGGCACCTACTAAGTGAAGGAAGCCAGCCACACAAAGAATGGTGCTCTAGTTTGCTGGCTGCCTGAATGCAATATTATCAGAACGAGAATGGTTTTTATAAAGGGGAATTTAATAAATTGCTAGTTTACAGTTCTAAGGCTGAGAAAATGTACCCATTAAAGCAAGTCCCTAAAAAAATTAGGACACCAACAAGAGGTTACTTTCCCTTAACAAGGCCGATGAAGTTCAGGGTTTCTCGCGCAACTGGAAAGACACGTGGCAAACATGGCGACATCTGCGAGCTTCCTCTCTGGGGCTCTTGTTTCATGAAGCTCCCTGGAGGCATTCTCCTTCTTCATCTCCAAAGGTCCCTGGCTGGTAGACTCTGTGGTTCTCTTGTCATTCTGTCGTGGTTTTTGTCATTCTCAAGCTGTTTCCAAAGTGGTTCTTCTTTTAAAGGATCCCAGTAAAGCAATCAAGACCCACCTGGAATGGGTGGAGTCACATCTCTCTCTAAGCAAAAGTTAATACGCACAAGTGGGTGAGTCACATCACCATGGATGTAAGCTAATCAATTTTCCAACCTACAGTGCTGAATAGCGATTAAAAGAAATTGTTGCTCCCACAAGATTGATTAGAATTAAACATGGCTCTCCTAGGGTACACGAATCTTTTCAAACCTGCATACATATGTAATATATAATTGCCTAGATATGAATTCTAAAAAGACAAAAATGACTGTGACAAAAGGTAGTTCGATGGTTTTCAGGAGCCAGAGCTGGGGGAGGGAATTGACTCAAAAGTGGCACAAGGACACTTTTTAGGGTGATGCAAGCGTTTACATAATGCTTGTGATGGTGGTAACACAATTGCATACATTTGTCCAAGTCATCACATTATACAATACAAATGGTGAATTTTGTTAAATGAAAAGTATATCCAAATACAGCTGATTTTTAAAAATTAAAAAAGCACCTCAGGCAATCATATATCTTTTTTTTCTGTTTTTAGGAGAGGAAACTGAGGTTGCAATTTGAGTAATTTGCACAAGATCAGCAACTAAATTCACACCTGTTTGACCACAAAACCACAGTGCTATGCAGACAGGTAATAACTTGTGTAACATTACCTATGATACATACAGCACCTAGCACCGTCTTATAAGGTAACACTCAACAAATGTTCACCATCTACACACGCGCACGCACACACACACACACACAAACAGGTGCCTGGAAGACCAACTCTGTCTACTCTACTACACAGCCTCTCCTCATAATAGCTTACACTCTTCCATCTCTCCAGGAAAATCTGAACTAAAAATAATGAATACAAACTTCCCCAAATAGAACAACGGTCTATAAATGTATTGTCTTTCTGAACTATTAGGTTATGTTACAGTACTTATATATCTATTAGAAATTAATTTATACAGAGGAATATAAATACACATTTTGCTGTGGGTGGTAAAGTTTAGGGGTTATATTTTACATAAAGTTCATTTGATTTCTTATTGCACTCCTGAATAAGAATATTGGAAATAAATGTAAATATTATTTTCTTTTTGAAGTATTGCGTGTGGGTCATTTCTCTCCACAGTTCCATCTACTAAGTCACATCTAAGACTCCCACACCTTGAAAATAGTGCAAATATTGAAGGCTCATTCAACAGACCTAACCTTGACCTGTTTGGTTGCCATTCTCTGTATAAATGGCCTTGCATCCCATTGCATGCTTTCTGAGCACAGCATAACTGGTTTTGTTGATTTTTCGCTCTCAGATTTCATATGCCACAATCTCTCATTGCATCTGGAACAACTATGTTTACTGGAGAGAGTTTCTTATAAACAATTTAAATGCGGTTGTCAAAAATCCATGCCAGCTGCTTCAGCTTCCTCCCCCATATTCAGGATAATTACATCTGCAAATTGCAAGGAAACAAGGTCTCTCTCTCTCTCTTTTAGTCAGTGTCTCTGTCTCTTTCTTCAAAGACTTCCAGACTCACTGTCTGGGTTTATTTCAGATTGAAGAAAAGTATAAGTGAAAGAGTAGTCTTTCTTCTTTCCTGCAGAAAAAGGAAAAAAAGATTTCTGGGGAATAAAGATGGCATCTTTGTGAAGATCATTCAAAATGCCCTTTTAAAATAGAAATACAAATCAGAAATAAAAAATGCAAAGGTGAGTTTGGATTAGAAGCAGCTCCCTATAAGAAAGAATCATAAGTTTCTTTCTATCCATTAACTGGAAATCTTACCAAATGTTCCATTGTATTTGCTTTTAGTGTAAGGAAGCAAAATATTCAAAGTAATACCAAGGGCTGTAGCAGCACATTCATGTGTACATGAGGGAAGGAAACACCCTCTCTTTCAATTATTTAATAACATATGGCTGGGATGCTTATAATTTAAGCACTTAACTTACAGGATTCAGAAGCGTCAACACATATGCACCAATACCATAAACTCTGCACCCTTCACTGATAGGGATTAGAGGTTAAGATAGTTCTACTTCAGCACATAACCTGCATTATTTCATTATTTTTATAACTAACCACAAAAGGGTGATAAGGAAATTGAGACTGATATAGAAACTAGGCAACTGCTCTTTTGGGGTGTCTGGAAATTCTAATAGGCACAGATATTCTTGGTGACAGCATAGAAGCATTTTGACAGTAAGCAATACAGAGTAAACTACAAATGGGCATGCACTCAGGAGCGTCTTGAAGGGACCTGGGTTATGGTTGACAGATTTGGGAATTAAAAAATATAGAACATTCAGTTAAATTTGAATTTCAGATAAAGAAAATTACTTTTCTTCTGCACATATTCCATGCAATATTTAGGACATACTTATACTAAAAAAAAGAACTATTTGTTGTTTATCTAAAATTCAAATAAAACTGGGTGTCCTATGCTTTATCTGCAAACCCTAACTTAAGTGTAAAAGCAAAGCTATGAGTGCCTCTGCAAGTGCTGCAATAATTGCAAATTTAATATTACACAAAGTAATCTTGAAGTATAATGCCAATTTTTATATGATAGGGCAGTATTTGGAGCTTGATCATAAAGCTTCGACAATGAAAGCAAAGAAAAATACGAATAATGGACCAAGTTTACCACAAAGTGAGAGAAACATAATTACAGGATAGATACTATCCTGAAAAAAGCACTTTCTAACTTTTGGCTATTATGCTGTCTTTCCGTTTACTAAATGATGGAGGGAAGTGATGTCATTTTTGACATTGTTTTTCAATATCCTTTAGTTGAAGAAATAAAAAGAGGACTTCACAACGTTGGTCTTTCTTGGTAAAGGTTGAAAGGTTGTAAAAATCCAAAAGTCATGGTCCCACTAGTCTCAATTGCTGTTTTGTTTTCTTCAAATCATCTGGAGCTATATTACATGGACTGGTTAACATTAAAATAAGGAAACTTTTCATAACTCCCTCTTCTTCCGTTGATTCATATTTGGCTTCTTTTTTTTGCTTCTGTCTAATCGCAACCACACTAGGATAAGATAAACTATCCTCCTATTTGTAATAAAATCTGTTCAATATAAAGAAGCTTGTTCTCTGAATTTACTACTCACTGTGCAGCAAATCTCGGCTTGGTTCATGTTTGCCCTTCATGGACGCGATCTTAGCCTAACTTGTGTGCCTCTCTCCAATACGTAGCCTCTTGAATGGTCCCTTTCTTTTCACACGTGTTCAAAAGTAGCCCTGTGACATCTTCAATGTGCAAATCAGATAGTATCATTTCTTTCGCTCCAAACCCGCCAGTGGCTTCTTATATCCTTTAGACTAAAATCCCAACTGACAACTAAACCTCTAGTGATTTGGACTTAACTAGCTGTCCCGGGTTAAATTTTATCCCCCCAAAATATGTTGATGTCCTAATCCCTGATACCTGTGAATGTGGCCTTATTTGGATTTTGGTCCTTGCGGATCTAATAAAGTTAAATGAGGCTATTAGGGTGGATTCAATGACTGTTGTCCTTATAAAAAGTGGTAAATTTGGACACAGACATACAGACACAAAAAGAAAATCATATGACGAAAGAGGCAGAGATTAGAGTGATGCTTCTATAAGCCAAGGGATGCTAAGGATTGCTGGCAATCACCAGAAACAAGGATGAGACACAGAAGTTTCCTCCCCTAGAGAAATGACAATTCTGCTGACAGCTTTTTTGGACTTCAAACTCAGAACTGTGAGACAATAAATCTCTGTTATATTAAACAAGCCAGTTTGTGGCACTTTGTTACAGCATTCTTAGGAAACTGATACAGTATGTCTCCAGCTACTGTTCTAACATTTGCTCCCCATCCCTGTCCTGCAATTGCCCTTTCCTTTTGCTTCTCAAACATGCTCAAGTCATTTCCCTCTGCAAGATTTTGATCTTGCTGTTTCTCTCCTATGGAACCCTCTTCCTTCAGAAGAGCTATTTGCAGCTCACTTTCTCACTTCATTCAAGTTCTAATTCTAATATCATTGCTTCAGAGATTCTTTCCCTAATCATATATTGCACATAAGAAGTCACCCCCTATCTCAATTCCCAGTTCACACTTCATTTTTTTCTCATCTTCTATTTTTCTTCATAGGAGTTGAAATTACCCCAAATTATTTATGTATTTATTGTATAACATTCCCCATTAGAAATGTAAGCACCACTGAAAAATAACCTTGTCTCTGCTCATTGCTTTATTTACACAATCTCAGAACTGGTCAACAAATATTGTGGAACGAATAAATGAATTGAGCATCCCTTAGCTTGGGAGAATGAACTAAATCTCTTAAGAGACTGATCTAGAAGACAATTTGAAAAAAATTAACCTTTGATATATTTAAAGTCATCCTTTTCCGATGATCTAAAACTGTGCCTTCTTTGGCTTCCTTTTAATGAGATTTCAGAGCCTTGGGGTAGAGGTAAGATATGTACCATAGTGTAGAGTTATTTCCTGCAGGTGTTAAAGGGATATTCATAAATTTGTGGCCTACTAGCTTGTCCTGTTAGCCAGCCACAGCTTACTAAAACCAAATATGAAATTACCAGAGATACATACAGCAATGGCCTTTACCCTGAAATTCTTAACTATAAATGTACATATAAAAACAAAAACCCCCCATACAAACCAAAATAATTGTTCTCCTAATTAGCTAGCACAAATATTAGAAAGATCCTCAAATGATTTTCTCTATTTGGGACCAAAGTCACAATCTCATAGAAATCTACTGAGGTTGTTACTCTTGAGAAGGATCTGAGGAAATCGTGGCATTATTGAATAGCCTAGGAGCAGTGTACTAGACCTAAGCAAGCTGGAGAAAAGCCAAGGATGAAGATGTCTTATCAGGCATTGGTCATAAATGACATAAAATCCTCAACAAAGCATGCCTAGCCTAGAATAGCAGTTCAATAAATATTCATTGAATAAACAAAGTAAAGAATAAATGAATACTTTAACCCACTTTTCCCTTTGAAGTCATTGAAAAACTATGGAAGCTCACCAAAATTGTTATTGCAAGATCCAAAGATCTAATTTAAATCTGCATCATTTTCTACTTAGTAGATATCTTTCTCCTTGAAATTGCATCTTTGTTACATTGTAACTGCCACACCTAATTGCCAAATGTACATTTCTGTGCTCTCTTACTCTATCCTTTATGATTGCTTCTTTCTCCTACCAGCCCATAGATCTAAATTTCTCTGTAGCTCTGCATTTACTCATGACCCTTTAAGTTCACCCTCTCAGAGAGTTCATAAATCTTCATAGCGTCACATATTTCCTCTATGCTGATGACTCAAATAGCATTTCCAGTCCTCGCTGTTCAATGAAGTTCCACTTCCAAGACTCAAAAATCCTGCTGCCAAATTTCTGATTCCAAAGAAAACCATTTTTTTCAGTAAATCACAATGACTCCACTTTGCCTCTTAAATCACATTTAGGAATTTTCATTTAGATTCTAAAGCCTCCTTCTCCAATTGTATTTCCCAGGATGCCCCAGTATGAACTCTCTTTAATTAAAGTCAAGATGCCTTCTCATGATCACTCTATGTCTGCATCTCTGGCATCATAAAAGTCTTTTCTCTTCTTGTCCTCCATAAATATCCAAATCCCATAGGTTTTAAAAATATAGACCAAGGGATGATTCAGAAATTCAGTGAGGAGAAACACACACACACACATGCATACTAGTCATGGAAGAAGAGAATTGGATTTCTGTCTAGGAGGGTGACCCCAGAAAATTAACATGCCCTTGGCTTTGTTTCAGGATGGAACTCTAGATTATTTTCCTGGTCCTTTTCATCTGAATACAAATACTCATTTAAAATAATTTGCTATTTCCCCCCATAAAATCCCACGTGAGATCCTGCAATGTTTCATTCTTAGCATTATGCACAGGTTTAGCCAGGAGAGATGGAAATAGTCACAATAAAAGTCCAAATGATCATGCTATTGTCATGTAATTGTCGTAAAATTATCTGAGAAATGATCACAAATTGCAGAGTCAGCCCCATTAGAGTTTGAATGCTCAATGCCATTTATGTGCTTGCTGAATCACAAGCTGCCAAAACAACCAGTGTGCAATAACCAGGTCAGTGGTGCCCAACTCATTTAAAGGTAGAGAATACCAGAGTCTCTAAAGTCCATTGGCCCAGACACAAAGCAGGCAGCTATGTTTACGGAGAGGTCTCTGGAGCCAGACAATATGGTGTCAGCAGAGGGTTATTTTTGCCCCAGGCTCAAGGCAGCAGCAAACTTCACAGCACAGCAGGGGCACTGAAGTCCGGAGTCCGAGCCACCTGGTGTCAATCTGCCTCCACCTGATGCTCACCAGTGTCCCCTCTGCCCTGACTCTGACTTTTTCTGCCTCAGAGTGCTTGTCATTACTGTCCTGGTCAAAGGACAATCCCTCTGGCAGGCCTCGAGTGAGTTCATATCATATCTTCCCATGAATGTCTGCTTATCACTTGCTAAGCATATATTTTTTTCTTCATTTGTTTATATTCTAATGGAGGTCAACAGGTTACAATGTTTTGGGGATTCAAGATTATTAACACCATTTCAGTGCATAATAGATATGTTTTGTATGCTAACAAAACATCATTTGCAGAAGTCAACTTAAGTAAAAAGAAAATATATTGAACTACATATGTGATCAATAGGAGAAAAGGTTTGGCGTGACGAAATTACAGATTTCGTAACTATCTTATTTTGCAGAGCTGCTACGATGAATGCCATGAGTTGCCTTAAACAATGATCATAAATTGTCTCATGGATTCAGATGCAAGCAAGACTAGGGTTTCCCTCAGTCTGTGTAGCATTCTGGTGCTGGCTTGCCTCAACCCTTGTGATTCATTGCTTTGATCTCCACCTTTAGTTACATATGTCTCTCTCTTTCTTTCTCTCTCTCCCCTCTCATGTCTGCTTTTCCCATTTCCACTGACTTCCACCTTCTGGCTTCTCCCTATGACTTTCTCAAACTTCTAACTTCTGTTTCCTCCTCTTGATAGGCCTCCAGTGATAGGGATTAAACCCCACCCTGATTCTGCTGACCAGGCCTCAATTAAAAATCGCATCTTCGAAAGGTCCTATGCTCAGGGAGTCACAACCTCAGGAATGCAATTTAAGATTAAGGTTAAGACATGTCTT
This sequence comes from Tamandua tetradactyla, assembly GCF_023851605.1. Lineage (NCBI taxonomy): Eukaryota > Metazoa > Chordata > Mammalia > Pilosa > Myrmecophagidae > Tamandua > Tamandua tetradactyla. The sequence continues at coordinate 30,397,880 of NC_135348.1, read as the reverse complement.
TTTGGGGCACACAATTCAATCCACAAGAGTGTCTACAACAGGGAAAAACTAGAATATGTTGATTTAGACCATTAGAGGCACCAAGAAAACTTAAAATATTTCCCATTAGGAAAATAATATAATAAACGTAATTTAAATAAAAATGGACATTTGAAGCAAACCTTTGTTGTCATGATTTTGTCCCTGGACATACTTCTGTGACTGTCTCCGGAGAGGGCCCAGGAGCCTTGGCCCATCAGTACGCAGCCCTTCTCCCCATGCTGGGCTCTGTCCCTGGATCTGATTAGTCAATATACCTCCTAATGCTCTAGTTGTTAAAAACAGCAAAACTGAAAAAAAAAAAAAAAACATTTTAAGGGTGGGCAATGTATATCTAATTTTATAAACCTAAGCCCAGATCAAAAAAAGCCTCTTCTCAATGAGGAACTGATAACTGCCAGTCCTGTGGAAGAATTTATTCCTGATGAGAAAAGGATATGTTAAGCCAGGCCAGGCCTACTGCTTGCTGTAGTCAGGTGATATGATGCCATTTTTACTTCCTCCTTCCACTGGACTATAATGAGCACGTCACTGTGGAATACAGCTGGAAAAATAAACCTGTGTGTGTCCATGTATGTGTGTGAGACAGCAAGTGTGTGTGTGCACCAAATTACCACGCAAATCTATGTAGAAGTAGAAGCAAATTCAGAGTTAGTAAAGTTAGTGGAATGTGAGGTCATAACTAACAGCAAGCCCAAAAGCTTTGGGTGTTGTGAATGTGCTAAAACTGAGAAATGCAACTTTTTAAATTAATATCCATATTTTTTCACCAAATATTCCGAAAATATCCAGTCATAGAAACGCATTGCCCAGCTATGAAGAAAGAAGTCACTACTTTCTGTGTAAGATGTGAAAATTGCAGAATTGAGATTTTGTCATAATCGTAGAATCTAATGCATTCATTCCAAAACTGAGCTGTACTGTGTAATGAGTTGACAGAGCAATCTCTGATTACTGGATTATAAACACAAGGGTTTTATTTTTTCAGTAACTAGTTCTATGCAATGTTAAGCCTAACATTCCTGCTGGATAAAAGCCACATTTGTTAATAATCCCTTGGCCCATTCCCATTATTTTCCAGCTAAATTCAGTTTTTCAAACAATCTCATCTCGCTTTGCTGGATTTATAACTGTTTATTTTAAAATTTCATTATACATTCTAAAAACCCTTTCTCCATTTCCCCTAGATAAGTATGAGCTGCAAGGAAGTGTGGGTTTGATGTGGTTCCCACTCTTCTCTCTGCTGCCTTTCCCTGCAGCTAGCTTCTTGGATATTGGTGAGGAGAAAACACAGATTCTCTTTTTCACCTGACAGTTGCTATGCAACCCCTCCCCAGCCATAGTTGCCCAGGCTCACCATTCTGGCACTTTATGGACAGGCTCAATGTGAAAAGAGGCTGCTGGCTTTCCTCTGAACAGCACCCTTAGGCGTGGGGCAGTTGTTTGAGAGTTTGACTGTGCTCCTCCATAGCAGAGTCCCAGCGAGTGGGTGGTCTCAAGCAATTCTCTTTGCATCAGTTTCAGCAACACTGTAGACCCCAATTGCATCTATTCTAAGGTTAATTCTGGGGCCTTTGGATACTTACAGCAAGCATCTTCTTTAGTGCCTGGGAAGTGGGAACTCCTGGTAGAGAAGTGTTCTGGCCCTTCTCTGCCAGGTCTTCCCCAGGGTGCTTTCTCACGGTCTCATGCTCCATTAGCACAAGACACATCAACCGAGACAGAGAATGCAATACCAGGCTGAGCTTCTTGCAGCATTCCTCAGTTGCTTAATTTAGGGATGGGAAAGCAGTCCTTAGTTTCCATCTTTATAGTAGGCAGATTTCGGGAATCACAGATTATTCTGATTTCATTTACAAAGACAGACTTTCTAAGATGAACACGAATATCTTCTTTTTCTCTTCATCATTAATTTATCCTATACAGTTTCCATGATTTTTATCTAAACCAATCTGTAGCCCTTTGCATCTCTGCATTTGTCCAGCCAAAAAAGGCAGAACTATGCACTTCTGGCAAGACAGTAGGATTTAAAGCTCAACAGGCCTGTGATTTTATCAAAAGACTAAACCACTCTACCTTTTAACCCTTCAGGTTTGTGATGATGATTCCCAGCAGTTTCAATCCTCAATTCTTTGGATCTCTCTTTTAAAAGTTTAGTCTTGAAGTTTGATTCCAGTGGGGGAAAAAGTATCCTGCATCTGAAAGCAGGATGACATTAAATTTCTTACTTCCTTCTCATTGTTTGGTTTAGTTGGTTATCACTCAAGGCTGACTGTAAAGTGCCTTGGGAGTTGTAAGGAGGTTAACTATTGGGTTTCATCTCTAGCTTCACGTGAAGCATCTGCAAATAATCAAAATATAGAAAGAAGCTCAGAATAGGGGCAGCCTTTGGGATTTGATTTAACTAAACCTTCCTGTGAGCCACATTTCTTTGTTTACATACTTTCCTGCTCTGAAGGCCAATTTCCTGTCATAAAGCTGCATACCAGATTTGAGGATTTAGAAAACCGGTTCACACCATCAGGGTTTGGAAACAGCTTTAAGCAACTACTATTTTTAAAGGGCAGTCACAAAATGGAGAACTGCACCCTAATTTCAAAATTCACATCCTTTACATATAACCACATCTTTACACATCTAAAGAAAGGGAAATTAGTGCCATTTTCTAAACTAAAACTGTCAGTGCAGACCTTGTTTAGAGACACCAAAGGACATAGTATGAAGAATGAAAAGGAATGGAACTTATTCTTCAAAAGTGATAAATCCTTGAGAGAAGGCACAGTGTGACCAATCCCATGTAGTATAAATTTCAGCCATATACGTTTCTCAAATAATTCAGATTTCATGGTTCCTTTGGCTGCTTCAGTATTTTGTTCTTTATCAGTTATTTCCTACTTTCCAGAACTTCTATATCCACTTTTTTTCTTTCAAAAATAGCACTCAATGTTTCCTCTCCTACTCTGTCCTGATATTTCATTCTCTTTCCCGGAACACATTTCTTATTTAGCATTTCCAGGTGATACCTCTTTCTTAGCATGGACTCAAAAATACATAGTTATTTTTTTCCTTTTTTGAGTCTGCTACTTTCTAACATATAAAATCCTAAGGCTCAGTTTCAAATCCACAGCTTCGACTACTCCCCAGATCTTTCCAAGGCCACTTCAGACCCCCCCTTTTATTACATCTAACGTCATGGCAAGTTTGCCGTGTATTTCATTCCACTTCCTGCCGGAGTCAGTTCTCTGACATCACCTTCTTAAAGCCTGCTATGCCTTGGTTTCTGTGACATTATTATTTTTGTCTTAATCTCCCTGGAGAGCTTCTCTTCTTCCTCCAAATTTTAAATCTGGGGGTTTTCTGGGGGACCTTCTCGGACGTCGATTTTTCTAGTCCACGCAGATTACCTTCCTAGCGTCAACTGCATAGCAGAGGTTGATGATTCCCAAGTCACCGTATCCAGCCTGTAGTTCCCCCCACTTATCACAGCTTCCAAAGGACAATTCCTATCAATCCGATGGCCACGTCTCACTGGAGACCATGAGTGAGCTCCATCCCATCTCCAGAAACAGTTTATTAGGGAGAGCGCCAGGAGCAGGCGCCCAGTGTGAATCCTGCCTCTGTCTCCTGCTGGTTGTGTAACCACAGGTAGGTTATTTAACCTCTCTGCATCTCGACATCTTTGTCAGTAAAATAAAGATTTAAAGAATAAATTACTCACCTGGTTAATTGAGGATTATCGAATACAACGAGAAGACACTTAAAATAAAGCCTGGCATATAGTAAACAACCAAAATCTGTGCGCAGGAGGCATTGTCAACATTATCATGGGTCAATTCACCATCATTTTTATCTGAATAATTGTAATAGCCGCCTATTGGTTTCTCCTCCTGTCTTTGATATCTTGAAATTAATCCTCCCCATAGCAGCCAAGTTGATCTTCTTAAAGAGCAAGTATATCTTTTCAATGCATAACATTCTACAATGGCCTCTCTTAATTTTCACAAGATGATCATAATCCTTGCTCTAAATAATAGGTTTCTCGCCCACGTCTTGAACTTAGCCTATTGATTTAGAGAAAGATCAAGAACATCTTATAAGACTTAACGGGCCATTGTGATCCCATAGATCCAACTTCTAAATGATGGAATTATTTTCACTCTGTCAACATTTGCTCTTTGACTGCTTCTTAAACTACATTTAAACAAGTTGGAAATGTGATTTAAATACATATATATTTTTTGTGGGGGCAGCCAAGTCCCATATTGAGGCAGGAAACTTGAAGATACAATTATCATTGCACAGCTTCTGTGTGTAGCCACCTATCATTTATATTCTTTATTTGTCTGACCTCTTTTACATTTTGTTCTCGGTGTTTCATTTCATTCTGTCATGCTTCACTGTACTGCAAGCAATAACCATGGAAGTGAAATAAATTGATTATGTTCAACAAAGATAGAGTAGATGGTGGAAGTAATTAAGCGTAGAGGAAAATCTTCCTGCAAAAGCAAAATTGACATTTTTTTCCTGCAGTCCTAAAGATTTTAAAATGATATTTATTTAGGAAAATTTTGCTTTCTGAAAAAAGGACAGCCCAGTTTGCATTCTTCTAATGTAAGTTATAGAAATTGCACAATGAGATACTCATGAATTATGTCCTGAGAGTCACTGGAATTATGGAGAAAAAAATTAGTTGAATTAAAGACAGTTATTTGGAATATTGCTCTTGGCGTGTGTGCCATCCTATGCAGTTACTGAGTATTCTGATGGATATAGAAACAATATTTGGGTGGTGCAACCGTGGCTCAGTGGCCTCACCTCCCATGCTGGAGACCCAGGTTGAATTCCCGGTGCCTGCCTGCCCATGCAAAAAAAAAGAAGAAAGAAACAATATTTGTGCTGTTCTGTATGGGTAATTAATGCAGTATATTTTTATTTAAACTAACATGTTTCAAGTTCAAAATATGTGTCGAGTATTTATATATGTTGATAGTAAGCAAAAAAGCACAGAAAAGCTCAATGACTTCATATAACAAATCACATAATTGGAATGGCAAAACATATCTACCAACTTTTATATTATATTTTAGAGAAAATATTGATAGTGGATTTGATATGATATGCTTAGACAATTTTATGATTTAAAATAATATAATTGGGCAGTACATTGGTGGCTCAGTGGCAGACTTCTCACCTGCTGTGCCAGAGATCCAGATTCAATTCCTGGAGCCTGTCCATGTAGACAAAAAATATATATATATAATCTTTAAACTTCAATTGTAGAATTCCCTGTCCATTTTTTCCTGCTGCATTAGAACAGTGTACTTTGGTTGTAGTTTTCCTAAGACTGATATGAATTGATTGTTAGCAAATTTCTATATCCATGTATTTACTTTTTTGGAAATAGCTATATAATTTAAAGATTTGCCAATCACTTACACAATATTTTTAATAAGTAATATTTCATGTACTTATTACTTGTCTATGGTCAGAGATAATGAGAGGTAATATTTTCATATCATTTAAAAAAAATCAACCCGAATTAAAAACCTCTCTCTTTGTTCACAAATGTAATTTAAGGCAGCAATGTCGGGTCTTCTCACATTTGAGAACATCGATTCAGCCCCAATGGCAGAGTAGCAGCAGTGCCAAATTCTAGCAGTTTGCCTTGGGTAATGCTGCCTCATCAGCCACTCAGAAGTGGACAAGGGAACTGTCAGCAGCCCTGCTCCAAAGTTTCCTTGGTGGAAGGCAGATAAGTGGTCTCTCAGGTAAGTAAGACTCAGACAATAAAGCTTTATAGATTGCAAACAACACCTCAACTGAATTTGAATGTGAACAGGAAGTCAATGCACTTCTCTGCTATAAAATGAAACTTAGATTACTAAGTAAGCATGTGCTTTATTCTGCCCCCTTAGAAACTTCAGACCAGATGCCAACTCAATATAAATATTTCATTAGCTTTAATATTTCAAAAGTCTTAATTTGAAGCAATCAAACTGAACATGTAGCATATTATCTTTCTGAATGCTTGTTATATTTTGTGCTACAACTGTGTGCTTGTCCAAGTCTAGTGCAGTGTACGTAAGAACAATGATTGCCTAGCAAACACTTTATCTTACTTTAAAGCATCCCATCCAGTTGCTTTCCTTTAGTGTATTTCCCGCTATTTTATATTATGCATACTTTCTAGGTTTAAAATTTTATAAAGGTTGTCTTACCAATTAGATTGTAAGTTCTTTGAAGTCAGAGTCCATGCTTGCCTTAGTTCATTGCTATATAATACAGAACAAGTTAAGTTTTGGGAATTAGGGGGACCCAATATATATCAGTTGAATGAAGGAATTCTCCTTTAATATTGCTGTCACAGGAGTATGGGAGAAAATAGTGCTATTGTTTAAATCTTAGAGCCTTCAGTGCAGTCACAGGATCCATGAAATAAACTTTTGTCTTTATTATATAAATATTAAACCAAAGTTTTCTTTATAAAAATTCATATATGCTTAGTATGAGAAAATGTAAAAAGAAAGTTATATTCACCACAAAAATAAAAGGAAAAAAATAGCCTTTAAATCTTCCGTAGGGCGGGCCATGGTGACTCAGTGGCAGAGTTCTCGCCTCCCATGCTGGAGACCCAGGTTCGATTCCTGGGGCCTGCCCATGCGAAAAAAAAAACCTTTCATAAATATTTAGAATTTCAATTATCAGTAATATATTTTTGGAATTTGTTCTGATATTCCTTGATAAGTAAAAAAGATATGTATAATAAAATGAAGAGTCACCCCCTTTGTACAAAAGATAGTAACAGCTAACGCATGAAAAGTCTAGGGTTGCACAGTTTCACTTGTTTGGTTCCTTCTGTGACTAATAGCATGGGTTGGTAAGATGACTGGCTAGGGAAAGGGGCAAAGTCTGTGGTCATGAAATGCAGAAAAATTAACAGGCCTCTCCAGGCATTAAACGCATGGCTTTCATTATGCTAGCTCAAGGCTGTTCCCCAAAGAACAAAGCAGCAAGGATTTGGGGTCTGTTTCTTTTCTTACACCACATCCTTTATAGCTCATCATTATGCACTGCTTATTCATGGATGGCAGCTTGGAAACTCCACAACTTTCTGGTCATACAACTAATGTAAACTCCAAAGCACAACCAAATCCTTAATATAAGCATATGAGCAAGACCATTTCCTAATATAGAAAAGATATGCTTTCTGTTTGAATTACATTCTGCCCCATTTGGTTATTTTCCTACAGACCACCCTAGAACCTCATTTTAATATGGATAGCTCTCAAATATTTACATAGGAATGTAAATAAAAATGACTCCTGTCTTTTCATAAATACATTGCTACTGCTACTCCTGCCTCTTTCACCATCACGCCCAATTTTTCTAATCTGGCTATATCCAAAATTTTTTATTTCAGAACTTCTCTATTTTTTTTCTCACACATATAGCACTTAAAGCTTGACAGTTTTTCTTTAAAGATAAATTCATGGTATTCATTCACATAACTTCTTTGAGAATTCAGTGTTTAAAATAATGTTCATATAGGGCTGTGCAACGGTGGCGCAGTGACAGAGTTCTCGCCTGTCATGCCGGAAACCTGGGTTCGATTCCCGGAGCCTGCCCATGCCCCCAAAATATTTATATATCTGTGCAAAGTGGTTGCTCAATAATTATCTTGTATTTGTTGAATAAAAATCAGAAAAGTTAAATTCGCTTAACTTTCTGAAAACATACATATATTTACGGAGAGAGAGAGAGGGCGTGCACAAGAGAGAGAGAGAGAGAGAGAGAGAAGAGACAAAGACAGAGGTAGGAAGAAACAGTGAGAGGACTTTAAAGATGTCTCTCAAAAATCACCACAGTAGATATGCCGTGAAAGGCATGTGCATGATATAGTTTGTGTTCATATGATAGCTTTGAGAATAAGGATACTGACCCCTCATTTCCAGGCAGTCTTATAATATCTAGAAATAAGATCTAAATGAAATGCATTGAATTGAGAGGGTCAAATAATATTTCAACAATAGTGCAACTCATAAGTTAGAATTGCCATGGTGTTTTTGAAAAATAGTCAGATATACAACTTAAATTTTAACTTCAATAAAAGGTAAAATGAAGGGCTGTTGAAAATCTTTTGTTCCATATTCTGGCATAAAACAATAGCAGATCATAATAAAAGAGAAATCTAAACCTTACACTTTGGTGTCATAAGAATATATTTGTCAAAATACTTCCCTATCAAGTAAAAAGCAAAAGAAATAGGGTGTGAGGATGGGAAGAAGATGAACAAAGAAATATTTTTTCCAAAAGAATTTTATTTTTTATATTTTACTTTAATGAAATTCTCTAAAAAATATTTTTATTGATAAAATAACATAAATAACATACCAACATTCCATACATGGTGTACAATCAGTGGCTCACAATATCATCACATAGTTGGGTATTCATCATCATGGTCATTTTTTTGAACTTTTGCATCACTCCAGAAAAAGAAAGAAAAAAGAAAAACTCATGCATACCATACCTCTCACCCCTCCCTCTCATTGACCACTAGCATTTCCATCTACTCAATTTATTTTAACCTTTGTTTCCTCTTATTTGTTTATTTTTATCCAAATTTTTTCTCATCTGTCCATACCCTAGTTAAAAGGAACATCAGACACAAGGTTTTCAAAATCACACAGTCACATTGTACAAGTTATGTAATTATACAAATATCTTCAAGAAACAAGGTTCTAGGAACACAGCTCTACAGTTCAGATACTTCCCTCCAGCCACTCCAATACACCATAAACTGAAAAGAAGATATCTATATAATGTGTAAGAATAACCTCCAGTATAACCTCTCGACTTTGAAATTTCTCAGCCACTGACACTTTATTTTGTCTCATTTCTCTTTTCCCCCCTTTGGCCAAGAAAGTTTTCTCAATCCCTTGATGCCGGGTCCCATCTCATCCTGGGATTTCTGTCCCACGTTGCCAAAGAGATTCATATACCTGGGAGTCATGTCTCATGTAGAGGAGAGGACAATGAGTTCACTTGCTCTGTCGGTTTAGAGAGAAAGGCCACATCTAGCTTTTAGGCTTAATCTAAATAGGCTTAGCCTATCCTTTGTCTTTAATGAAATTTGTACAAATTCACTATCTTTATTTTGAAAACAAAAAGAAAGGGAAAAGTAAAGAAAATCTAAGCCTTTGGAACAAATCCGCAGTATTCTTGAAATTCTCCCTTTGTACTAAAATTCTCACACACAAAAATACAACCTTCTGTATTTTATCTCAGAAATTCAAATAATAATTTTTAGATACAAATTTTTGCTTAAGTGAAGTAAGAGGATGTGGGACTTACTATTTCCACATTACTGGCTGTGTTAAAAATTAGGAAATTTCTTAGAGCTAAATATCGGAAGTCTTAATAAGTCTAAGATTTTCAAGGGAAATTCAAGAATTAAGTTTTGCATTCACATATACAATTCAATATGGTTAAATGGTTAAAGGGGTGAAATTTTAAGTTGTATTTATGCTACTATGGTAGGAATTAAAAAAAAAAAAAACGAAACAGAGCACTGTACAACCCAAACAGGGAACCCTAATATAGACCATAGACTATAGATAATAGTAGAGTTATAACAATATTCTTTCATCAATCATACAAAATAAGCCACACTAATGCAAGATCTTAATAATGGGGGAGGGGGATATGGGAACTCTTGAATTTCTGCATGATTTTTCTGTAGACATATAACTTCTCTAATAAAAAATTAAAGAAAAAAGTCATTAAATTTCTATTTATAACACTATAAAACTCTGCTTGAAAGAATCATCATCCTTGTGGTATTGTGGCTACTGGTTCATTATAATTTAATTCAATACAATTTGTTATCTTTAAAGCATCTTATTTCCTCTGGTATGCATGATTCCTACTTACCACATTGAAAATGGCTGAAGATACAATTCTGAGTTAGGAAGCCTATTCTTCCTAAAGGTATTTTAGTTTATTGATTTGCATGTTTGTTTGAATTTGCTAGAAAAATTTTAAAATGATAATCTTACTCCGTTTTTTTAATTTTTAATATGACTTTATTCTTCAGGAAGTTGAGGATGGTCCACCTTAAGTTTGAGGTGTGCTCAGTACTCCCCACTTTACATGACCCTGTCCCTGAGTGCTCCCCAGATTCTCCCACTGGTCACTTCGCATCTCAACACAATCACCCCTCTGGCCCTCTTGCACCAGCATTCTCTCAGTGACCACCCTGTCTTTGCTTTCTTCCCAACATCTACTCAAGACCTTTGTTTGATTCTGGCAGTTTTAATCAATTCTCATGCTCTATGTTTTGTATTTCTCAATCAACAGCAACGATAATAACTTTACTCTGGGAAAGCAGAGGGCTCTCTCTTCCTGTCCAAAGAAGACACTGGTTGGAATAGGCATTATGGAACCTGAGCTACCTTTAACACAAGAGACAGGAGTGGGCGGGCCACGGTGGCTCAGCAGGCAAGAATGCTTGCCTGCCATGCCAGAGGACCCAGGTTCGATTCCTGGTGCCTGCCCATGTGAAAAAAAAAAAAAAAGACAGGATTTTGGGATTTGTACTCAGTGGCATATAGGGCGGTATTTCTCAGGTGTATACACAGCATTTCCTTTGTATAGGATCTTAACAGCTATCATGTAGAAAATAAAATAATCTCATTTTAGAAAAAAAATGAAATGCATTACATCAAGTTAAGCAAGTGTCCTTACTGCAGGGATCTTAGACTCTTTAGTGGGTAATGTGCAGTGTCAGTCAGTCCACAGAAATGCGCTGAACTCTCTGGGAAGTTTAAGTTTCATCTCTTTTACCCAAGCCTGCTGCTGTCTGAAAATGAGTCAGCATCAAAGACAACTGTCTTCAGCCCTGGAGGGGTGAGATACTGAGTCAACTGCAGAATCTGAGTGAAATTTTCAAAGGAAATAAAAGAGTGCACAGAGGCAGCAGCACCCTTGTCTTCTCTCTTTGACCTGTAAAGTCTGTTAAGCCCCCTATAAAGTATTTACTGTTACATGGTAATACGAGTCCTGAATGTGAGGAGTTTTGCCAAGAGCTGTTTTTTTCCAACCCAGGAAACCATAGCTAAGGCAGCTCTAGGAACTAGAACTTGGAAATGCCTTTTTCTACTTTGTCTCTAAGCAGAAGTGTGTGATTAATTCTGCTGCTTGATTCTAGGCTCTATTGGCTCAACCTAGCTTATTCAAGTAGTTCATTAAAAGATTTCAGGAAGCACTCTAGCTAACAACAGTATGTTGTTTTGTCTCCCTCCTGCATACATCTCTCTTAGAGGTTCGTGAGTAAAGGTTGTTTTGACGGAGGGCAGAATTAAAGTAATGTGGGTACTGTTGGCCAAAAATATCCTAATATTATTTGAATATCATTCCTTAAAGGCATGCTTTCTTCAACATTTAACAGAATGTAACATTTCTAAACTTGTCTTCGCTCATAATTTGTTTTCCTTTTAACTTGAGCCTTTGGAATAACTGCTAATTTAGTAGGGTAAAGGAAATGAATCACATATTGAAATAGCACAGGGCTCAAATGTTGGTCCCTTGTGACATGTGCTTCATCTATATTTTTAATCTCTTTGGATGCGTGCTTCATCTATATTTTTTTTATCTCTTTGGACCTCAATTTCCTAGAATGTAAGTGGGGATAATTAATATCTACCACACAATATTATTTCAAGAAATGACTACAATGATATATCTGAAGTAATTAAGAGAGTATATGGCATAAGTGCTAGATAAACTGTAATAGCTTTAATTTTTCCTTCTTCAAATTCCTTGCCATGCAGCAATCAGATCAAATCATATCCAGCTGCTTTAACATACCTACCAGTTTCCAATGCCCCTTAGAATGGGTTCAAAATTTCCTGAAAGCCACACATCAACTTGCCCTTTCCTACCTCAGTGCCTCCATTTTCTACCACTCTTCTTGTTAACTCCAGCTTGTCCCAAAGCCCATCTATTTATTCCTTTAACAAACCAAGCTTTCTTCTGCTTTTAGGCATTTGTACTTGCTCTTTCTTTATTTCCTAGAATTCTCACAATTAAATTGTCATATGGTTGGATCCTTCTTGTTGTTCAGGTCTCTTTCCTGAACATCTGAAATATCCCATTGTCTTATTTTCTCCATAGCACTTCTTGTAAGAAGTGTAGGTTGAAATGATCTACTCTATTTCTTTGTTTACCTGCTTGTTGTCTGTGCAGGGGATAGAGGACTTCACTGTTGTGCTCAACAATGTGTTCATTTTTTTAAGAATAGTGTTGGGTACATGGTCAATATTCAATCAATGCTTGTTCAATAAAATAAATGGAGTAGACTGTGATGATTATCAGAGATTTTGCTGTGGGTTTGGTCAGCACCAGAAGTTGTGAATATTGTGGTGTTGGCACCTGAGGGAGGTGTCTGGGGGATAGCTGAGACAGTAAGATATTTTGTCACTAATCTCAGCCCTTCATTCTTACAATCAGTCTTGCTTTTGGCACTCCATATGCGGCACAGACAAAGAAGAAGGCAAAGTAGGGGCATGATATACCTGATGCACCAGTATATATTCATGACTAGCAATATCAGGAGATCATAAAACCATCACCATTCACCGTGTACTGGTACGGTGTATTTGCTCAGAGCTGAAAACATCCATCATGTGTTGACTATTGTGACTTAATCAGAGATATACATGGGGGAACGGCCTTCAGTGTCTCTCTGTAGGACGAACTTCACCAGGACATCTGGTACCCAGAGCTTCATTTCTAATACCATTCTCCATTAAAAGGAAGAAGGATGGCTTATGGAAATAGTTGATTATATGGCAAGGGGCTTATAGCATCTCATGGTACCTGAAAGTAAAGAGGTGCTAAACAAAAAACCAAAACTCTTCAAAATGATAGGGATGTGTCAAAGGGACAAAGTGCCAATGGCCAGGGCATCCAATGGCCAGAGAACAATTTGAGCAACGAATTTACTAAAGTAGTATGGGATTTTACCCAAAGTATAAAATAAATGTCAACAGACACATAATGATATAAAGAAGTAATTGAATTAATAAAATATTGGAGAAGAAACAAATCTCCCATATGGAGGAACTCTAAATAACTAGTGTAGATACTCCACTCTCGGGCTGTCCATGGTGTTTTCCTTTGAAAGAACATAGCATAGAAAGGGGAAGAAATGAGTTGCTTTACAGAGGAGAAACCAGAGAAATACTCCCTCAGTCAGGTGATCAAGATTCCCATCAATAGTGATGTCATATTAATATGCAGCACTGATGTGATGTGATGAAATGAAACTTTACCTCTGTGAGCTTTCTTTCATAAAACCATGACCCCATTCTTCTTACAAGGTAAATATCAGAGAAATCCCAACTGAGTGATATTCCAAACCGTCAAATCATCAAAAACTGGAAAAGTCTGAGAAACTGTCTCGGTCAAGAGTATCACAAAAGACAAGCCTGCAAAATACAAAGGATACAAAGGATATCTTGGAAAGGATCCTAGATCAGGAAAACAACTTTAGTAAAATTTAAAGAAAGCTGAATAAAATGTGACTTCGTTTAGTAAGTTATTAATATTGGTTTATTAAATGTACAATCCTAAGATTTAAACTTTAGGGCAACGGGGTGTGGGGTATATGAAAATGTATTATTTTTTTTGCAAGTTTTCTGTAAATCTAAAACAATTTTGAAATAAAATGCTTATTAAAAATACTGGGGCACTTATTCACATTAGACTTTATAAATAGACAAATGATAATTATACTGAGATTGAGAGTTTAAATACTTTACAGAAACATTTATTTAATATTTTATACCTGCTAATCAAGTTGTAGTTCTATTTTAAGAATAGGATAAATTCTTGATATACAAACTAATGAAAAAGGCAATCCTTTTATTTATCCTATTTTAATAACTTCCTAAGTTATTCCTTTTTTTTTATGATTTTGTGAGAAGAATAAACAAATGAAAAGTAAGTTCACCTTAGTAAGGTCAAATCAACAAAGAAACAAACCATTAGGTAATATTTTCAGTTTAGCTAAATTTAAAGCAAAATAATAGCACAGTTTTGACTGATACTTTCAAACATGAGTCAAAAGTTTTAGAGACGTTATCTCATTGCTTCAAATATCATTGTATTGACAAAGGGTAAATACATATATATATATACTTTGAAAATCTAGGCTGTGACAAATATTCTTTAATTCATTTCCAAGCCTGAATTGACCAGTTTCCTCTGGGATATGTTAACTATTTTTAGTCTAAGGAAAATATTTATATAAAATTCCTGAGAGAAACCACTTACTTATCTCGATTCTCAGAATCCTTATATATAAAAACAAACAAACAAACAAACAAAAAACTCATGAAAACCAGATTAAAGAAAGGGAACTTATATAAAGTTAATCATATATAAAATAAAGGGACTTTTAAAAAATGGGCAAAACTTAAAAATATGGTGATATATTAGTAAGTTGTAGTGAAACTGATATTCAATATCACTGGTGATAATGTTGATTGATTCCTTTTTGGAAAATAATTAGTAAACTACTATCATTTCCTTTGTGCAAATAATGTCATATCTTTAAAAGTATCATAAGTAAAGGATATAAATTATTAAAAGAGGGAAAGATTCAATGCCTAAATGAGTTTTAATACAGGCTACATTTTGATTAAAAAACAAAACAAAACCCTGAAGCAACCTAAAATGTACAAGAATAAGGAACTGGATAAAAAAATACACTATTACTTAATTGAAAGGAATTATGTGGTCACTGAAATGCATGCAAATAATGTGAAACAATATGATAATGCATTAATGAAAAGCTAGCATGAGAAACAGATGCTCTCAAAAAGATTAGCTTACTACTGATCATTCTAAAACTTGTATGTTTATTTTTGACAATTATTTCCCAAAGTTCAGAGGAACCTACCAAAGTTTGAAAGAACCCACCAAGGGAAAACTATCTCTGTCTAAACTTGAAAATTTCTGAGGATGTCATATATTACTCTGTGGCCTCCCTCTATGAACATTTTCACCTGAGGAATTACTTGTATAATTACCTGATAGGGTACAATTAAAAAGCTGTGTTTCTTCTGAGGACTTATATTTTATTTTCATCTATCTATTGAAAAGTTCAGAAAAATGTTACTTCTGATTTCTCTCTCTCTCTCTCTCTCTCTCCTCTATTTCTTCTGCCCTCTCTCTCTCTCTTATGACTACCAGGAAACTAATAGGTAATTCCATATTCAAATAAAAATGTATGGCGTTTATAGTCACAAATATGATATATGGTCAGTATATTCCTTTTTTCCTTTATTAGATTTTCTATTTTTATTCAAATATCCCATGTTCTTATTTTTAATTGTTCAAATTTTCTTCATGTATATTGTATAGATTTAATAAGATATTTCAAATTCTTTGTGGACTGAATATATAATGAACATTGCTTATTCCTGACAATTCATCCAGTCGTATTTATTTATTCATGTAGATTTTCTCATATCAAAGGTTAATAAGAGCAGCTAAGATTTGGAGTTCTTGCTTCCCTCTCCTATCCATTTGGGTTTTTTTTTTTTCCTCCATAAAACTGTGGCTGACATATATCCAAAGTGCATCTCTCTGGAAGATTGTGCTTAATATAGCTACTGGAGATGGTATTTAACATATGAGAACTGTTTCAGGGGGGAAATAAAATGAGAACTAGTCAAATAAGACTTAGAAAAAGTCTTGTATTTAGTATCGCACAAAAATTTGAATTGTGTCACCCCAACAAAGGTATTTCCAAATCCTCACCCCTGGGACCTGTCAGTATGATCTTATTTGCAATAGGGTTTTTGTAGATGTAATTAAGTTCAGGATCTTGAAATAAAATTATCCTGGATTTCGGGTAGCCACTAAATTCAATGATGGTTGTCCACGTGAAGACGGATGCAGAAATCAGGGTACTGTGGTACAAGCCAAGGAATACCTGGGGCAACCTGAAGCTAAAAGATGTAAGGGAGGATTCTTCTCTACATCCTCAGAGGGAAGAGGAGGGCAAGGAGGAGAAGAGAAAGAAGGGATGATAGGAAGGCAATGGCAAAGCAGTGGTAGCAGCAGCCGTGGCAGAATAAGAGGAAGAAAGGACAAGGAGCAAAAGCAAGAGGAGGACAGGAGGAGGAGGCAAAGGAAGAGGAAGAAAATGAGCAGTACGTTACAAAGAGAATGCAAAGGCACCCATGATATCTCCTTGAAAACTCTCCTTTGATTACTGAGCCACGGTTTCTGCTTTTAGCTACCGAGTCCAGGTGAAAGGATTTATCTTTTTCTGTTTATAAAATGAAAGCGTTACGAAGTACAGATGTTGAACAGACTGCAAACTGCATGTTGCCATATTAATACTGTTTTATTAGAATGAATAGGTAATACCACGCTCTTCAAATCAATTGGTGGTTCCTGAGACCCACCTGTCTTATTCTCTAAGTTTAAAGGACTGAATTCTTCAGCTCTCTATGGAGGAAAACTCTAAAGTCAAGTTTGCTGTGGCTAAAATCTAAGTGCTTTTATTTCTGGTATTAGAATCAATTAGAAGAATGATGATCCCTTATCCTCTTATGCTTTTCCTCGAAAGTATCATCCTTACCACGATAACTGTAACCCAGTGCTTAAGACCAGATTCCCCTTGAAAATCCTGGGTTTGGGGCAAGCGCATTTTCATATATGACACCAAACAATGCACCCTGGGATTAGCTCAGGGACAATTTATTTCCTGCTAATAAATGTTTTATTCTAGGGGAAAATCTCCTGGTATGACTTTCTACCAAAGTTGGACTGAAGACAAAAATTCATTAGAATGGGATATTGTTTTGTTTTGCTTGGTTTTCAAGTTGTGAAATGTTTTAAACACAGCCACCAATTCTGCTCCCAAATACTTTATAGAGATCGAAGTTGCAAAAGCTACTATTCTAGGAGCAGAATGATATGAAATTTAATTTTCCTATGCTGGGGGTGAATAATGCTAAATATTAGCCTGACAATCTATTACAGTGTCATTCTTCTCTACTTGCAGCCTCCACATTTCCTCTCTACACATATATTTCTTTCAGGTATACCCCAGAGCCCCTTTCAACAACAAACACCTTGCAGAGAATGGTGTGTTGCCCAATGTGGAAAGGATAAATAGAGTTATGAATAGACCACGATATATATCTAGATACTTATTTTTCAGAAGAATAGAAAAATAAGTCCATTGGAAGTTCTCCCAGTCCCTTTATTTTATATATGGTTAACTTTATATAAGTTCCCTTTCTTTAATCTGGTTTTCATGAGTTTTTTGTTTGTTTGTTTGTTTTTATATATAAGGATTCTGAAAATCGAGATAAGTAAGTGGTTTCTCTCAGGAATTTTATATAAATATTTTCCTTAGACTAAAAATAGTTAACGTATCCCAGAGGAAACTGGTCAATTCAGGCTTGGAAATGAATTAAAGAATATTTGTCACAGCCTAGATTTTCAAAGTATATATATATATGTATTTACCCTTTGTCAATACAATGATATTTGAAGCAATGAGATAACATCTCTAAAACTTTTGACTCATGTTTGAAATGAGTCTGAAATGCTCTGCTCTCACAGAGCAGCTAACCCTCGTATTGCTCTGTGAGAAGGAGCAGCTGCTAGCATTAACTCTGAGAATCTTGTTTAGAGTGATGCTTACTTATAACAATTTCTACCCTAGTCCTCAACCGAACCAGTGAAGAGTGGAGAATCCACTTCCCTGAATAAAGACCTTGAACACCTGTGTATCAAAACACATTGTGGTGACTCAAGGAGGCTAAAATTTCAACAAAGGTGAACAGAAGCAACCAGTACCCATTTGCTCTCCGATATAGAATGAAGAGTGGAATGCTGTATATGCATGCTGAAATTCTACTTTGTGCTATCCTTTATAGTTCATTTCTAAATCATTTCCTTAGTGGGAGAAAGAATTTCTTCTCCATAGGTCTTATATGAAATTTTAAGATACTTAAAGCTATTTTTCCTATTCTACCATTGACATTTTTATTCTATATTTCTTATTCATCAATGCTATGAAAATTATAGCTTGAATAATATACTAACGTTTCCTCAGGCATACATGGAAATTCATCATTTTTATTTTGTGCAGAGACAGAATAGAGTGAATTTAAGTGTCAAAAGAGTATCAGCAGTTGCAAAGTGGAGTGTCTATTTAACCATTACAGCATTAACTTTGCACGTGTTGCCGACAATGTAATCTTTTGACTCTTCAGTCATGTTTTCATTGTTATTGGCATTATTTTTAAAAGAATTAGTTATGTAATGCCATAATTATTTGTATATCTGTAGGTTTATAAGATGTACGTGGCATTTTTTTCTATCAGATGAGAAATAGGAGGCTAGATAATAAACTATTTGATCAGTCTTCACAGAAAGAAAGTTCTGCAGAATGAAATGATAAACACCTACATTGCCTAGTTTGGACAATCCAATAATTCCAGGGTGAAGATCTTTTCTTACAAATGATATTATTTATTTGTTCAAAATGTAAGCATAGACTTCAGATTGATTAAGATGGCAGTATGAGATGCTTCAGCATTCTGCTCCCTCTAATAATCTTTGAACAACTACCAAAAATTGGCAGAACGATCTACCTCAGAGCTCTGGGGGATGGTGAAACATTTCAATACCTGGATAGAAAGTGAATATAGAAAACAGCAACTTAAATATGGCAGGGAAAGCTTATGGTGTCCTTGCAAGCCCCTCCTTGACCCCGACCCCAACTCTGTGGGAACTAGCCTGTGCTCTCAGTGTGGGTCCCTGGCAGAGTACCCCTGTGCACTGGGGTGGATACATTTGTGCTGGTCCATCTGGTGGCAAACTCAAGGACTGAACCAAGACTTTCATCTCTGGCTCACAGTCCCAGAGACTGCGCTGGTGACAGAAGCACATCATGGACAGCTAAATAAATGTAAGAAATAATCAAATTAAAGCAGCCGGGACAAAGGATTAATGGCATTAAGAAAACAGTATAACACAACTAAAAAGATAAAGATCAATTTATCACTTTTAAAAACTTTCTGTATGGGAGAACATTATCAAGAAAGTGAAAAGAACTACAGAATGCATAAATTATTTGGAAACCATATATCTGATATGGATTTGATAGCAGAATATACAAAGCAGTGTTACAACTCGACAATAAAAAGACGAACAACTCACTTTATAAGTGGGTAAAGGCCTTGAATAGACATTCCTCTAAGAAAGACACACAAATGGCCAATAAGCACAGGAAAAGATGTTCAATGTAATTAGTCATCTGGAAAATGAAAATCAAAACCAAAATGAGATATTATGTCATACCTACTACTAATGAAATGAAAAAAAAAAAATAGCTAGTATGTGGAGAAAAGGAACACCGTACCTCATTGCTGGTAATGTAAAATGGTGCAATCACTGTGGAAAGAGTTTGGCAAATCTTTAGAAAGTCAATTACAGAATCACCATATGACTCGGAGTTTCCCAACTGTTAAACAAATACCATATAACAGGTAGTCTTAAACAATGGCAATTTTTTGGCTTATGGCTTTGAGGCTAGGCGAAGTTCAAAGTCCAAGTGTCAGGAAGGTGACTGAAGACTATAGCATTCTGGCAATGGCTATTGATGATCCTTGGTCCTTGACTTTTCTATAACCTGGAAAAGCACATGGCGGAATCTTCTCCTTTCCCTTCTGGGTTTCACCAACTTCAAGCTTCTGGCTGCCCCCTGTTTCTTCTCCTTCTGTGTCTAATTTCCTTTGCATAAGCAAAGTCCTTATAAAAGGACTTCTACCGTAATGGAGTAAGGCCCATCCTCAATCAATTTGAGCACAGCCTCACTAATAACCCCTTCAAAGGTCATTTTTACAAGTGGGTTCAAACCCACAGGATCAGTGTTTGGGGCCCAAACATGCCTTTTATGGGGGATGTAATTCAATGGGCCATCCCAAATTTAGGTATAATATTGGAAGGCCCAATTTTAAGCATATACCCCAAAGAATGGAAAACAGGAAATCAAATAAATATTTGCACACCAATGTTTTTAGCAGCATTATTCACAGTTGACAAAAGATGGAAGCCACCCATTTATCAATGGAAGAATACATAAACAAAATGTGGACTATGCATGCAACAGAATATTATTCAGCCACTAAAAGAAAATGAGTTCTGATACAACAAAGATGAACCTTGAAGATGTTATGCTGAGTACAATAAGTCAGACAGAAAAGTGCAAATATTGCATGACCTTATTTGTGTGAAATTATTAGAATATGCAAATTCATAAAGTCAGAGATTAGAATGTAGGTCATCAGGGACAGGGGGGCAACTGGAGAATGGTGAGTCAATGCATAATTTTTACTGGGTGTTTATTTGATATGATGGAAAACTTTAGCATTAAATGATGATAATGGTAGCACAGTATCAAAAATACAATTAACACCACTGAATTGTGTACTTGAAAGTGGTTAAAATGGGAAATTCTAGGTTGTTCATATGGTACCAGAGTTAATCTTTTTTTTTTTTTAGCATGGGTAGGCACCAGGAATCAAACCCGGGTCCTCTGGCATCGCAGGCAAGCATTCCTGCCTGCTGAGCCACCGTGGCCCGCCCCAGAGTTAAATTTTTTAAAAATTCCATAGGTCGGCACAGCACAAAGAGTGAACCCTAATGTGAACTATGGATTATATTCAATAATAAAATTAAAATAATATTGTTTCATCAATTGTAACATACAATTCAAAATGCTAATAATAGGGAACACTGAGGATATGGGGACTGTATACAGAAATTCTGTTCTTCATGCATGATTTTTCTCTAAAACTACAATTGTGCTAATAAAAACTGAAAATACGTATTTAGAAAGTAAACAGATAAGAAAAAAATATCTAGAATTCGTTAGATATGGGGACCAGATTAGCTCAATAAATGACAAGGGCAGAACCAAGTGGTAAGTGTGGGCATGGTGACTGCTGAGTAAAGAACAGAAATTATAGCTAGTAGTGACAATATTGATGGGGAGTTACTTTGCTCCAAAATTCCCACTTGGACCTTGAAACACTGGAGCTGGTCTATTCTTTGATGTTCAGACAGTATGACTTTGTGAAAAGGGCACTGGGCTGGAGCTAGATGAACTGGAGATGAACTACAGCGTCTTTACTTAACGAGGTTTATTTGAAGCAAGGACTCTCATCTGCACATTCACTTTCAAAGAAAAGAACTGGTATTGCAAGTACTTGGAAGCCAGAGCTGGGCAGTACTGAACGTTAAAAGCTCTGCTTCCAGAATGGTGTGGCTGAGTCCTGATTTTGTCACTTACCTCACTAAAACTCACTTATCCTTTGTAGGTTTGGCTTCATATCCTTATCTTCTGCCTTGTAGGTCATATTGGAAAATGTAAGCCAAGCTATAGCCATGCAAGAGACTACTTCAAAGCTGCTAAAAGATTTTAAAATAAAGTAAACCTCTATAAGTGGATTAGGAAAAATGTAAGCATAAACATTCTCTGCTTTGCAGTGAGATGTACTGACATCACAGAGGTACTGGAACACTGAAGATCTCTGTCCTCATTCACATGAGTGAGTCCTTGTCTTAATATTAAGAGGGAAGGAACAGGATGCAGGCAGCTTCTTTGCCCCATGTATCCTAGATTTATAACTGCAGTTGGTCCAAAAATGTATTTTTCTTTCTCCCTTCAGGATATAAGAAATTTAAGTTTCTGTTTCAAGTATACTACAGATGGGGAGCAGAAATATTTGTAACAGAGAATGTAGAAGAGAATAGTGATGGTGGCGAAAACAATAACATATCTTTCCTGAGAATCTTGGCTGCACTATTAAGATGCTTATCGATTACACTGAGAGACTACTAAGCATGAACAGATTTGAAACTAGCAATAACAAATGCACAACTCACCCCATTTATCAATGTTTGACTTCTGTACAATAAAACATTTGTTGATATTTGACAGTTACTTATGATTCTCAAGTGAAGCACTGTTGTTTATTTGGATTTTGATTTATAATTTGAAATAATCGTCCCAGAAGAATATTAAAAAATTGTGTTTGACACATCAGTATGAAGTTGAGTCATCATCTATTACTAAAACATACCAAGATGAACTATCAGGCACTTTTCTATCAACCTGAATTATTTTTGACAGTGAATTTTAAATAGCTCATTAATGTTCACACTTCTGTTGCTTGATGAAAGATTCAACTGATGATTGAAGAATTTTTTTCAGATTCAGAGTTGCATTGAGTTTTACAGTCCATAGACTCATAGCTGGAGAAATACCACTTCTATGTCGATTTAGAGCAGCTAAAAGTTCAAAGAAGTTAATGATTGTTAAAAGCTTACAATGTCAAATTTATGTTGATAAGTAAGAGCCCATTAGTTCTGAAAAGCTCTGCAAAAATTCTATATATCTGAAAAATATGTAAAAAATATTGCCAGTCTTGGGAATGACTTGCTTAAATAAATTAGCATTCTACATATTGAAAGAATTGGAGAAACACATTCCATCATAATGCCAGAAACTGGTCCAGCTAGATGTCTGAAAGCCATTTAAACAGTTTTCCTAGAGTGGGTTAGTGCCTTCGGACAATTATGCTTCTGTTCTGTCAATAGTGAAAGGTCAGTGAAATGCTCTACTAAAGTTTACATTGCTGGACTTTTATAAATATTCATTCATTAGGTATAACAAAGTTTCATACAAAAAGTAAGCATATTAATATGCTCTAATATGCTGGTTGAAACAGTGCAAATGGAAAAAGCCCAAGCCATACAAATGGGAATCCATTTGCCTTCCAGTAATTTATTTCCACTTACTGCTAATAGAAACTAAAATGTGTTGGAAAAGAAGGCCCTGAATATTATATTTCCTCTCTTTCCAGACTATGCAAACTAATAATTCATAATTAGCATTAGAAACACTTCAAGCAGTACCTATCTACCACTATTTCTACAACATACCATCACAGCTACGCATTTATGCCTCTGCATATCTACTTAAATATTTTTGTCGGAAAAACGCATTTGTTTAAAATAGTAAATACTTATAAGACTGATAATTGTGGGACATTTAACCTTTAAAAACGCATTCTCTACTCCTATTCACAATGGTAGGCACTCTACTTTCAATGCAGCACGTAGTTTCTCCTTTATTTATCCAGGATGTCATTTATTTCATTAGAGATGGATTTTATTATTATGCTGTCACTAACTCAAATTGCTGAGGTATGTTCTTAAACTAAACAAGTTGCTATATCCTCCTTAAAAAATAAATGAAATAAAAATAATTTTCTTAAGATTCCATGTTTCTTGAAACAATTTTCTTCCAGGAAATAAACTGTTTTCTTTCAAGCTATTGTATTATTTGTGTAGTTTAAACATAAGAAGATTTTTGTTGGGGCCAGTTTAGAAATATTATCTCCTTTTGACCACGTTATTCACACATTTTACTTCAGCTAGAAAACTAAAAGTTAGCAAAAACAAATGCATCTGCACATCTGAGCATTTCTCAAATTTTATAAGGAACACATTTTTTTTTTTGAATCATGAACTTATACAGAAAGCTGAGAATTTGTGCATATGGTCATACTGTAGTAATTGTAATTAGGACCAGCTGTTAAACTTTATAGTTTCTGGAAGCCTGTGTATTGCCTTCTAGAAACACTGACTTTGTACAAGCCGTTAGAAGAGAAATTAAAGAATATGCAAGCCTGAATGACTTGCCATGTTCTTCTTCAGAATACTTTAATTCATACCAGACCCAGGAGGCATGGCTTTTCTGATGCCACTTACACATAATCCACATACAGACGAGGTATTTTTATTGTCATTATTTAATGACTTGCAACCCTTAACCGCTATGATTGCTTCATGTAAATGAATCCATTTGTTATTGTAAAACACCTTAACTATTTCAGAGTTGAAGACTAGTACCCTTTTTAAATACACACACACATATACCAATATCTAGTGTCTCACTCTTTATATCCCTAATAAGATATATTTCAGTGTAATATAAGATTAGATAAAATAGCCCACACTATGTCAGACAAATTTCTTACTTAATGGTATCATTGAACATCCAAAATTTGTCTTCTTTTAAAATATCTAGCAATATCAGTGTTTAGTTACGGTGAAGAAATGTGACATTTCAGGAAAGGATTTGGGGAATATATTGGCAGCAACATCATCATAATTAAAAAAAAATACCTCATTGGATACTACTGTAATAGGCAGAATAATTGCCCCCAATGATGTCCACGTGCTGATCCCCAGACCCTGTGAGCATTTTAATTTCCATGGCAAAAGGAACTTTCAAATGCAATTAATTAAGTATATTGGGATGGGAATATTAATCTGGATGATTGCTGGGCTGTGTGATCTGATAGTGTAAATGTAGCACAACCATTTTAAAACGAGGGAAGAACGGGGAGAGTCTATGCGGAACACTCTAAATGTTTTCATAATCACTTTATAGTGGTTGTATTAGTATTTTTTCTTTGACTGCTGTGTGTGTAGTATTGGATCAAACCAATGATCATTAATGTGTGTCCTTAAGAACCAGCAGTCTTACTATGGAAGTAAAGACACATGGATGCTATTGAAAAAAAGATGAAATAAAGGTTCCCTTAACTTATTTTTGAATTGGAAATATCAATATGATCTTATGAGATATTTTACATTTGTGTGTATGTATGCACATATGCATTTCCTAGGTCCATCATATGAAAAGACCTGGAAAACAGTGACCACGCAGCAACAATAAACATCCTAAGCACCCAAATCAAAATTTTGAAACAGTATTTCTCATTAAAATAAACCGGGGTTTCTTGGGGAAACGGCTAACGCCACGTGTATGGCAGGTTATCTTTAATATCGGCCATGTCTTAACACACTTGATAGCAAAGAAGTTATAAAAATCTTATGAAGAATCAACTTGAACACTGGTTGAAGATGGAACAATTTCAATACGAAAATAATTAAAAAGGACTTAAATCCATTTCGTATATAAAATTCCTTGTGTTCATAATTTCTTTTTAAAGAACCAGTAAGTTTTAGAGGCTATAGGAACAAATACATAAAGTGAGAGAATCAAACATTTGCACTTGCCTTTCTGATATGAACTCTGCTTCTGGCTATCCAAATAATTGATGTTGGAACACATGTCTTTAAAATGGTATCCCAAGAAACAAATAAAAAAAAAAGAAATGGTAGAATTAAACTATGACTATTTTGCAACCCGCATAGAATTAATAGATGTAAGAATCAATGTCACCAGTGGCTGATAACATTGCAAAAAGAGAGACAATTAGAATATAGATCTTGCCAGCCCTCACATCTTATTATGCCAAAGGGATCCAAGTCTCTGAATCCAGCATCCAATTTGTAGAAAATACAGATAAAAAAGACTATATTGAACAGGAGCGTGAGTAGGAAATGAAAAAAGCACAACTTCTTCAACATATAAATTATAAGGAAAAGAAGGGGAGGTGCGATAATTTAATAAACTAAGAGCTATTGCTATAATCTTAGAAACTATGAACTAAAAAGTACTACTAAATTTAGCCATTTATTTAATTCCTACTACCAACTTAATGCTGTGTTAAATTTTTAGATGTTTTCTCTCTTTAATCATCTCAATAATCTTATGAGTGAAACACACTTTTCACCAGATTACAGACAAGAATATTAAGGTACATAAAGATTAAGCATTTACTCAAGATCACAAAGCCCACAAGTTATGAGTCTAAGATTCCAATTCACACCAGTTGGGATAAAAGCCTACAGTTGTAACGTGAACCGATTATTAATATATTATATATTATATATTTTTAATAAATTATTTTTCTAAAAGAAATTAGAACTATAGTGGGTGGATAGAGAATTCTAAACAAAATATTACAAAATATTGTAATTAACATATTCTTACACTTAAAGGAAAGCACCTTGTATTTTTTAAATAGGTCACAGTCAAGGGTTTGAATCACTTTGTAAAAGCAACACACTGCTTTGCTAGTGAGATCATTTGATTCACAGATAAGGTGTTGGTATAAACCTTCGAGGGTGATTAGGAATTCATTAGCTGGCTGAAGGCAGGTAGAACTAAGCGAGTTCCAGGAAGCACCCACAGCATGCTCTGGGAGCAGATATCACCTGCAGTGACAGAAACCAAGAATGTTTTCACCAGAGTATTGTAGCATATAAGAATGGAGTCCAGTTTACAAGACCTAGTAGTTCAAGAAGGATGTTAAAGTTTTGAAAGCAGAAGAAGACATCATCGGAATTGTCAAGTAACTCTGGATACTGTGTGTAGAAAAAGGGTTCTTACTTGGGGCTGCATGGATACCAAAACCATCTACAGATGGACTTCAGAGGTTTCTGGGAAACTTGTGAAATTACACGGAAAATTTTCACATTTTATGTTTGGACATCTTTTCTGGGGAGTCATCTAAAACACTCAGGAGATTGTCAAAAAATTCTACAAACAATCATGGTGTTAGCAGAATAAATTTTTCAAGTTACTTAGGAAATGCATCGGTTTTGTAGGGCTTCCATTACAAAGTGCGTGGATTTCTTTGGATTGTGAGAATATTACTCTGATTTCTCTCTACATTTTCACAAGTCTTCTTTTGCCTGTGTGTGTCTGTGTCCTTTCCCTTTAGGATACCAGTCAGTGGATACAGAATCCATGCTGAATTTAGAATGATTTTATATCAAGATTCTAGATCAATTATACCAGCGAAGAGTTTATTTCCAAATCAGAGGTGGCATGCCTTAGTTAGCCTGGTTACTATGACAAATGCCACACACTGGTTGGCTTAAAAACAGAAATTTATTGGCTGCTTCAAGGTTAGAAATCCAAAATCAAGGCATGGTTAGGGTCATGTTTTCTTCACAAAGTCTGCAGCTTTCTGGTACTGTCTTGGAGTAGACATTTGAGTTCTTGACTTATATCTCTGCCTTCTGTCCCTGGGCAATCTGTCTCTCTCTGATTCTCTGTCTCTGTATCTCTCTCTCTCCTCTGCTCCTCCAGTTTCTGCTGACTTCAGCTTCTGGTTTCTTCCTTCCTCCTGATAAGGCCTCCTGTCATAGGAATTGAGGCCCACCTTGATGCAGGTGGGTCCCACTAAACAAGATCTTAAAAGATCTTATTTGCAAACAAGGCCACAACTGATAATACATCTTCAAAGGGTCTTATCTACAAATGGGTCCACGTCCACAGGGAAGCAGATTAAGAACATGTCTTTTGACTTAAGTCTATCACACAGGTAATTAAGTTATCACATAATTAAATCTACACATTATAAATCCACTACCAAAAACTATTATTTTAGTTCAAGGGAAGCTATCATGCCAGAGGGAGTGGCAAAATAAAAGTATTATAGGTTTTTTGTTTGTTTGTTTGTTTGTTTTTACTATTATTATTACTTTTATTTCTTTTCTCTATATTAACATTCTATATCTTTTTCTCTTGTGTTGCTAGTTCTTCTAAACCGATGCAAATGTCCTAAGAAACGATGATCATGCATCTATGTGATGATGTTAAGAATTACTGATTGCATATGTAGAATGGTATGATTTCTAAATGTTGGGTTAATTTCTTTTTTTCTGTTAATTAATTAAAAAAAAAGTATTGGCAGTTGTTTAGAATGTTAAATTTTTCGATGTCTATTTGCAATTAAATGATGAGGGAGAGAAAAGAACTGAAGATGAATACCAGGTCTCTAGCTTGGAGAATGCAGAGATCAGTACGCTATTTGCTGAGATAGGGAAAAAAGGACATACTTTTGAGAGTAGGTCTGGTTTACACATTTGGTTTGGACATGCTGAATTGGACATGCATTTTTGCCCTCTAAGGCAATTTATCTGGGAAGAAATGGGAAGGAATACATTTCTATCTCTCCCTAAGTAAAGAAAAGTGTTCATGGAGGAAAAAGTTGAAGGAGACATTATGTTTAGAAAGTATAATTCACATATGTGCAAATCTTTGTAAATAAAGCAGCTCTGTATGTTGAGTTGTTTTAATGATGATTTCCAGGAGAAAACCCAGACTGCAGGAGGATTTCAATAGGAAAACAGAAATCGTTGGCAAATCTTTCCAGAAACATAAGTGGAAAGAAGACAAAGATAGTTAGAGAAGACCATTGGATCACATAAGGGGTTTCTTCCTTGAGATAAAAGAAATGTTTAGGTGATAAAAGAAAGATGTCAAGGAAAGAAAAGGCATGAAGGGCTAATAGAAGGGGGGAAGCTGAATGGACAAAATATCAGAGTATATGCAAATGGATGATAACTTTAGCACATGGGAAGTTTTAAACCATAGACCTGGATGCATGGAGAAGGTGCTATGTTGGATGTGTAAAACAAAAATTATTCTATGACTCTTAATTTATCTGGGGAGAAATAGGTGATATTACTTGCTGAGGTTGAGGTTGCTAGTGATTCTGGTAATATGGTGGATGTTTACAAGAACCACTGCATAGAAAGGGTTTTTTTTTTTTTAATTTGCATTGATAACACCAAACAACATACAAACACAAACATCCTTAACATGTGAATATTCCATACTCGATGTGTAATCAATGGCTCACAATATCATCACATAGCTGTATATTCATCACCGTGAAATGAGAGGGTTTTTGCCGGGCCTCTCGTTACACTTTCTGAAACCCAAATCACTGAGAATCTCTAGGTAGAGTGAAGCTTCTTACCATAGTTTTGTGTGGTGTTGAAATAATAAGGTTTTGTACCTTGGAGTTGGTAGATGACACTGCCTTCATTTCCTGTGTACAAGTACCAAAGAAAAGTCAGTTCTGTAGTTCATTATTTTCTAAAAGTCTGTTGGAAATTTATTCAGGATATCAGCTTCCACAGAGCCTAAAGATTACATTTATGTCCTGCTGACATCCAACCTTTTATGAAGCTAAATAGAAAGATCAGTCTTGGAAAAAGGATCCTATTTCCCTGTGGCGCTCACCTAAGTAAAGCGAAATGTACTGAAGAACTCACTAAAAAGAAACTTATGCATTCAAGGTCCTGAAAATGAACTCTAAAAACCTTGCCAACCACTTTTGAGATTCAAACAATTTCTTGGAGTAGCACTTGGCCCAAGATTTAATCTGTAACAACAGAAAGAAGTGGAATTTAATTCACTTTACCACTTTACAGAATAAAGTACTCTGCCAAAGAAGTGACTTGGTGATTAAAAGAATGGGCACAGAAGCCAGAGGCCTGCATTTGAAATAGCCTCATATTAGGTCTGTTACATACATATGTAAGGTACTTAAATTTTTTGTGCCTCAGTTTGACATCTGTAAAATGAAGATGAGAATGGTAGTTACCTAATGCATTGTAAAAATAAAATGAGTTAATATTTGTTAACACTTAAGTGTCATCCAGAAAACAGTGTTTGTTATATGAGTGTTTGCTAAATATATACTTACATGCATAATGTTTAATGTAACAGCTTCTATTGGACACTGATTCTGTATACTGTGTACTCTTTGCGCTTTAAAGATAATTCATATTTCTTAGGATAAGAATAAGTTTAGGGTGCATGAGTGGTTCAGGGGTTAGAATGCTCGCCTTTGATGTGGGAGACCTGGGTTCGATTCCCGGACCATGCACGGAATCCCCCCCCAAAAAAGAATAAGTTGATACATATGCACGTGTCTACACATTCTGTTACTTGTCTTCTGAACAGGTGATGATGACCAATAATTTCTTAAAGCCATCAGAATGCAATTTAACAACCTATAAGAAACTAGAACAAATCAAATTAGAAAATAAATTATGTTTTCATAAATGTCTAGATAAATCTTTTGACATCTATATGGAGTTGATTCTTATGTCTCCTCTTATTCCTAAAGACATTTAACAATTTACTACAATGCATATGCTGGTTAATGTGTGTGCTGGTTTGAAAGGAAGTATGCCCCCTAAGAAAAGCCATGTTTTAATATAAATCTCATTTCATAAAGGTAGAATAATCTCTATTCAATACTGTATGTTTGAAACTGTAATGAGATCATCTCCCTGGATGATGTGATTTAGTCAAGAGTGGTTGTTAAATGGGATTAAGTGATGATATGTCTCCACCCATTTGGGTGAGTCTTGATTGGTTTGTTGGAGTCCTATGAAAGAGGAAATATTTTGGAGAATGGGAGATTCAGAGAGAGCAGAAAATGCTGCAGCACCATGAAGCAGAGACTCCACCAGCCAGTGACCTTTGGAGATGAAGAAGGACCTTTGGAGATGAAGAAGGAAAATGCCCCCCGGAGAGCTTCATGAAACAGGAAGCCAGGAGAGAAAGCTAGCAGATGATGCTGTGTTTGCCACGTGCCCTTCCAGCCAAGAGAGAAGCCCTGACTGTGTTCACCAGGTGCCCTTCCACTTGAGAGAGAAACCCTGAACTTCACTGGCCTTTTAGAACCAAAGTATCTTTTCCTGGATGGATGCTTTTGACTGGACATTTCTATAGACTTGTTTTAATTGGACATTTTCTTGGCCTTAGAATTGTAAACTAGAAACTCAGTAAATTCCCCTTGTTAAAAGCCATTCTATTTCTGGTATATTGCATTCCAGCAGCTAGCAAACTAGAACAATGGGTAAGATTTCCAACTTGTGCTATTCAAGCTCTATTTTTCCTAGGTAGTTTACATGTAGTATTTCAGGTAATCCATTAAAGCAGCTTTGTATGGTAGGTATTGAGATCCTCATAAACTCTAACAAATCTCTTAAGTCACTTATGAACCTGTGAAGATTAAATTCAAACATGCTGAGAGTTTGCTCTTAATGTATAAATATTTGTATGCATACTCCTTATTCAATAGGTATAAAGAGAATTATAAGGTGTTTTCATATGAGTACTGATATTCCCAAAAAAGACAGTTTCACTCATTCTTCTCATTATCTTCCAATGAAAACTATTATAAAGAACTACTTAAATCTGTACTGGTTAGCTTTCTAAAAATAATTCTCCCTCAAATAAGGTAAACTAAAGTGAATTCACTTAAAACAGATATTTAAAATGACAACAATTTAATAGTAAATAGAGAATGCAAATTGTTTAACACAATAACTAAATCTAATACTTAAAAAATAATTATCTATAGCTGCAAAAGTCCACTTTCTATTAGAATGAACAGAGTATCACTTTTTGATTTTTGTCATTACTTCAATACAATTTTAAGATATCCAAATATCCTTCTTTTGCTTCCGTTTTTAACTTGAAAGTCATATTCAAAAAGTATTTCAGATTTATTATTTAAATTTTTGGACTTTTCATAACTATTTGATACTCAATTTTATATCAAAGGTTCATCGTATCATCAACAACAATGCAGATTCCCACTCCACCCCTAATACTTAATTGGTCTAACACTAACAGATCCGAATGTTTCAATGTCTGCGTACAATCTGTAGTTTTCCAGCATTTTCATTGACTTCTCATGCAACTGTGTATTGTTTTCAAAACTGACATTTTGCTTAGCCAATTTGCATGGTTTTCTCACTGTACTTTGAGCAATGTTCAACAGTCCACCAGCAATAAGATACTTATCTAAAATATGTTGAGACTATTTGACTGGGGACTAATTGTGTAAGTAGATAACCAAATAGTGATTATGTTTGAGTGATGGGTCCTTTTGCCTATTTAGGTGACCACATTGCTTTTGGGGCTCACGTAATAAATCCTTGTTATCTAATACTTTCTTACAGTTTTCTAGTTTCACTGGACCAAAGGCTGATCTAAAGAAGTGCAACATTTCTAGGATGTTTACCCATTAAAGATATATCAATAAAACATCATTTAACATTTGTGACTAATTCCAAAGGCAATCAAAACTTGATATGTTGAAATCCCATGTGATTTAATAGTATATACTATCTCATAGTGCCCTGTAGTTGGTTTGCCTGTATTAATCTTTCATACTTAAGAGTTATAAATAAATCTCCAAAGCCCTTAACAAAAGATGCTCACTTGATGTCCCCAGTATAGACTGGTAACCCGTTCTTTTCTCTGCCTTAATATATGTAAATTTCAAAGTATGACTCAAATCCCACATCATCCATTGCAGTCCATATTAATCATTCCCTCTCCTAAATGTCCATAGCAATATTATTTTATCAATAGTGTACAGCCAATTTTTCAATAAATATTCATAAATTGACACATGCTCTTGTTTGAAAATGCCATGTAAAGTATTTATGATATGTTTCCCCAGTTCAATTGCAAGCAAAGCATTTTGGCATGCTTCATGCTTCTGTTGCATGAGCCGCAGTGCCTTGTTCAGTGACAGTCACAGTATCAAACAACAAACCCTTGAAGAATCAAAATTAATGCAACTTATGCTCATCAAATGCAGGATCTTTATCTTACATATCTTTCTTTTACATTATCAAGAATAGTTTATACGCCATAGTACTTTTCCCAAAAACATGTACATTGTAGCCATTATTTAAGTGAGAGAAAATCAATCAAGACTTTCAACTGATTTTAGAAAATATGGGAGGGCTTAGAGAAAACATGCTACTACTATTTTAACCATATGAAAAAATTTTTTTAATGATATATAGGTAATAGGTATTTTTTTAAATCTGTTTTTATAGGGGAAGACAACTATAATGTAGAAGAATAAATATGGGGTTTGGAGTCTGATTAGGGTCCCCGCCCCCTTTTTTTGTTTTTTTGCATGTGCAGAGACCGGGAATTGAACCTGGATCTACAGCACGGCAGGCGAGAACTCTGCCTACTGAGCCACCACGTCCTACCCGGATTGGGGTTTTACTCCTGGCTCTGGCTCTTAACAAGTACAGGATTTTGAATGATTTTTTTTTAAACTTTCTAAACCTCCATTTTTTATGGAATATAATACAATTTGTTCCACATTGTCTTGCTTTGTGTAATAAATGTGACAAGAAATGTTCATTTGAATTATATGAAGTTTTGTTGGAATTATTTTGGTTTTGAAGTATGTAACCTTGATGTGATTCATATGCTAATTCTTAAAGAGTTTAATTACTATCACACCTAAATAATATGGGACCACATAATATATCCAGTACATACACATGAAAGAAAGAAAGCTGAGAATAAGAAGTAAACCAAAAATATCTTGTATTTCTAGACTATTTTTTGCAACAATCTGTAATTCAACCAGAACTTGTTAAACATTGTTATCTATAAAGAAAAAGAAACTGTCAAGGAATGACATATCCAAAGTCATCTTTTTATGATGGTATGCATGCATTTTTATTAATAAACTTTAAATCAGTATTTGAAATAAAAATGGAGACATTGGAAAACATCCCTTATACTTCTCCTCCACCTCTTAAAGTTTAAGGAAAAGTTTGATCAATTTTTGAGGAACCCAGATCTTTCCCAATTTTCTATTGTTCATGAATTCATTCACTCATTCATTCATTCACTGAGTCATGCATGCACCCAATAAATGTTTATTGTCTAATCATTGTTTGCTGGGCATGGTGATAGATCCTAGATATTTGGTTATAAACTACACACATAAGATCTCTCACTTGGAGATTATAGCTTAGTGGAGAAAAAGATTATAAGTAGGTAAACAATTTAGTATATACATATGCATATGTATGTATATATATAAATTGAACACAAATATCTACACAAATGCAATTTATGATGAGTGAAAAAAGAATTTAAAAAGTGTAGTGATTAAGAATAATAATATAGGTCCTACTTTAAAAGGAAGGTAATGATTGTCTTCAATTAAATGACTTCCAAGGTGAGACTGAAGATAAGAAGTTAGTCTAATGAAGAGCGGAGAGAAGAGGGTTTCGAGCAGTGGAAAGATACAAAGCGCGGAAGGGAGGAAATGCTTGCGTCGTTTGACGTTTAAGGAGGAGACAAACGAGGCTGGAGCAGAGAGAGACAAAGGTGGGGACAGGAGGTATCAGTGGATAAGCAGCCAGGGTGATGATCTTGAAAAACCCATGCTAAGAATTCTAGGTTTTATGTGACCTTTAACAGCAGCTGAAGGGTGCACAGGTGGTTCGGTGGTAGAATGCTCGCCTGCCATGCCGGGGAAGATTCCCGGACCAGGCACCCCCACCCTCCCCCAAAAAAGAAAGAAAAAGCACTTGAATATTTTTAACAGAACATAATATTTATTATTATATTATATTACGCTACATTATATTATATTATAAAAATATAAAGTTTTAAACAGAAGGATAAATTAAACCCTTTATTCCTTATAAATTACTCCTCAGAGAGGGGAAATGGGTGGAAATGAGCAGAAGGCAAAGCAAAGACACCAGTAAGAAGACTATAGCAGAACATTCTGTTTCCTAGTTGGCAGGTGATGTGGCTCGGACTAGTGAGGAAGCAGATAATAATAGCATCTGTCCATAGCACATTTTATTTTACTAAGTGCAAATAGGGGTGGAAGAAACTGAACAGGGGGTTCACTTAAAATTCTTGATTTCCTTTTGGGAAAGAGATTTTATTAATTTCACTGCTGCCAACATAAATATATTCATAGAAATCACATCTCTGGTCTGCCCAATCTTAAATGCAGTAATAACTAATCTTGGAACATTCTATTACTTCAAGAGAGTTATGCGCTGCAAATTGTCAAACATTATTTTTACACATATATTTAGCACTTTCTATGTGCCAGACAGTGATCGATGTTTTGGGTACATATTTTCATCTAATTTCCATAACAACAATACTGTCTTCAAATTTTGAGCTGAGGAAGGAGAAGAAAATAAGAAACTTGCCCAAGGTCATATCGTTCACTAGATTCGAAGCCTAAATCTAAATTCTTCTCTGCCTAACTCTGTATCTCATACTTTCCCCATCTCCCAGCCAATTCATGTTATTTCCCCTTTCCTTCTTTCCTCCCTCCTTCCCTCTCTCCCTTTCTCCTCCTTCCTTTCTTTCTCTTTCTTTTTTTGCTCTTTCTTGTTTTTTCTCTCTCCTTTTTTTTATTTCTTTAAAAAATAAAGTATTAGGCTCTTCATATTCTAGTTTTTTCTATTGGTGTATTCATATTGTTTCAGTAATAAAAATTATTCTCTATTTTCTACAAAGAATTAGCTTTTTTTCCTAAAATTCGGAAACTTAGAAACACAAAAGGGAAGTATTAACTGGTACTTCATGCAGAAATAATTTTAACTTGGTATTTTCATCTATAAATCCTCAGTCTCAACAGATACAGACCTGGCTTTGCCCCAGCATGCAAAGAGAAACTTGGATAGACTTATTACTCGTCAGTGGCCAATAAGACACACCCTAACTATTGAACTTTGTAGAGCATCCTTATATCTGCCCTACAAAAAGTTCACATATTCATTTGAAAATGACCCCAAAATAGACCCTACTATCCTGATTTATTTAAGAAAAGTCTGTCCCTACAACTTTCTAATTTGAAAAGAAATAGCTAATAGAGTTAATCAGTCCCCAAACCACATGAATTCATTTGATTAGATTATTGAAATTGGGGCCATTCTTTAATGGAGGAATCACTTAAGAGTATCCACATAGAACAAGCAAATTTTTATGGAAAGGAAAAATCCTTGACTAGTCTACATCACAGTTTCTCAAACTCACACTATCTGCATTTTGGGCTATATGATTCTTTGCTGTGAGAGGCTGTCCAGCACATTGTCGGACATTTAGCAGCATTCCTGACCCCTACCCATTAGATGCTGGTAGCAATCACCCCACTTCCATCCAACACTCAGTGGTAACAACCAATAATATTTACACACATCGTCAAATTTCCCCAGGGGGAGGGTGCAAAGGGTGGAAGATGAACCTGGTTGAGAACCACTGGACTAGAGCACAGAATGCTGTGCAGAGAAAATACACCCATTACAAAAAGATACAGAGTTCCTAGGATGTTCTTGAAATGCTGAGTACTGACTGGGAATATAGAAATGCATAAGAAATTCATTGAGCACTGGGCCAGGTGAGTTGATAATTACCAGACAGGACAATGGAAAAGGTTCTATGTTAGTCCAGGAAAAAAAGAAGCAGAATAATTTTGACTACTTTGGACCATTTCAAGTATGTGATTGTGCCCCGGTTAGATGAGGCAGGCACAGGGATGGGTGTGAGGGAGAGGGTGCGTCACAGATAGAAAGAATGCTCCGGGCCAAGACACCAATCATGAAGATGCTTATTTTTGTTTGATGGAAAGGACATGCTTGACTGTAGGACAGGAGTTGGGAAAACTGATATAGACTTTGTATAAAAAGCCTTGCATTCCTAGAAGCTCACACCATATTCTGGAGGTAAATTAAAGCGGTTAAATGGTTTCAAGAAGGGATTTTGTGAAATAATTATAGAAATAGATAGACTTGAAGGTAGATAAGAAAGTTAAAATATTTAAAAATCTATAGTAAAGGTCAACAAACTGTGGTCTGTAGACCAAGTCAAGATCACTACCTTTTTTTGTAGATAAATTTATTGTAATACAGCCATAATCATTCATTTATAGTACAATGGAAAAGTTGAGTCGTTGCAACAGAGACCAGTCTGCATGCACTGCAGAACCTAAAATATTTAGCATCTATTCATTTACATAAAAATGTTGCTGACTCGGCCTAGATCATTTTATTTATCAAAGAAGCATTAAGTACTTGCTAAGTGACAGGAATATTATAGATCTTTAGAGTCACAAGGATGAAAAAATCATGTGATCATGATTATCAGCATTTATAGCTAGAGAGAGACAGATGGACATTTAGCAGAATTTATGCATATACAGTTTTCAAAATGTTTCAACGTACAGATTCACTTAATTTTCCTGATTTACTATATTGAAAGACTGAAATGTGAATATATTTTTTTCTCTCCTCTCACACACTGGGAGAATTTGACCATGTAACCCTCTCTCACTTTAAAGAAATGATAAACTAGAATTTTCATGCAGAATATTTAGTATCTGATTTTAATGGTTCACCAAAAGGCACTGTTGGAACAATGTAATTTGGGGGAAGATGTAAAGTGATTTGAAGGTGTAAGAAAAAGGTTTAACTCACATCAAAAAGAGATCACCCAAAATATATCTTGACCTGGCCCCTCAGCAACCTGGACCCTCTTCTGTGGCAGCAACTCAAGGATATGACAAGATTCCAGAAAAGATGCTGCCTGGAGGGTCTAGAGTATATGCTCCCAAAGTGGGTGATACTGCTCTCACTGAACAAAAATTGGTTCTTAAGCAGTGAAAAAATCTTAGATATTACAATAATTAATGGTCCTCCAAAGGGCTGCAACAGAATATAAACAGACAATATAATTTAGAATTTCCTGGGAAGGAGGGAATTGTTTGGAATAAAAGGTAGAGAGACACTAGGCCACGGAGAGCAGTGAGTTCTGAGGATCCCTCTGGAATTCACCCCTCTGTGACATCTGGGTCTCCAGGCTGGCACAATTGCAGCACTAGGGCCAGATCCAAAGACCATGTGGGCATTGCCAAAGGACATCTAAGCAGTCAGTATATTAGAATGACAGATGACTGAGGGTTCTTATCACATCTTGGCACTAAATAAGAGCCCTCTGGAAACTTGGCAACAAACTTGGTACAAGATACTCCCAAGAATAACTGAGTTGAATGCCTCACCATACCTTGGATGTGAGCTCAGAGTTGTGAATTTAGTAAATGGATTACTGTGGGTTTCTTACCTCTTGAGTTTGTAGAATGAAAGACCTTTTGCTGAAGAAATAATAGCATGGAATACAGGGTTTAGTAGACATGACCAAAGTCTGCACAGAGTAATGTGGGCAGGGGTTGCTGAGAAAAACAAAGGAATAATCGTCAATTCCACCTAAGATATGAAGTATGGGGGGGGGGGAAAGTAATATTAGGAAAACAACTAGTAGATTAGAATCCAATAAAGGGAAATGATAAAAACCTAACCTTAAAACAATGTCAGTGGAGTTAGAGAGGACAGTAGAATTTTAAGAGCTATTTAGCAGACTATAAATGAAGGGATTAGGCTCCTGAATGAATCCCAGGGAAAAAGTGGGCATGGAAACATAGAGGAAACATAGAGGATAGCTACTAGAAAGAATGCACTGAAAGGAGGCTGAGGCCACAGGAATAAAAGTGGCCAGTATCCTCAGGACAGTCTTAACTTGAAGAATCAGTTCTAGTTAAAATTGTTTGCCTTAGGATAAAATTTACAAACTGATGGCTTTTAGGCTAAATGTAGACATCAGACACTTTTTTGCACCATTTTATTGAGAATAATTTTAAGAATAACAATATTCTTTAAAAATAGAAAAATAATAATTTTGTCAGCATTAAAGAAAGCATATAAATTCTCATTGAAATCCACATTTCAGATTCCTCAGTTCCATATTCCTGCCTAACTGCAACAGAAAAGTCAGCTAGAGCTGAAAGGGATGCTTCCCTTAGATTGGGCACATGGCTTCCAGTCCACCATAATACTTGCCACTCCTTCTGTTCTTCCAGTCTGCTTCATTCATTTCCTGACTGGCCTCACTGGACTCCAATAAGCCCCACCCCTGTGGAAAGTAAACTTGTCATAGACATAGAAGGACAAGATGTCTCCAAACCAGTAAGTAGTGAGTTTGTGCAAGGCAAATGGCAGTTTGACTAAAGTCTTTCATTTGCATGTCATTCCATCTGAGAATCGTTGAAGAAAAGAACAAGGCTAGCTAAGGATACAAGTACAAAAATACAAATAAAACCAACCATCAAAGAAAAAAAATATGTGGTCTGATGAGAAGTGATAAATAAATACTATATTTGAAAGAAAGGGATTTCGATTAAGTAGGTTTTACAATTCTGCACTTAGAATATAAACTTTGAAATAGTAATCATGTGTCATGGTTATAAATTATTCCTATCTCACTCCAAAAAAGTTTACCATCACCAAATTGCAATGTTTATCTCTTCAGAATTTTTACCATGTTTTCAACCCACAACCCATTTCTGCCATATCCATACTTATTTAAAAGCTATTCTCTTCTTGAGCTGATTTCCTATAGTACCAGAAAGAAAAAGTGCTAAAAAGCAAGTCTTAAATCATTTTGCACCCAGCTTGACCCAACATCTGTAGCTCTTCTGTCCTCACTCCCTAATTTGTTTGCATTTGGCTTATAGTCCCAGCTCTTAAGAGTGCTGATAATTCTACTTGTTTGGAAAGCTTAAAAACTGCAAAAAATCTAGGCTATTCTCATTTCAACACAAGTAGACAAGGCTCAGGCTCCAATTTGGAACTGCACAGACTTAAATGGGGCATGTGAGCCCACAGACATCAACATCAGCCTGCCAGCTTGAAGACTCTTCTCCAAAGCCACTCGCCATATGTTTGGCTATGAATTGGAGATCAGACAGTCCAGAATATTACACAGCATTCAAATGGACCTTTCTTAAAATAGGTGAAATGTTGGTAGCTAGAACCTCATAACCCCATTCACAATGTAACTAGATTTTCCCTCTCTGAGACACACCTAAGTAATCTAATTAATTAATAAACATCATAAAATATATTGGAAAGGAGCTTAAAATGGAAAAAAAGTTAAAGGTAACAAAATCTTAAATGTGGAGGTTAATTGAAAGAACACATTGACAAGAAACAATGCTAAATAAAAATAAGTTACAGTGACTGTAGTTTGTAAAATTATTAAAGGCAGACAAGATTATTTAGATATCTCAGGAAAATTAATATTTATCACTTACTAGTAACTAATAATGAATTTGGTACTGGGATTCAGTACAAGAAGAAATTTATAACGTAGCTCTCCCTAGATTTGCAATCTAAATTGAAATTCTGAGATGTGATTTAAGTTTATGTTAAAGAGTTCTAGCGTTTTAAGCTGGCAATCATAGGTCTGGGAATTTGTGCGTAAGTTATAAAGTAATTAAACTTGATTTCCTCTTTTTCACACAGACCTGGTCAACATGGAGCCAAAACAGGGCTATATTTAGTGAAAGATATTTTTGTTCAGTTTTCCATGTAGAAACAGTGATATTGGTGGAAAACTCATTCCTCCTAAACAGTTGTCCTTGTATACATTGTTGTTAGAAAAAAACATCAGCTAAGGATTAGAGACTTTAATTTAAAAAAAAATCCTTAACAAGAATGACATTTTACTTGTTTGGGTTTGAGATTGACTAAGCAAAAAATAAAGAGAGCATTAGTTCTTCCTATTTCCTAAACTTTCTTTGAATAAAATTACTACCTTACACTTCAGAGATAGTACTTCAAAGAGCTCTTCCATTTAGCTTTTTGTTGTTGTTTTTTAAGTATGGTTGGTATTGAAGGTGATAGACCTAGTTAAAGTTCTAGTTCAATTGATAGCTATTTGCATTAATTGTAGGTTTACAGAAAAATTAGGCAGAAAATGCAGAATCCCATAGACCATCTCCTCATGATTAACACCTTGCTTTAGTGTGGTATATTTGATACAATTGATGAAAGAATAATTTTACAATTTACTATTAACTATAGTCAATGGTTAAGATAGGAGTTCATGGTTTGTGTTGTATAGTCCTTGTTGTTTTTATTTTAATTTTAGTAACATATGCAACTATAATTTCTCCCTTTCCCATATTCAAATATATAATTCATAGTGCTACTTTTATACATAATATTGTGCTATTATGACTGTTTTCCATTACCAAAACTATTCCATCACCCCCAACAGAAATTAGGTACTATTTAAACTTTAACCCCCTAATTACTACCCTTTCCTCGGGCCTTGGTAATCTGTAATCTAGTTTCTGACTCCATAAATTTTCTTATTCTAATTAGTTCACGTGAGCGAGGTCACACAATATTTGTCCTATAGTGTCTGTTTTTTTTTTACTCAACATGACTTCTTTAAAGTTCATCCATGCTGTC
The DNA here is from genome assembly GCF_023851605.1 of Tamandua tetradactyla. Classification (NCBI taxonomy): domain Eukaryota; kingdom Metazoa; phylum Chordata; class Mammalia; order Pilosa; family Myrmecophagidae; genus Tamandua; species Tamandua tetradactyla. The sequence goes on along the minus strand of NC_135348.1, from coordinate 30,356,897 downwards.
CCATGGATCATAACTCCATTGCTTTTCATGACTGTATTCTGTTCTAGTTTGTAAACTGTCAGAATGCAATATACCAGGAACGGAATGGCATTTAAAAAGGAAAACTTATTAAGTTGCAAATTTACAGTTCTAAGGCCATGAAAATGTCTAAATTAAGGCAAAGCTATGAAAATGTCCAAATTTAGGCATCCAGGGAAAGATACCTTTGTTCAAGAAGGTCAATGATGTTCAAGGTTTCTCTCTCAGCTGGAAAGGTACATGGTGACATGTGCTAGTTTTCTCTCCAGGCTTCTTCAATGGCTTCCCCAAGGCTCTATTCATTCTGTTGGCTTGGTCAGCTCTGGTGACTCTAAAACTTTTTCCAAAATGGTTCCCTCTTAAAAGACTACAATAAGCAACCCCACTTTGAATGCATGGAGACATATCTCCATGGAAACCTTCTGTGTTAGTCAGGGTTCTCTAGAGAAACACAAGAAAGAGGAGAAACCTGCAAATATAAGATTTATAAAGGTGTCTCATGCACCTGTGGGAAAGGAAGAGTCTAAAATCTATAGAGCAGACTGTGAGACTGGCAGCTCAGTGAAGGGTGAGGATCTCCACAGGAGAGGCTCACTGCTTGAAGAAACAGAAAGAGTCTCTATTCTTCCTTAGCCTTCAGATGATTGAGTTATCACATTGTGGGAGATGCGCCTTAGTTGATCACAGATATAATCAGCCACAGAGGCAATCAACTAACTGATGATTTAATCATCCAGTCATGAAATATCCTTGCAGCAATGGTCAGGTCAGTGCTGGCCTGACCAGAAAACTGGGCATAATCATTTGGCCAAATTGACACCAAAACCTGACCACACAGTCTGTCCCTTGTCAACATGGCAGTTACGCACATCACCTTGAGACATGCGTAAATTCCAAATAGAATACAATAACAGGCACATGTTTTAACCTGACAGTACTCAACTGTCTGTGTACAAGCAGAAATGTACTACATCTCTCCAGAATGGAGTGCAAGTACTTAGATAACATTCACTCTTAAACTTCATCTCCTATGACTTAAATACTATAACATAGACAATACAACTTACATTATATGGTAAAAGGAAAACAAGATATTTGCGTATGTAAAAATGTAAGCATACTCATAAAAAAACAGGGAGGAAGTATTCATACAATCACAGTCCTCATTTCTGTAATTGGTCACGTGGTCATCGTTCATATTTGTCACTACTTTCTTCTACTACCCATTCCATGTGCCCTTTACTGTCAGCAAATGCTTCAGCTGGTCACAGTTCTTTACCAAGTAGGGTGACCCAGACCTTCATTTCTAAAGTTTCTGGGCCATTAGTCGTCTTGCCTGTATTGGGTTGTAGCAGTTTTCCATTGACTTTAATCATAGGGCATTATAGCCCTAAGAGATGCCTAAGGGGATCTCTTGTATTCCAGGAAAACTCTTTTTACCTCCAGTTTGTAGTTGCAGTCCTATTTCCCCTTGATAGCCAGGATCAATCACCCCATACAGAACAGTAGTCCCTTTCTGTGCTTATTGATTCAGTGTCATGAGAAGCCCAAAGTGGCCAGATGGCAGTCTTAATTTCCAGTTCAATGGAATTATTCTTGCATATCCTGGAAGGAGCACGCCTCCTTTTGAACTAAGACCTGTAGACCGGTAGAGCATAAGTTTTCATGGACAGGAAGCAAAAATTTTCCCAGTGGATCCCAGTGGATCCACTAAGGGATGCCACTCTCATTTCCACCCCTTGATTTCTGAACCCATGAATCCTGGCTCTGGGAGAAACAGCACCATAGAGTGGATGTTGATTCAGAGCATACACAGCCTCCTGGAGAACACTGCCCCAGCCCTGCAAGGTATTGCCACCTAGTTGACCTTATTCAAAATGGTATTCAAAAGGCCATTTCACCATTATATCAACCCAGCTGCCTCTGGATGATGAGGAACGTGCTAAGACCTCATTCCATAAGCATGTGCCCATTCCTGAACTTCATTTGCTGTGAAGTGGGTGCTTTGATCAGAAGCAATGCCTTATCCATGACAGTGGATAAAGCATTCTGGAATTCTGTATATGGTAGTTTTGTGTAGAAGCATTGTCCATCCATTCTTCTTCTAGGTACCCCCATGATCTACTAGCTAATGTCACAAATCCCTGCAAGTCAGAATATCTTGACTGCTGCTTTGAGTCTGCTGTCCATTATGGTGGCTCACCTTGTATATGGTGACAAACTATTATCATATGGCTTCTACCAACTTGATTCAGATTGTCTCCATCTTGCTTAAGGATTTCTGCTCAGTGACAGCCATTCTCACAGTAATATCTGACCTACAGAGAAAAGTGACTACAGAGCTCTTCAGAGATGATGGAGTGAATCTCATAGATTTATTTCTCAAGGTTCTGGTGGAAGATATGTCCTCTGGACATTCCTGGGGTGTGTGAGCAGGTCTTCCATAATGAGTCCACTCTAACATTCCAATCTCTCAAAGCCTTTGGATCCCTCTCATCTACATTATACTAAGGCAGTTCTGGCATTTTGATCTCAGGTAATGTCAGCCACCTTTGGATCCATGTTTCAGCCAACCATCCAAATGAACTGTTAATACCCTTTCTCTAACCCCTTGAGCTACAATATTGAATGCAGAATCTCTGCTTAGTGGGCCCATATCAATAAATTCAGCTTGATCTAACCTTATATTCCTTCCACCATTATCCCACATCCTTAAAATCAATTCCCTTATATATTCCCTGTTTTCTGTCTATGTAGATTGGAAAACACAAGCAGTTCTTTGGGGGTATAGCATACCTCCTCATGGGTCACATTTTGTACCTCACCTTTTGGGGCCTATTTGAACTTTAGTCTAATTATTGGCCTTGAAGCAATGAAGGATGGTGGGGGTAGGTCATGAAAAGAAATAGATGTGTCTTTCAAGTCAATTACTCATGGCATTTCATTGCAGTTTCATCTGGTTAAACAAGATCAGTCATTTCAGACAGGGAAGTGAGGGCTGTTTCCCTATGGGAGATGGTTACAGGGTTAGTAGGCACTGAAGGGTTTATCTCAGTGGGTGGAGGTTGGATGACAC